>NW_004444040.1:4688789-4700348 GCF_000243295.1 Trichechus manatus latirostris
AGCCGTTGCTTCCCAGACAAGATACTGTGGCCATGGGAAGCAGAGGAGGCCAAGTGGGGGTGAAGAAGGGTGGGGGGTGGGAAAGCATATATTGCAAATTACGTTGTTTTGTCTCCCGTTGGAAGCTTCGTGAAGCTGCTTTCTAGTACCCCCTGTTTGCTGGTCTCCGATAGGAGTCCAAGATGGCGGATTCGTGCTGTGTTAGCTGTTAGGGGACCCCTGCATGAGTCTCTCCTCGCTCTCTGTTCTCTGTCAGTTTTCTCACTCCATTTGGTGCTTGGCTGAGTTGTTTATCTCTTCATTTGATGTTTTAGGGTTTCAAGATTGTTGTTTTCTCTGTTCTGCTTAGTTTTTTGGATCTTTGCTGTGGAGCGCCATTTTTCCAGAAGTCTCTCTAGAACCATCTTATCCTGCTTTTTTATATGTTTTGATATTGTCTGCTGTCTGCAAGACATTAAGGTATTTTTTCTGTATTTATTTATTGTGTGTTCATTTGTTTCATCCTGCTTCTTTGTTTTGTTTTGATGTATCAGGGTGGGCAGTCCAGGCATGCTTTGCCACTTGCTTGCCTAGGGGCAGGATAACTCTCACTACCTTATTTGGGTGGGCGGGTTGGCAGCATGCTGCGTGAGCCTGCTTTGCTGTACGCTGGTTTGGCAGTTGGCTGAGGGTGGACTGAGCGGGCACTGTCTGCCTCCTGATATTGCTCCAGTGGTGTGGGAGCATTCGCAGTCCCTCATCAGATAGGCAGCAACGTTGGACAGGGAGTGGTGCAGACTTATTTCCTTTCACTCAGCAGTTGGTTGAGTGGCAGGAGGGGAGGGGCAGTGCAGGCCTGGTGTGGCAGGGACGCTTTAACTGTGGCAGCATGGCAAGGGCTGGAGAGAAGGGGGGTGGTGTGTGGGATACATGGGGTTTACAAAGAAAATAAAAGAGAGAGAAAGAAAAAAAGGGTAGCTGGCAGTTTGGGGGCAGGGCAGACCTGGGTGCTGGCAGGAAGGGGGTGAAATGGCATATGAGGCTAGGTGGGAAGGAGAAAGAAAAGGAAGAAATGGAAAAAAATGCCTCAGTGAGGGCTGGCGGGTGAGGGTGATGGGAGCCAGGGTGGTGGCAGGCCTGTTGCTCTCTATCCATGGTGTGGCCCGGTGGGAAGGGGTAGGTGGGAGGAAGAAAGAGAAAAAAAGAAAAAGAAACAAAAATAAAGAGAAAAATGCCCCAGTGGGAGCCAGCGGGTGGGGGCGAGGCAGACCTAGGGTGGTGGTGGCCTGGTGGCTCTCTAGACAGGTAGGTGTTGCATGGCCCAGTGGGATGGTGTAGAGGTGGGGTACAGGGCTAGGTGGAAGGGAGAAAGAAAAGAACGAAAGGAAAAGAAAGTATAAAAAATGGCACAACTGGAGCCATCGCATGGGAGTGGGCGAGACACAGGCTAGCAGTAGGCCGGTAGCCCTCTACCCATGGTGGTGCAGCATGGCCTGGCAGGAAGGGTAGAGGTGGTATATGGGGCTATGTTGGATGGAGAAAAAAAAGGAGGAAAGGGAAAAAAGAAAAAAAAGGCATGACAGGAGCTGGAAGGTAGCGGCGGGGCAGATCCGGGGTGACAGCGGGACATCAAGAGGTGATGGGAGTGGCGTACGAGACAGAAAAGTGAGGAGTGGTAAAGCATGTTTCTCTAGTTACCAGGTGCTCTGGCTCCTGTTGGGAGCTCCATGAAATTGCCTTTCTGTACTCCCCGTGCAGGATCATTGCTGGCTGTGCTCCAACACTGCAGCGCTGTGTTGTGTTAGTTGGTAGGGGGCCTCCACTCTGTGTCTCTCCTTGTTCTTTGTTTTCCTTCAGTTTCTTCTTCCATTCAATGTGTAATCTAGTTCTTTAACCCTTCATTTGATGTTTAGGGTTCCAGGATTGACATTTATATCTGTTTTACTTAGTTTTTTGAGTGTTTGCTATAGAGGGATGGTATGATGTGTCTGTCTAGGGTGCCATGTTGGCTCCACCTTGGTAGATCTATTTTGATGGAAGTTCTCACTAGAAAATACAGGATTAGTATAGATTATTGTTGTAGGGGAAGGCACCCATGTCTTGGCAATTTGGATTGTGCCCAGAGAAGCAGGGAGCATAAAAAAGAGAAAAGAGAGAATGAGAAAAGGAGACAAATTCAAGAGGGTTTGAAAGGCTAATGGTAGCATTTTAAATGGATAATTAAGAAAGAAAGGAGTTGCAATGATAGATAAAAGAAAATCTTTGTGCAAGTAGTAAATAAGTGACAAAGGATAGGAATCTTACAAATACCATAGGAGGGAGGAATGTAGTTGGGGAGAGGAGTGAAAAGCTTTGGTGTGGTAGCTGGACTGTGCTCCTGGCTTAGGAGCATAAGCCCTCTGGGCTTCCTTTGCATCATCTCTAAAAGGCCCCAACATTCTAGACCTGGCCCATAGAAACCTGCATGCAGCAATCCTTACTCTCTTTCCCTATATGACTGTGTGGGTTAGTATTCTCCACCCCTCCCACCCCCTACCATACTGTTCTCTGTGCTGTGAGCAAGAAATGAACATTTATTGTTTTTAATTACTGAAATTTGGAATTTATTATTAAAGTTTAACACCCTAACCAATACACTGGCTCTTAGGGAATAAAATGTTCAAATTTACTAGGTAATGCCAAATTGTTTTACAAAGGGATTCTATCAGTTTACATTCTTCCCAACAGTGTATGAGATTTTCTTTTGCTTCATATCCTTACCAGCACTTGGTATTTTCCAAGTTTAAAAGTTTTGTCAATCTTATGAGTGTTAAATGGTGTCTCAGTTTGCTTTTTAGTTTTCTCTTCCCTAATTACTAGTAAGGGTTGATAGATTTTTTAATATGTTCATATGCCATTCATAATTCCCCTCCTATGAAATGCCTGTTTAAATAGTTTCCTATTTCTCTATTGAGTTATTTTTACTTGGTAGAAATTCTTTACGTATAATGAATACTAATCCTTTGTCAGTCGTATGTGTTTCAAATGTCTTTTCCCAGCTTGTGGCTTACTTTTTTTTTTATTTATTTTTTTACTGTTTTATGGTGTCTTTTGTTGAATAAAATTCTTGATGTAAACATAATTGAATTTATCAATATTTGCTGTTATGGTTTGCATGTTTTTGTATCTTATTTAAGAAATAGTAGTTTGTCATAAAGTCATAAAGGTATTCTTTTTGGAGTATTTGTTAGTCTTGCCTTTTACATTTAAATCTATAATCTGTCTGGGATTTATTTCACGTACTGTGTGAGGTTGAGATGCAATTTTATCTTTTTCCTCATAGTCAATTTTCCTAGAATCTAGATTCTTCAGTGAAATGATTTTATATGTTTACCTTTCCTGTATTGTTCTTGTCTAGTCTTTTACTCAATGTCAAGGTTGGGTTAGTCACATAAAATAATATGTGTCCCTTCCTTTTCTGTTCTCTAGAACAGTAATCAGCAAACTATGACCTGTGGGCCAAATTCAGCCTATCATCTGTTTTCATAAAAAAAATTTTATTGACACACAGCCATACTGATTCCTTTACATATTGTTTATACTGTTTTCATTACAATAGAAGAGTTGGTAGTTGTGATAGAGACTGTATGACCTATAAAAACTATTTTCTATATGGATCTTTAAAGAAAGGTCTAGCACCTAATCAGTTTTCATAAATGTTCCTTGTGTGCTTTGGAAGAATAAGTATCCTCTATTTTGAAGAACTTTTTTTGTATTTATTAGCTCAAACTCATTAATTATTCTGCTCAAATGTATTTTTTTTTACTTTTTTTTTTATCATTTAATTAAGAAGTATGTTAAAATATTTTAAAAGATGGTGAATTTGTCATTTCTACCTTGAGGTTCTGTCAGTTTTTGGCTTTGTGTATTTTGAGGCTAACTTATTTTGTATTTAAAAGAAATTTATCCGTGTTTATTTTTGTATATAGTGACCTTCTTTGGCTTGTAAAATTTTTTTTTTTTAAATTGAAGCTTAATTTAGCAGATATTATATTAACAAGTCACTACCTGTCTGTCAGTTTGTTATACTGTGGAGGGTTGAGTGTTGCTCTGAAGCTGGAAGCTATGCCACTGATATTTCAAATCCCAGGAGGGTCACCTATGGTGGACAGGTTTCAGCGGAGCTTCTAGACTAATAAAGATGAGGAAGAAAGCCTGGTGATCTACTTTTGGAAAGACCAAAGTTTATTAATGGTTACCGGTGGCAGGAGTGAGGGGAAAAGGGGGACTCACTGCTTAGCGGACACTGAGCTCTGTTAAGGGTGATGGGAAAATTTGGAAATGAATACTGGTAATGGTTGAACAACATGATAAACGTAACTAATGTCATAAATTGTAGACATGAAGAATGTTGACATGGCAAATGATTTGTTACAAATATATTTACCACAATAATAAAAAAGGGAAAATAAAAGAATAAATCAAATGAAAACCAACAATGAATTCCAACAGAATATTGTCCAATATAGTGCTGAAGATGAGCCCCCTAGGTTGGAAGGCACTCAAAATACAGTGGCAGCAACAATGGACTTGAGCGTACCAAAGGTAGTGAAGATGGCGCAACACTGGACAACATTTCGTTCTGCTGCAAGAAGGGTCACTGTGAGTTGGAGCCGACTTGATGGCACCTAACAGCAACAACATATTAACAAGGTCTATATAGATTTTGGTTAGTATCTGCCTGCTATATCTTTTCCCATCATTTTACACCCAGCCTTTCTGAGTCCTTATGTTTTAGGTGTGCCTTTTGGTTTGGGATTCTTGTCCCTGAGGGGGGTTGCTAGATTTTTAGGCAACTATCTTGCGGTTCAGAGAGACCCAGAGAATTATACTCAAGTCTTTATCTAAGAGAAAATGCATGTGTCAAGCTTCTTTTGTTATCTTTGTGAAGATCTGAAGTAATTTAGAACCGTTCTCTTCAAACTCAGTACTCACACTAGGAGCCCTCCTCAGGGCTCGGTTTGTTTGGAAGGTGGTCCCAAAAGCCTGGGAATGAACCTGTTACTACAGGCCACTTAGTGTATGTAGGGTAGGGAGCAGGAAGGGTCTGATCGAGCAGTTCTTTCAACAGCACACCTTTAATTAATGACCCTGAAGATTACCACAGGATTCCGTTTACCATTTTTTTCTGTGTGTATTTTGGGCTGTGTTTTTCTTTTCTTATGTTTCACTGTCTATCCAGTCTCTTTTAATTTCTGTTTTTTAAGTAGTTTTTAAAATTTCTGGCTTGATATTTATCTCTTTTTTTTTTTTTGGCTTCTTCTGCTGTTGTGGGTTTACATTTTCTAAAATCGCCTTTCTGTCTCTCTAAGAGGGAAGGTAGACATGTATTCTCACTCCACGTGGATCCAATCCCTCGTATCTCTTTCATCACCTTTTAACAATATCAGTTATGTTATATATTCATGTCTTGCTCTGGTTTGAAGTAATTTTATTATTTAAGAGTACTTTAAATATTTCTTATTTCATCAATTTTGCTTCTGAATTAACGGTCAAATTCTCAGAGGGTAACTCCATATTCTTGTACGGGGCCTTTGTGTTGTACTCACTTGCCTCCAGTTTTAATGATTATTGGCAATCCATTGGGCATAGAAGAAGATTTCAGGGTCAACTTCATAATTTACGTCTTTTAGTGATTGGTCAAGCCACTCAAATTCTCTAAGTTACACTTATTAAGTAGTTATAATAATACGATATCCTGCATTTTCTATAAATAACATGGGTATTGAAGTTACGTAGTCCTGAATTTGAGTTCTGGACGTGACGTGTCACTTTTGAGGTGTGTGATCTTGAGCAAGTCACCCAATCACTTTGAAGCTCCATTCTCTCATCTTTAAAATGGTTTAAATATTAGTTACTTTTCAGGGTTGACAAAAGAATCAAGTGAAAAAGTCTGTTAAGCACCTAGAGGAGTCCTCAGGACTGTATTTTTAGAGTCAAAATAAATTGTATCTATTATTGTTATTATTATTTCCATTATTGTTTTCATTAATTAATCTAATAAATGTTTATTGAAAGCCTAGTATGTATCAGGCACTGTCCTAGGTGCTTAGGATACATCAATGACCTAAACCAATCAAGATCTGTGCTCTCATGGAGTGTATGTTCTAGGAAATTTATTATAAATGGGATTATGCATGATAAGATACTTTCTAATTTGTTGTGTTAGTAGCAAACCATTTAAAACTCAGTGTCCCAAATGAGATGCATTTAGTTTGCAGATTGGCTGAGTGTTTCTTCTGGTCTTAGCTGGACTTGCCCACATGTCTGGAGGATTGGTGGGCTAATACCTGATCTAGGATGGCCTCAGCAGGAAAGATTAGAACAAGACAACTCAGATCCTCTCTATTGTCTCACCCTCCAGCAGGCTAGCCTGGGAATGTTCTCATGGCAATGTCAGAGGTGTAAGAGTGAGAGTAGAAACACACAAATATTTGCATTATGTCTGCTAAATCCCATTGGCCAAATCAAGGCACTTGCCCAGCCCAGAGTCAAAGTGGGAGGGCACAAAAAGGTTACAAAGGGTGTAGGTACAGGGAGGGGTAAAGAAATGGGGCCATTAATGCGACCAATCTACCACACCTATGAAACGTAATTTGGTGTACAGATTATTTGCAGGTGTGGACGACCTACATAAGAAGTCACTGTTACTTCCCAAGACTATTACGTGAAGTCGTCAAGAAGTAGTATGTGACACTTATTTCTGCAAGTCTGGTTGTTCTACTGTATGTCCAGGTTTGAAAACAAAATTTAAAAGAAATGTACTAGTCCAGTATTATTCAATCCCGTGCCACATGGCTAGGGTCCAAAAACTATTGCTTTAAATAAAACTGCTTGATTCAAAGGGCCTAGAAGGATCAGCACAGGAATAAAGGCTGTTGGTCCAAAACTTGGCAACAGGAAGAGCTGTGGACCACATGGATATTTGATGCCTAGTCCATGAGGTTGCAAGAACACTATTGAAAATCAAAGGGCATTGGATAGCTGAGCCAGTAGTAGGCTGGGCAGACAAATGGGAGCAAGGTGTGCACTGTTTCCAGAGTTCAGGGCCAAGTGATAAGTCAGGAAGTTCAAGACAAGCAGGAAGAGTTAGTAGGTGGCCTGATTGCCAGGAGCTTGTGATATCAACTTCATGCTGACACAAGTCTCTGGCCCAGACAGCAGCATGGGTTGTTCAGAACCTAAACGTGGGGTCAAAAAAACCACTTGTCTAGAGAGAGGGAGCATGCAAAGGCTCCTGAGAGTAGACATAGTAACATCTTTTAGTGGGGATCACTTTATATTTTTGCTCATGCATTCAATTCTCGCCTTGCTTTTTTGATGACTATCATGTGCACACATTATCTTTTGCCTCTTTGTATACTCACTGCTGATCCTCACAGAAGGCTGTTGCCCACTCTCCTAGGAGTTTTGTTGATGATGTTGCACCTCCCTGGCATTTCTCTCCAGAATGGAAGCTTTAATGGTGCACCTCTGCACAGGTGTGCCTCCAGTGACTTCATTTGCCCTTTTGATTAGTAGCCAGAAACAATTATGACTCATGTCTATGCTCCCTTTCTCTTGATATGTAACACATTGAAATAAGTACCCACTCACTTGTGTTGTCTCTTGAAATTCAGAATTTTTCTTAATAACAATTTTATGTACCTCATAGTGAATACTAAAATAAACATTTCTTCCAACAATGTATTGCATATAGGTCATTTCCTCTTCTCCCCACCTCCAAGAATGAAAAGTACTTTGTCTACATGGAGAGAGTAGCTCTGCTCTATGGTTTGACCAGACAATGGCCAAACGAAGATGGACGCTCCAAATGAGAGAAGCCTTTGCATTGTGTCTATGCCAAATGAGAAAAGCCGTTAGGACAGCCATCACACAGAAGAATGATTGGTTTGGAACCTCACTTGGAACTTCCATGGCTAATTTAATTGTAATTAAGGTTAAACATATTACAGTGAAATAATGGGTAACACATGGCTGGGCTGTAGTTACTAGACTTGGGGTTGAAGTATGGTACAGGAGGAGCAGCTCCAGACTGGAAACAAAAACTCTTGGGTAAAAATGCTAACGTGATTTCATTATTACCCAAAAGCTGGTGAAATTTGGGTAATGCTTGTTATAGCATTAACCAAACACAGGAACATTTGTTACTTGATGGACAAAGACTGGATGGTGTATCCATTACTGCCACTTGGAAATTCATTTAGTTGGAGCGACTATCCTCTGTTGTTCAGAGGTTCACCAGTTGTGCAAAAGCATATGAAAGGTAGTGTATTCTTCTGGTGCCCTGTTCAGATCCCCTTTACCAGGCTGGGGAACTTATTACGTGGCTGCTGTATATAGTGTCTGCTTTTCCAAAGGATTGTCTTCAGCTAAATAGGAACCACTTTGCCATGGAGCCCATGCTCTCTCCCTCCCTTTTAGTCTGCAGTCATAGGGAGTCTAACTCTGTGATGCCATTCATGCTTCAGAGTTCCCTGTGGAATAAGGTTGAGACCAGACTTTAGCTGAGACCACATCCTTGCTCACATCATTTCCCTGCCCTGTCCTGCTTACCTTATTACCCTTCTGAGAGCACACCCTCAATAATTCCCTGCATCTGGTTCTGCTTCTGGGGCTCACTTGACCTTAGACATGGGACTGCAGTCCTCTTTCTTGGATAAATTGAAGAGAGCAGGACCATTCTGTTTAATAGAGAAGTGGAATAGGAGGAAGGGAAGGGCCGTGGTTGAATGAGACCAGGAGCTAAAGTGTGGAAATCTGAATCTTTGAGGTGAGAGAGTTGACATGTGCACTAGCTCTTTTTTATCTGCCACCCTGGCAGTGTCATCAGCCAACAATCATGTCTGTCTCTGTAGTCATTATAGGTGTACTGACTTTGTTCCCATAGCCATCATTGATTCCATCCACAACTTTCCAAACTAGGACCAGGTGGGCAAGAAGACTTGTGAAAGACACCCTTTCCCAATCAGGTGAGTGATGGGAGCTAGTCTGGCCAGGGTGAGCTCTTTCAGAAGTGACCTTGATTACCCTGTGTTTTTAACATTGGCACTCATAGCAGGACCCACTCAACAAAGGAACTCTTGGTGACCACCTTACCTCAGGTGAACCGTCGGTAGAGAAAGAGCGGAGGAGGCAAGGCTGAGTGACTCAGACACACCAGGCACAGAGGTTAAAAGAGACACAGAACATTTGGGAATGAACAAAGCCCGTAAGAGGCCCTAAAGACTGAAGATAAAAGAACAACAAAGTCTGAGAAAAAACTCTGGACAGGAACAATCTGAAATATAGCTCTCTTGGGCACATTTTTGTTTTAGAGATTGCTTCTAACCAAGTGTCTTACTTGTCCACTATTAAATGGGTTTGATAGAATGAAAGCTTATTTATATTTACCTTCAATTTTAATATAAGTAATATGAGCACATAGCTCAAAATTCTGTGTCCAACAGTATTCATGTTCTGACAGGATCTATCAATATGCTGTCTACAAGAGACACACTTTAGAAACAAAGACATAAATTTATTAAAAATCAAAGGATGGAAAAAAATATATCAAGCAAACAGCTACCAAAAAAGAGGAGGAGTGGCAATACTAATCTCAGATAAAATAGACTTTAAAACAAAATCCATCATAAAAGACAAAGAAGGGCACTATATAATGATTAAAGGGATGATCCATCATGAAGACTTAACCATAATAAACATCTACACACCCAATGACAGGGCTCCAAAATACATAAAACAAACTCTAACAGCACTGAAAAGAGAAATTGACAGTTCCACAATAATAGGGGAGACTTCAACACACCACTCTTGGTAAAGCACAGACCATCTAGAAAGAAACTCAACAAAGATAAAGAAGACCTAAAGGGCAAAATCAGCCAACTTGACCTCGTAGACATATATAGAACACTCCACCCAACAGCTGCAAAGTACATATTCTTTTCCAATGCACATGGAACATTCTCCAGAATAGACCACATCTTAGGCCACAGAGCAACCCTCAACAAAATCCAAAACATTGAGATAATACAAAGTATCTTCTCTGACCACAATGCCATCAAGGTAGAAATTAACAACAGGAAGACCAAGGGGAAAAAAAAAATCAGTTACATGGAAACCAAAGAACACCCTGCTTAAAAACCACTGGGTAATAGAAGAAATCAGAGATGGAATAAAAAAAAATTCCTAGAATCAAATGAGAATGAAAACACATAATACCAAAACCTTTGGGACACAGCAAAGGCAGTGCTCAGAGGTCAATTTATAGCAATAGATGCACACATCAAAAAAGAAGGGACAAAATCAAAACATTAGCTACACAACTTGAAAAAATGGAAAAAGAACAGCAAAAAAAGCCTACAGCCACCAGAAGAAAGGAAATAATAAAGATCAAGCAGAAATAAATGAAATAGAGAATAAAAAACAATAGAAAGGATCAACAAAACCAAAAGTTGGTTCTTTGAAAGAATCAACGAAATTGACAAACCACTGGCCAAACTGACAAAAGAACAACAGGAGAGGACACAAATAACCCTAATAAGAAATGAAATGGGGGCCATTACAACAGACCCAACTGTCTTAGTAATCTAGTGCTGCTGTAACAGAAATACCACTAATGGATGGCTTTAACAAAGAGAAATTTATTCACTCACAGTCTAGTAGGCTAATAGTTCAAATTCAGAGCATCAGCTCCAGGGAAAGGCTTTCTCTGTCAGCTCTGGAGGAAGGTCCTTTTCATCAATCTTCCCCTGGTCCAGGAGCTTCTCAGGCACAGGGACACTGGGTCCAAAGGATGTGTTCTGCTCCTGGTGCTACTTTCTTGGTGGTATGAGGTCTGCAATTCTTTGCTCACTTCCTTTTCCTTTTAT
Organism: Trichechus manatus latirostris; assembly: GCF_000243295.1. NCBI lineage: Eukaryota > Metazoa > Chordata > Mammalia > Sirenia > Trichechidae > Trichechus > Trichechus manatus. The sequence goes on from NW_004444040.1 coordinate 4,699,679, forward strand.
CTCTTGTAAGATAAAAGGTGGTGCAGCCCAAACCCCAGGGAAACTCTGTTTACATTGGATCAGGGATGTGACCTGTGTAAGGGTGGTGTTACAATCCCACCCTAATCCTCTTTAATATAAAATTACAATCACAAAATGGAGGACAACCAAACAATACTGGGAATCATGGCCCAGGCAAATTGATACACACATTTTTAGGGGGACATAATTAAGTCCATGACATCAACTGAAATAAAAAGAATCATAACAGAGTATTATAGAAAACTATATTCCAACAAATTTGAAAACCTAGAGGAAATGGATAAATTTCTAGAAACACACTACTTACCCAAAGTAACACAAAATGATGTTGAAAATATGAACAGACCCATAACAAGAGAACAGATTCAAAAGGTAATAAAAAAACTCCCAACCAAAAAAAGCCCTGGCCCAGATGGCTTCACTGGAGAATTCTACCAAACATTCAGAGAAGAGCTTACACCAGTGCTGCTCAAAGTGTTTCAGAACATAGAAAAGGAAGGGATACTTCCAAATTCATTCTACGAAGCCAGCATAACCCTGGTACTAAAACCAGGCAAAGACACCACAAAACAAGAAAATTACAGACCAATATCTCTCATGAATATAGATGCAAAAATTCTCAACAAAATTCTAGCCAATAGAATTCAGC
>NW_004444040.1:4701348-4746172 GCF_000243295.1 Trichechus manatus latirostris
GTCACCTGATCTTCGACAAGGGCCCAAAGTCCATCAAATGGGGAACAGAGTCTTTTTAACAAATGGTGCTGGCAAAACTGCATATCCATATGCAAAAAAATGAAACAGGACCCATACCTCACACCATACACAAAAACTAATTCAAATTGGATCAAAGACCAATATAAAGCCAAAAAACATAAAGTTCACAGAAGAAAATATAGGATCAACACTAGAGGCCCTAATACACGGCATTAACAGAATACAAACCATAACCAACAACACACAAACTCCAGAAGATAAGCTAAATAAATAACTGGGATCTTCTAAAAATTAAACACTTACGCTCATCAAAAGACTTCCCCAAAAGAGTAAAAAGAGAACCTACAGAATGGGAAAAGATTTTTTGGCTATTACAAATTCTGACAAAGGTCTAATCTCTAAAATCTACAAGAAAATCCAACACCTCAACAACAAAAAGACAAATAATCCAGTTAAAAAATGGGCAAAGAATATAAACAGACACTTCACCAAAGAAGATGTTAAAGTGGCCAACAGACACAAAAGGAAATGTTCATGATTGCTAGCCATTAGAAAAATGTAAATCAAAACCACAATGAGATACCATCTCACCCTGGCTTCCAAATTAGTAATGAAGAGGTTAAACTGTGCCTATTTGTGAATGATATGATACTGTACATAGAAAACCCAAAAAACTCCACAAGAAAACTACTGGAACTAATAGGAAGATTCAGGAGAGTAGCAGGATGCAAGATAAACATACAAGAATCAGTTGGATACCTATACACCAATAAACAGAATGATACGAATCAAAATAACAGGAAATAACAAATGTTGGAGAGGCTGCAGGGAGATCTGAACTCTTATGCACTGCTGGTGGGAATGCAAAATGATACAACCACTTTGGAAAATGATATGGCACTTCCTTAGAAAGCTAGAAATAGAAATACCATATGATCCAGCAATCCCACTCCTAGGAATGTATCCTAGAGAAATAAGAATCATCACACAAGTAGACATATGCATACCCATGTTCATTGCAACATCATTCACAATAGCAAAAAGATGAAAACAACCTAGATACCCATCAACAGATGAATGGATAAACTAACTGGAGGGCATTATGCTGTGTGAAATAAGTCAATCACAAAAGGACAAATACTGTATGAGACCTCTACTGTAGAAACTCACGCAAAGGTTGACATACAAAAAGAAACAATCTTTGGTGGTTATGACAGAGGGGAGGGACAGGGATGGAAATACACTAAATAGACAATAGATAAGTGGTAACTTCAGTGAAGGGTAAGAGAGTACACAATACTGGGGAAGCCAGCACAACTTGTACAAGGCAAGGTCATGGAAGTGCCATAGACACATCCAAACTCCCTAAGGGACTGAATGGCTGGGCTGAGGGCTGTGGGGACCATGGTCTTGGGGAACATCTAGCTCAATTGGCATAACATAATTTATAAAGAAAATGTTTTACATTCTACTTTGGTGAGTAACATCTGTTCCGGGTCTTTAAAGTCTGTGAGCGGCCATCTAAGATATCCACTGGTCTCACCCCACTGGGAGCAAGGGAGAATGAAGAAAACTAAAGATACAAGGAAAAGATTAGTCCAAAGGATCACAACTACCACAGCCTCCACCAAAGTGAGCCCAGTACAACTAGATGGTGCCTGGCTACCACCATTGACTACTTTGACAGGGATCAAAATAGAGGGTCCCGGACAGAGGTGGAGAAAAACGTAGAATAAAATTCTAACTCAGAAAAAAAGACTAGAGTTACTGGCATGACAGAGACTAGAGAAACCCCGAGAATATGGCCCCTGCGCACACATTTAGCTCAGTAATGAAGTCACTCCCAAGGTTCACCCTTCAGCCAAAGATTAGAGAGACCCATAAAACAAAACAAGACTAAAGGGGCACATCAGCCCAGGGATAACGACTAGAAGGCAAGAGGGGGAAGGAAAGCTGGTAATAGGAAACCCAAGGTCAAGAAGGGAGACTGATGACATGTTGTGAGGTTGTTAACCAATGTCATAAAACAATATGTGTACTAGCTGTTTTATGATAAACTAGTTTGTTCTGTAAACCTTCATCGAAAGTACAATAAAAAATACTTTATTACTAAAAAAATACAAAAAAAAAGTATTCATATTTTGAAAAGCTCTTCTCACTCCTACCCTGTTGCTAAGTCACCCAGTTCCTCTTAAAAGGAAGATTTCTTATAGTTTCATGAGTATCCTTTCAATGATAAGATGTTTCACAGACATAATATTTTATATCACATGCAAACAAGCTCTGTTTTATATACTGCCCTGGTAGTGTCATCAGCCTACGATCTTGTCTATCTCTGTGGTCATTATGGGTGTATTGATCTTGTTCTCATAACCATCCCAAAATTTCCAAATTAAGGCCGAGTGGGTGAAAAGACTTGTGAAAGACACCGCTTCCAAATCTGGGAAATGATAAGAGTTCTGTATGACTTGTCTTGCGTCTTGCATTTTCACTTAACATTATACCTTGGAGGCCATTCAGTGTTGGTAAATGAGGACTCATTTACCAATAATATTGTTGAATATTATTCCATAGTATAACCAGTAACCAGTTGCCATCAAGTAGAATTCGATCTGTGGTGACCCTATGTCTGCAGAGGACAATTGCAATCTGTTGGGTTTTCATGGCTGTGACCTTTCAGAAGCAGATCGCTAGACCTTTCTTCTGAAGTGCCTCTGGGTGGGTCAAGCCATCAGTCTTTCAGTTCGTAGTCCAGTGTCTGACCGTTTGGACCACCCGGGGACTCCTATTCCATAGTATGCTAAATCCTTTGCCATTGAGTTGATTCTGACTCACAGCGACACAAGAAGACACAGTAGAACTGCCCCATAAGATTTCTTTCCAAGGCTGTAGTCTTTATGGGAGCCGAATGCCACATCTTTCTCCTATGGAGTAGCTGGTGGGTTCGAACCGCTGACCTTTTGGTTAGCAGCCAAGTACTTAACCACTGTGCCATCAGGGCTCCTTTTCCATAGTTTAGACATGCCAATTTAGTTAACCAATTCGTGTTAGTGAATCCTTAAGTTGTTTCCTATTTTTGCCTGCAATGAATATCCTTGTTGTTATATCATTCACATATGTGTGAGTATACAGCACCTGTGAGCTGCAGGCCCAGAGTAGGATTTCTGGGTCAAAAAAATGTGTGCATTTTAACATTTGACATATGTTGCCAGATTGTCCTTTATAAAGGTGGTACCAATTTAAAATCCCATCTGCACTGTATGTGAAAACTTGTTTATGTACATCAGGAGTTGGCAAACTACAGCCTGCAGACTAGCTACCTATTTTTGTAAATAAAGTTTTATTGGAACACAGTCATGCCATTTGTTTACATATTGTCTATGGACTGCTTTCATGTTACCACCGTAGAGTTGAGTAATTGCAACAGAGAGCTCAGTTCAGCTCCGCGAAGCTGAAAATATTTACTATCTGGTCGTTTACAGAAAAAGTTTTCTGACTTTTGCTCTCTACTCTGTCCATACAAAATATTTTCACACTTTTTGATCCTTGCCAATCTTATGTTAAAAAAAAAAAAGGTGTTTCGTTATAGATTTAATTTATATTTCTCTTTGATGAGTAAGCGAGGTTGAAATTTTTTCTGCAAACCTTGTATTCATATTTTTTACCTGTTTTTGTCTTGAGGAACTTAGCTCTTTTTCAGTGACATGAACAGCAAATACATTTTCCTGTTTGTTGTTTTTCTTTTGACTTTGACTATAGTTTATTTTTGGCATGCAGAAATGTTTGATTTTTGTGTAATTGGTTTTATTAATCCTTTCTTTCATGATTTCAGATTTTCTATCATATTTAGAAAAACCTTACCCATTCTTCTTTTTCACATGTGATCCACTTGGAATTTTATTGTAAAGTGAGATGTTGTGATGTACCCTTATTGTTTTTACTCAAAAGGCTAATCAGTTTCCTGAAGTCAATTTACTGAATAATTCATATTTTCCCTTCTGATTGAAAATACCTTCGTTATCATGAACTAAATTCTATTTCTATTTGGATCTATTTCCAAATATTCTGTTTCCTTAATCCTCACTATTTTAATGATCGTATATTTGTAATACATTTTATTTTCTGAGAGAACTGGTGTTGTTGTTAGGTGCCGTGGAGTTGGCTCTGACTCAGAACAAAACACTTCCCGGTCCTGTGCCATCTTCACAATTCATGCTGTCTTTCAGTCCATTGTTGCAGCCACTGTGTCAATCAATCTTGCTGAGGGTCTTCCTCTTTTTTGCAGCCTCTCTACTTTACCAAGCATGGCGTCCTTCTCCAGGGACTGGTCACTCCTGATAACATGTTCAAAGTTATGTGAGACAAAGACTTGCCACCCTCATGTCAACCAATTCTTTTTGGTACATCTAAGGAGCATTCTCGCTGTACTTCTTCCAAGACAGATTTGATTGCTATTTTGCCTATAGAATCCTTCAATATTGCAACTCAAGGCTTGAATTTTTTTTTCCAGTTCTTTCACCTTGAGAAATGCTGAGCGTGTTCTTCCCTTTTGGTTTTTTAAGTGTTCTGGAATTCCCGTTCTTCTCAATGTTATCCATAATTTGTTATGATCCACACGGTCGAAAGTTTTTGTATAGTCAATAAAACTGAGGTAAAATCTGTCTGGTATTCTCTGCTTTCAGCCAAGATTCATCTGACATAAGCAATGATATCCCTCGTTCCACGTCCTATTCTGAAACTGGCTTGAATTTCTGGCAGTTCCCTGCCTACGTACTGTTGCAAACATTTTCAATTATCTTCAGCAAAATTTTACTCGCGTGTGATATTAATGATATTGTTTGATAATTTCCACATTCTATTGGATCACCTTTCTTTAGAATGGGCACAAATATAGATCTCTTCCAGTCAGTTGACCAGTGTCATGGATTGAATTACATCCCCCCAAGAATGTGTGTATCAATTTGGCTGGGCCATGATTCTCAGTATTTTGTGGTTGTCCTCCATTCTGTGATTGTAATTTTATGTTACAGAGGATTAGGGTGGGATTGTAACACCCTTACTAAGGTCACATCCCTGATCCAATGTAAAGGGAGTTTCCCTGGGGTGTGGCCTGCACCACCTTTTATCTCACAAGAGATAAAAGGAAAGGGAAGCAAGCAGAGAATGGGGGACCTCGTACCACCAAGAAAGCAGTGCAGGGAGCAGAGCGAGTCCTTTGGATCCAGAGTCCCTGCTTGGAGAAGCCCCTACCTAGTCCAGGGGAAGATTGATGAGAAGGCTGACAGAGAGAGAAAGACTTCCCCTGGAGCTGATGCCCTGAATTTGGATGTTAGCCTACTTTACTGTGAGGAAATAAACTTCTCTTTGTTAAAATCATCCACTTGTAGTATTTCTGTTATAGCAGCACTAGATGACTAAGACAACCAGGTAGCTGTCATCCAAATTTTTTGGTATAGACTGGTAAGCGCTTCCAGCTATGCATCCTTTTGTGAAACATTTCAATTGGTATTCAATTCCTGAAGCCTTGTTTTTTGCCAATGCCTTTAATGCAGCTTGGACTTCTTCCTTCAATACCATCAGTTGTCGATCATATGCCACCTCCTGAAATGGTTGAACTTCAACCAGTTCTTTTTGGTACAGTGACTCTGTGTATTCCTGCCATCTTCTTTTGATGCTTCCTGTGTCGTTCAGTATTTTGCCCATAGAATCCTTCACTATTGCAACCCGAGGCTTGAATCTTTTCTTCAGTTCTTTCAACTTGAGAAATGCTGAGCGTGTTCTTCCCTTTTGGTTTTCTATCTCCTGGTCTTTGCACATTTCATTATAATATTTCACTTTGTTTTCTCAAGCTGCCCTTTGAAATGTTCTATTCTGCTGTTTTGCTTCATCATTTCTTCAATTTGCTTTTGCTACTTTATGTTCAAGAGCAAGTTTCAGAGTCTCTTCTGACATTCATTTTTGTCTTTTCTTTCTTTCCTGTCTTCTTAATGACCTTCTGTTTTCTTCATGTATGATGTCCTTGATGTCATTCCACGACTGGTCTGATCTTCAGTCACTAATGTTCAATGCCTCAGATCTATTCTTGAGATGATCTCTAAATTCAGGTGGGATAAACTCAAGGTTGTACTTTGGCTCTCATGGACTTTAAAAAAGTTTCTTCAGCTTTAACTTGAACTTGCATATGAGCAATTGCTGGTCTGTTCTGTAGTTGGCCCTGGCCTTGTTCTGACTGATGATACTGAGCTTTTCTGTCATCTCTTTCCATAGATGTAGTCGATTTGATTCCTGTGTATTCCATCTGGAGTGGTCCACGTGTATCGTCGCCGTTTATGTTGAAAAAGGGTATTTGCAATGAAGAGGCTGTTGGTCTTGCAAAATTCTATCATGCGTTTTCTGGCATCGTTTCTATCACCAAGGCCATATTTTCTAACTGCCTATCCTTCTTTTTTGTTTCCAACTTTCACATTCCAATCACTAGTAATTACAATGTATCTTGATTACATATTTGATCAATTTCAGACTGCAGAACTTGGTAAAAATCTCCAATTTGTTCATCTTTGGCATTAGCTGTAGGGGGGTGAATTTGAAAAACAGTCATATTAACTGGTCTTCTTTGTGGGCATATGGATATTATCCTATCACTGACAGCATTTGTACTTCATGACAGTTCTTGAAATGTTCTTTTTGACAATGAATGTGACACTGTTTCTCTTCAGTTTGTCATTCCTGGCATAAAAGACCATATGATTGTCCAATTCAAAATGCCCAATACTGGTCCACTTCAGCTCACTCATGCCGAGGATATTGATCTTTATGAGTTCCATTTCATTCCAATTTTCCTAGATTCATACTTCGTACATTCCACATTCCAATTGTTAATGGATGTCTGCAGCTCTTTCTTCTCATTTTGAGTCTGTCACATCAGCAAATGAAGATCCCAAAAGCTTCATTCCATCCAAGTCTTTAAGGTTGACTCTACTTTGAGGAGGCAGCTCTTCCCCAGTCGTATTTTAAGTGCTTTCCAACCTGAGGCTCTCATCTTCTATCACTACATCAAAAAATGTTATACTGCTATTCATAAAGTCTTCACTGGCCATTTTTTTTCCAAAGTAGACCGCCAAGTCCTTCTTCCTAGTTGTTTTAGTCTGCAAGCTCTGCTGAAACCTGTCCACCATGGGTGACCCTGCTAGTATCTGAAATACCAGTGGCATAGCTTCCAGGACCACAGCAAGACGCAAGGCACCAGAGTATGACAAACTGGCAGATGAGTGAACTAGCTTGCCTTAATCATTCTTTTTGAGTGAAATTTCCTGGGGATTCTTGCTCTTTTATTTTTTTCCGTATGATAATTAGAATTCACTTGTCTAGTCTAAATACAGACTTTGGTGTTTCCTCTCTTTCTCAAACCCCTGCCTGTGTCTTGAGAACAAACTCAAACCCAAGCTAGTCTGTTGGAGGATGAGAAACCAAGTGGAACAGAATCAAGTCATCCCAGCTGAGACCATCCTAGACCAGCTAGCTCCCACATGACTTTCCAGCTAACCACAGGAGTAGGAATAAGTCCATCAACTAGTTGCTAAACCTGGCTCAGATTGGCAGAACTGCCCAGGCAACCTATAGATTTGTGATCAAAAATCAATGTTTATTGCCATATGCCATTGAGGTTTTGTGGTTGTTGTTACACAGCAGTATTGTGATAATAGATAATTGATAGGAGACTAGATTCAATGACATAGGTAGACAGTACACTGAGAGACAAAAAGATGGCCTTAGGGTACACCAATGTTTAGAGGTTAAGTAGAGCAACTCAGAATGTGGTCTTACCTGCAGTTATTCTCTTAATTCTGATTAATAAAACTTATATGAGCAGTGTCTTACTCAGAACAAGTAACAACATCTAATGCATATGGGAAAGAGCCTGTACAAAAAATTCTGTAGAGTGACATACAGAATTCATTCATTCATCCATTTATTCACAAACTTTTAAAAAGTGTTTCTTCATGCAATGCATGGTTATATTTTCAAAAATGAAAATGATGTAGTGTAAGTCATTAAAGAACTCACCGTCCAATGGAGCAGTCACACCTAAAAAACTACCACATGGTATGAAAAGTATTTTAACAGGGGTTTTGAAAAAGGGCTGTGTAATTCTTAACTCTAATTGGAAGAATCTGGAAAGGCTTGATTCCAGTCTTGAAGAGTTGCGTTCAAATAAGTCATAACCAAGCACACAAAGAAAATATGCATTAAATTCTGACAAAAAGTCAGAAAACTGCCTTATAACACTGGTTGTGGCCAAGATTGAGCACGCTGTTGACCAAACCTATTTGTTCTACCCTTCTCAGCCTCCTTTGCAGTTTGGTGGGACTATATGGCTGAGTTTTAGCCAGTGGAATGAGCAGATCTACAAAATCCTCCTCCATGTGGTCCTCTAGGTTTCTTTGCCCTCTACCAGCTTGATGTAGAGGAGTCCAGCGACCTTAGAAGCTGCATGTTGAAAATGACAGAGAAACAAGATACAAGGAACCTGGGTCTCTGATTGGCTAGAACTCAGCATACCTTGGAAGCATGCCGGAAACCAAACCAAACCCACTGTCGCTGAGTCGATTCTGACTCATAGCGACCCTATAGGACAGAGTAGAACTGCCCCATAGGATATCAAGGCTTTAATTACTTTCTATGGAATAACCTACACTGTTAGTAAGGTTATACAATAAAGTACTCTAGGAGACCACTCTAGGTGCCCACATCACATACCTTTAGTCTACCTTAAATTTTTTTTATTATAATTTATTTTATTTTTGTTGTTACTGAGAATATACACAGCAGAACATACACTGTCATGGATTGAATTATGTTCCCCCAAAAACGTGTGTATCAATTTGGCTGGGCCATGATTCCTTGCATTGTGTGATTTTCCTATATGTTGTAAATCCTGCCTCTATGATGTTATTGAGGGAGGATGGGTAGCAATTGTTACTGAGGACTCAATCCACAAGAGATTGCATTGTATTCTGAGGCAATCTTTTGAGATATAAGAGAGCAGAGAGACAGGGGGACCTCATACCACCAAGAAAGCAGTGCCAGGAGCAGAGCGTGTCCTTTGGACCTGGGGTTCCTGTGCAGAGAAGCTCCTAGTCCGGGGGGACATTGATGAGAAGGCTGACAGAGAGAGAAAGACTTCCCCTGGAGCTGACGCCCTGAATTTGGACTTTTAGCCTACTTGATTGTGAAAAAATAAATTTCTCTTTGTTACAGCCATTCACTTGTGGTATTTCTGTTATAGCAGCACTAGATGACTAAGACATACACCAACTCAATAATTTCTACATGTACAATCTAGTAACGTTGATTACATTCACCAAGTTATGCAACCATTGTCAGCCTCCTTTTCCAAGCTGTTTGTCCCCCGTTAACATAAACACATTGCCCTCTAAGTTTTCTGTCTAATCTTTTGTGTTGCTATTGTCAGTTTGATCCCGTATAGATAGATCTCAAAAGAGCACAATGCTTAAGACAGACATTATTTACTAGTTAAGCTAAGCTATTGTTTGGTTTTGAGAAGACTTCAGGGGATATTTTTGGTTTAAGGTTTAAAGATTATCTCAGGACAATTGTTTCAGGGGTTCATCCAGCCTCCATGGCTCCAGAAGGGCTGGATTCCATGAGAATTTAAAATTCTGTTCTGCATTTCCCACTTTTGATCAGGATTCTTTTATAGAATCTTTGACCAACATGTTCAGTAATGGTAGCTGGGCATCATCCACGTCTCGTCTTGTGGCAAAGGAGGCAGTTGTTCATGGAGGCACTTAGCAACACATTCCATGTCTTCCTCCTATTCCTGACTCTCCTTTTTTGCCTGTTGCTCCAGGAGAATGGAGACCAATTGTTCCTTGGATGTCGGCTGGCAAGCTTTCAAGACTCCAGGCACTACACAATGAACTAGGAGGTAGAACAGAAGCACTAAACACATTATTAGACCAATTAACTGGGATGTCCCATGAAACCATGACACTTAACCTCTGAACCAAGGAACCAAATTCCATGAGATGTGTAGTTGTACAAAAGCAGCTGCTGCAGCTACTCTTTTTTTTTTTTTTGCTGTTGTAAATGTATCTATCACACATATTTTGCCAATTCACATTTTTACAGGTATACAACTTATTGATAGCAATTACATTAGTTGTCTGTGCAACCCTACCCTTAATCAATGTGATTTTTCCATCATCATAAACAGAAACTCAGTACTCCATAAGCAATAATCCCTCTTTTCCCCCCTCCATCCAGCACCACTAATAAATGTTGGTCTCTATGTATTTGCCTACTCTTGTGTTTTTATATAAATCATACAATATTTATTTTTGTGATTGACTTATTTCATGCAGCATAATATCTTAAAGCTTCATCCTTATTGTAGCATGGCTGAGTAGTAAGATAACATTTTGTTTACACAGTCATTCACTGATAGGCATTTAGGTGGTTTCCACCTTTTGACTATTGCAAATAGTGCTGCAATTTGGTGTACAAGTATCTGTTTGCATCTCTGCTTTCAAGGCTTTTGGGTATAAACTTAGAAGTGGAATTGATGGATCATATGGTAATTCTATTTTCAGGTTTTTGAGGAACCACCACACTGTTTTCTACAACGGCTGTACCATTTTGCTTTCCCACCAGCAATGGATAAGTGTTTCAACTTCCCCACATTCTTGACAATATTTATGTTTTTTAAAAATTAAAAAGAATTTTTTAGCCATCTTAATGGGAGTGAAATGGTATCTCATTTGGGTTTTGATTTGCATCTCTCTGATGGCTAATGACATTGATCATCTTTTCATGTGTTTAGTGGCCATTTGAATATCCTTTTTAGTGAAATGTCTATTCAAGTCCTTTGCCCATTTTTTGGATTGGGTTATTTGTCTTTTTGTTGTTAAGTTACTGAAGTTATGTATAAATTTTGGTCATTAGATTCTTATCACACATATAGCTTCTGAAGATATTCTCCCAGTTGATAGCTTGTCTTTTCACTTTTTGGTAAAGTCTTTTCTTTTTTTTTTAAACATTTTATTGTGTTTTAGGTGAAAATTTACACAGCAAATTAGTTTCCCATTCAACCCCATCTAGCTTCTTTGCCCCTCCTTGCCTTTTCAACTTTGCTTTTGGGTCAATGTTGACCATTTGGTCTTCTATAGTTGATTGTTTAAAAGAGGACATTCCTCACAGGTGTTATTATTTATTTTATAGGCCAATCTATTATTTGGCAGAAATGAGACCTCTGGGAGTGGCTTCAGTTTCAGGTTAAAAGGGTGTCTTAGGGCAATAGTCTTGGGGGTTCCTCTATTCTCTATCAGTCCAGTAAGTCTGGTATTTTTTATGAATTTGAGTTTTGTTCTACATTTTTCTCCCATTCTAACCAGGACCTTCTATTGTGTCCCTGGTCAGAGCAGTGGTTAGCAGAAGCTGGGCACCATCTAGTTCCTTTGGTCTCAGGCTAGAGGAGGCTGTGCTTTGTGTGGGTCATTAATACTGTGGACTAATTGCTTCCTTGGGTCATTGGTTTCCTTCATTCTCCTTTGCTCCAGATGGGAAGAGATCAATAGATGTATCTTACATGGCCGCTTGCAAGCTTTTAAGACTCAGGATGCTACTTAGCAAACCAGAACATAGAACATTATCTTTATGAACTATGTTATGCCAATTGACATAGATGTCCCCTGAGCCTATGGTCCTTAGCCTTCAAACCCAATAACTCAGTCCCATGAGGTATTTGGATATGTCTAAGAAGTTTCCATAACAGTGCCCCTTATATGCTATATCATATATTTGAATATATGTGCGGCACATACAAATAAATATATACAAATGTCCACAACTATACCTATGTATGCATATGCATGTACTCCCATAGGTATATAACGTACATATCTGCCTATGTAACCACTCATAAATTTTTGGTTAGTATTACTGTTGTAGAATTGTATTTGTTACAGCATTTGTTATAGTTGTCCTTTATTCTTGCTTACCTCTAAGTGTTTTCATTTATCTTGGTAACCTTGTGCTGACTTCCCCCATATTGTGAATAGCCTTTCCCTTCACCAGAATTAACACATGTCTGCTATCTAGTAAGTGGTTCTCCTTCCCCCCCATCCTTTGTAACCATCAAAGAATGTTACTGAGTGTAAACCTAGTCTTGACATTTTATAAAAGTGATATCATACAATACTTGTCCTTTTGTGATTGACTTATTTCACTCAGCATAATGTCCTCCATGTTTATCATGTTTTAAGATGTTTCACAGACTCATCATTATTCTTTATTGTCGAGTAGTATTCCATTGTATGTATGTAGCACATTTTGTTTATCCATTCATCTGTCGATGGACACTTAGGTTGTTTCCATCTTTTTGTTTTCGTGAATAAGGCTGCAGTGAACATGAGTGTGCATATGTCTATTCATGTCACTGCTTTTATTTTTCCAGGGTATCTTCCTAGGAGTGGGATTGCTGGATCACATGGTATTTCTATTTCTAGCTTTTTGAGGAAGCATTATACTGTTTTCCATAGTGGGAGTATCATTTTACAATTCCACTAGCAGTGTATGAGTTTCAGTCTCCCCACAGCCTTACCAGGATTTGCCATTTTCTAATTAGTGTCATTTTTGCAGGGGTGAGATGATATCTTACTGTAGTTTTGATTTGCATCTCTCTAATGACTAATAGTTGTGAACATCTCCTCATGTGTTTGTTAGCCACCTGAATGTCCTCTTTGGTGAAGTATCTGTTGATGTCCTTTACCCATTTTTTGATTGGATAGTTTGTCTTTTTGTTGTTGGGGTATTGAAGTTTTCCATATATTTCAGAGATTCCACCTTTGTCAGATATATTGTTGCCATTTTTTTTCCCCCAGTCTGTAGGTTCTCTTTTAACTCTTTGGTAAAGTCTTTAGATGGGCATAAATATTTAAATTTCAGTAGGTCCGAGGTATCTAGTTTATCTTCTGTTTGTGCATTTTTAGTTACGTTTGATAGTGTATTTGTGCCATAGATTAGGACCCCTAGCTTTGTCCCTTTGTTGTCTTCCAGGAACTTTACAGTTTTAGGTTTAACGTTTAAGTCTTTGATCCATTTTGAGTTAGTTTTTGTGCATGGAGTGAGCTATGGATCCTATTTCATTATTCTGCAAATGGATATCCAGTTTTGCCAGCACCATTTGTTAAAGAGATGATCTCTTTATCACTGAATGGATTTTGACCCTTTGTTGAAGATCAGCTGTCCATAGCTAGATGGATTTACTTTTGGGCTCTCAGTTCTGTTCTGTTGGTCTATGTGTCTGTCGTACAAGTACTAGGCTGTTTTGACTACGCTTGCTGCGTAGTGAGTGCTGAGATCAAAAAGTGCCAGGCCTCCTACTTTGTTCTTCTTCAAAAATGCTTTAACTATTCAGGGCCTCATTCCTTTCCACATTAAGTTGGAGGTTAGGTTTTCCATTTCATTAAATAATGTTGTTGGGATTTGGACTGGGATTGTATTTTATCTATGGATTGCATTGGGTAGTATTGACATTTTCACAATGTTAAGTCTTCATATTCATGAGCATAGTATGTATTTTCATTTATGTAGGTCTCTTTTGGTTTCTTGCAGTGGTGTTTTGTAGTTTTCTTTGTGTAAGTATTTTACATCCCTGGTTAGATTTATTCCTAGGTATTTTATCTTCTGGGGGGATATTACAAATGGTATTGTTTTCTTGACTTCCTTTTCAGACTTCTCCTTGTTAGTATAGAGGATTCCAACTGATTTTTGTATGTTGATCTTGTACCCTGTCACTTTGTTGGACACTTTTACTAGTTCCATTAATTTTTTTTGTGGAATCTCTGGAGTTTTCTATGTTTATGATCATGTTATGAGAACAGGGGTAGTTTTACTTCTTCCTTACCAATTTGGATGTCCTTTATTTCCCTTTTTGTTTTGACCAGGACTTTCAGTACAATATTGAATAAGAGTGGTGATAATGGACATCCTTGTCTTATTCCTGTTCTTAAGGGGAATGCTTTTAATCTGTCTCCTTTGAGAATAATGTTGGCTGTTTGTTTTGTATATATGCCTCTAATAATGTTGAGGAATTATCCTTCTATTCCTATTTTGCTATGAAATTTTATCACGAAAAGGTGTTGGATTTTATCAAATGCCTTTTCTGCAGCAATTGAGATGATCATGTGATTCTTTTCCTTTGTTTTATTTATGTGGTGATTGATTTTCTGATGTTGAACCACCCTTGCATTCCTGGCAGGAATCCCACCTAATTATGGTGTATTATTTTTTTGATATGCTGTTGAATTCTGTTGGCTAGATTTTTGTTGAGAATTTTTGCATCTGTATTCATGAGGAATATTGGTCTGTAGTTTTCTTTTTTTGTGGTATCTTTGCCAGGCTTTGGTATCAAGGGTATGGTGGCTTCATAGAATGAATCGGGGATATTGCTTCCTTTTCTATGTTCTGGAATAGTTTTAGTAGAATTGATGTCAACTCTTCTCTGAATGTTTGATAGAACTCTCCTGTGAAGCTGTCTGGGCCGGCGCTTTTTTCCTGTTGTTATTGTTCTTAAATAACATCTTTAATTTCTTCTTTTGTTATGGGTCTTTAGATTTTCTGTCTGTGTTAGTTTAGGTAGGTGACGTGTTTCTAGGAATTTGTCCATTTCTTCTAGGTTTTCAAATTTTCTAGAGTACAATTTTTTGTAATATTCTGTTATGATCCTTTTTATCTCAGTTCAGTTGTAATTCCCCCATCTCATTTTTTATTTTGGTTATTTGCATCTTCTCATTCTTTCCCCTTTGTCAGTTTGGCCAGTTGCTTGTCAAGTTTATTCATCCTCTTAAAGAACCAGCTTCTATTCTTGTTGATTCTTTCTATTGTTTTCCTGTTTTCTACTTCATTTATTTCTGCTCTGATCTTTATTATTTCTTTTCTTCTGGTGACTGTGAACTTTTTTTGCTGCTCCTTTTTTATTTGTTCAAGTAGTAGGGTTAAACTGCGAATTTTAGCCCTTTCTTCTTTTTTGATGTGTGCATTTATTGCTCTAAATACTCCCCTGAGCACTGCTTTTGCTGTGTCCTAAAGGTTTTGATTCATTTGAGTCTAAGAATTTTTAAATTTCATTTTTAATTTCTTTCACCACTCAATAGTTTTTTTTAAGTAAGGTGTTATTCTGTTTCCACGAATTTAATTTTTCCCTTGTTCTTTCTGTTATTGATTTCTAGTTTTGTAACGTTATGATCAGAGAAGATGCTTTGTATTATTTCACTGTTTTTTGTATTTATTGAGACTTACCTTGTGGCCTAAAATATTGCCTATTCTGGAGAGAGATCCATGTGCATTGGAGAAGAATGTGTACTGTGCTTCTCTTGGGTGGTATGTTCTGTATATGTCTATGAGGTCAAGTTGGTTGATTGTGTTATTTAGATATGCTGTATCTTTGTCGAGTTACTTTCTAGTTGTTCTTTTCATCATTGGAAGTGGTATCTTAAAGTCTCCTACGATTATTGTAGAACTATCTATTTCTCTTTTCAATTTTGTTAGAGTTTGTTTTATGTATTTTGGAGCTCTGTCATTGGTGCATAATTATTTTTTATAGTTATGTCCTCTTGGTTGATTGACCCTTTAATCATTGTATAATGTCCTTCTTTGTCTCTATAATGGATTTGGACTTAAAGTCCATTTTATCAGAGATTATTTTTGCCACTCTTTTTCTCTATTGGTTACTGTTTGCTAGATATATGTTTTCCATCTTTTTATTTTTAACCTATTTATGTCTTTGTGTCAAAGATGTGTCTCTTGTAGGCAGCATATTGATGGTTCATGTTTTTTTATCCACTTCTGCCACTCTTTATCTCTTGACTGGTATATTTAAACCATTTACATTTGGTGTGATTATCAATTGGTATGAATTTACAGCTGCCATTTTGTCATGCTTTTTTTGTGGTGTTAACAGTTTCTATATTCTACTTAATTTTCTGTGCTGAGTTCTTTTTGTTTAGGGATTTTCTTTTCGTATCCTTCGGTGTTGCTGATTTTGTGTTTACTGAGTCTTTTTGATTTTTTTTCTTATTTTGGTGAGTAGATTTATTAATTTTCTTTGTGGTTACTCGGAAATTTACTTCATCTTCCTAAGTTTAAAACAGTCTGTTATATCTTGATATCACCTTCACTTCCTCTCCATATGGAAGTTCTGTAACTACGCTATTTATTCTCTCTTTTTGTGTTCAGTTTGTCATCATTTACAGATTGACATCTCTGGCTGTCTGTTTTCAGTTTTGCAGATTTATTTTACTTTTGAAAAATTTTTTTTTACCTTGGTTTGATGTCTGGATGATGTTGTCATGTGTCTTGATCTCAGGTTGTTGCCTGATGTTGGTTTTCTGTCTGAAGGATCCCAAGGACTCCCTTTAATATTTCTCATAAAGTCGGCCTGGTTTATATGAATTCCCTCAATTTCTGTTTATCTGGGAATGTCGTAGTTTTGCCATTGTATTTAAAAGACACATTTGCTGGATATATGATTCTTGGTTGGCAATTCTTTTCTTTCAGAGTTTTAAATATGTTATCTCACTGTCTTCTTTCCTGCGTAGTTTCTGCCAAATCAGTGCTGTTTTATTGGTGCCCCTTTATAGATGATATTTTGTTTTTTATGAGTTTCTCTCAGAGTTATTTCTTTGTTGTTAGTTTGAAAAGTTTACTTATATGTATTGGTGACTTTCTTTTGGTGTCTATCCTGAATGGGGTTCATTGAACTTCTTGGATGGAAACCATCTCATCTTTCATGATGGTATCAGAGAAGTTTTCTGTCAGTAAATCTTCAAAAATTCTCTCTGTGCTTTTTTTCCTCTCCTGTCCTGAAATTCCAATTTTGTGTAAATTCTTCCTCTTGATATGTACCACATAATTCTTAGGCTTTCTTCATTTTTCTTAATTCTTTTTTCTGATTGTTCCTCAAAGAAATGAGGATCAAGGAATTTGTCCTCTATTTTGCTGATTTTTTCTTCCATTGATTCAATTCTACTTCTATGTACTTCCATTAAGTTACCTATTTCTGATATTTTATTGTTAATCTTCTGGATTTCTAGTTGTTGTTTTTGTATGGTTTCTAAATGTCTATTTATTTTGTCATTTTGTTCTTGTATTATTTTCCTAAATTCTTCTAGGGTTTTGTCTGTGTTTTCCTAGATCTCTTTGAAGATCTTATATATAAGTATTTTGAATTCCTTATTAGGCAGTTCTATTACCATTTCTTCCTCAGGAAGGTTTTCTGCCCCTTTATTTTGCTCATTTGTTTGAACCATCTTATTCTGTTTTTTTCATGTGACTTGTTATGGTCTGATATCTCTTAGGCATTAAGGTGTTATTTTATTTATTTATGTATTATTGTATGTTAGTTTGTTTTGTCCTGATTTTTTGTTTTGTTTTGTTTTGATATATCAGGGTGGGTAGAGCAGGTGTGCTCCATTTATTGCTCATCCAGAGGCATAGGAAAGCTCATCACTGATTTCTGGGAGGGTGGGTCAGTGGTGGGCAGGGTGAGCATGTGTTGCTGTTCACTGGGCATGCTGGATGACTGAGGATGGTCTGGATGGGTCCAGGAAGCCACTTGTTGGTCCAGCAGTGCAGGAGTGTGCAATGGCACTCACCAGGTTGTAGTATGGAGGGCAGGGTTGGTGTGGCAGGTGACAGGGACATGGGCACACTCTCTGCTGCTCACTGGGTGATCAGGGTGGCAGGCAGAGGTGTGGCAGGTGACTGGGAGGTAGGAGTGCTCTCTACCACTCACTGGTTGGACAAGGGGGCAAGGAGCTTGGTGGACAACCAGGAATGCTGGGTTCTCTCTGCCACTTGCCAAGTGGATGGGGCCATGAGCAGGGGGTGTGGTAGGCAACCAGGAGCTTGGGGCACTCACTGATGCCACTGGGTGGGTGGGTTGATGCATGGGGAATTTGGCAGGTGACTGGGAGCATGAGGCGCTCTCTGCTACTTGCTGGGTGGATGGGGTGATGGGCAGGGGCTGTGGCAGATGACTGGCCATGTGGGAGCACTTACTGCTGCTTGCTAAGTTGGCAGGGTGGGTGGCTTTTACTGCAGTCCCTGGACATGTGGGGTAGCAGGGTGGGGGGTGTTTGTACTACTAATCACCAGGAGGGTGGGGGAGGAGCATTGTGCTCCTCTGGTCACCAGGCTTGGATGCCTGGGAACTTTCTGTTGGCTTCAGCCAGAATCCAGGACCTACCCCGACCAAGTGTGAGGAGGAGGGAGAAGTTGCCCGTAGTCTGATCAGGTGGGGGTCCTCCTACTGACACTCCATAGATCTATTACTCTGTGTTCACCACCCACCCTAATGGTCAGAGACCACTGCTGATGAGTAGTCCTGTCTCTGGATCTTGACTCCCTCCGTAATCTGTGGATGCCAGGATCCCTGGAGCTCTTGCCCTCCTTCCTGTACTTTCCCTCCTTAGATCCGGTTTATGTTTGCTCACCTTGCTTCACTCTGGCTATGTCTACATGGTTTCTCTGTCTCCTATTGAGGATCCTGTAAGTTGCCTTCCTGTGCTCTTTAACTGAGATTGCTGCTGTCTTTGTCTCAAGATGGCTATGCTGTGCTGGGCCAGCTGGCAGGGCACCTCTGCTCTATATCTCTCCTTGTTAGCTGTTTTCGTTCAATTTCTTTTTCCAGTCGGTGTTTGATCTAATTTTCTATCCTTCCTTTTGATGCTCAGGGTTCCAGGATTGTCCTCTGTATCTGTTTCACTTGGTTTCTCAGGTCTTTGCTGTAAAGAGATGGTATGGTTTGTCTGCCTAAGCTGCCATTTTGTGCTGTCTTCTTTGGTAAAGTCTTTTGATGAACAAAAGTTTTTAATTTTTATGTGGTCCCATTTATTTATTTTGTCTTTTGTTGTTTGTACTTTTGTTATTATATTAGATAATCCATTGTTAAAAACTAGGCCTTACAGCATAGTCCCTGCATTTTCTTCCAAGAATTTTATGGTTTTAGTTTTCACATTTAGGTCTTTTATCCATTTTGAATTTGTTTTGTATGTGGTGTGAGACGTGTATCCTGTTTCATTTTTCTGCATGTGGAAATAGAATTTTCCTAACACTATTGTAGAGACTCTTCTTTTGCCATCAAATGGACTTAGCACCCTTCTCAAAAATCAGATCACCATAGATGTGTGGGTTTATTTCTGGACTCTCAATTCTATTCCATTGGTCCATGTGTCTATTGTTATACCAGCATCAGGCTGTTTTGATTACTGTAGCAGTATAATATGTTTTAAAATCAGGAAGTGCGAGTCCTCCTACTTTGTTCTTCTCTTTCAACATTGCTTTAGCTATTTGGAGCCTCTTGCCATTCCATATTAAGTTTAGGATTTATTTTTATGTTTCTGCAAAGAAGGTCATTGGAATTTTGATTTGATTGAATCTATAGATCACTTTGGGTAGTAGTGACATCTGTCTTAGTTACCTAATGTTGCTATAACAGAAATACCAAAAGTGAGTGGCTGTAACAAACAGAAGTTTATCCTCTCAGTCTAGGGGGCTAGAAGTACGAATTCAGGGTGCCAGCTCCAGGGGAAGGGTTTCTCTCTCTGTTGGCTCTGGGAGAAAGTCCTTGTCATCAATCTTCCCCTGGTCTAGGAGCTTCTCAGCAAAGGGACCCCAGGTCCAAAGGATGAGCTCCACTGCCAGTACTTCTTTCTTGGTTGTATGAGGCCCCCTCTCTGCTCTTTTCTTTCTCCTTTTATCTCTTGTAAGATAAAAGGTGATGCAGGCCATAACCCAGGGAAATTCTCCTTACACTGAATCAGGGCTGTGACCTGAGTAGGGGTGTTGTATCCCACCCTTATCCTCTTTAACATAACCAGATTTTGCCTCATTAACCACACACAGAGATTAGGATTTACAACGTATGGGAAGATTACATCAGATCCCAAAATGAAGGACAAGCACACAATACTGGGAATCATGGCCTAACCAAGTTGACACATATTTTAGGGGGACACAATTCAATCCATGACAACATCTTAACAATATTAAGTCTTCCAATCCATGAACATGGAACATTTTTCCACTTAAGTTTTCCTTAGTGTCTTTCAGCAGTGTTTTATAATTTTCATTGTATAAGTCTTTCACATCCCTGGTTAAATTTATTCCCAGGTATTTTATTCTCTTAAATGTTATTCTAAATGGATTGTTTCCCTAATTTCCCTCTCAGATTTATCATTTCTGGTGTATAGAAACACAACTGATTTTTATTTGTTGGCTTTGAACTCTGCAACTTTGCTAAATTCCTCTATTAGCTCTAGAAACCTTCTTGCAAACTCTTTAAGATTTTCTATATATAGGATCATGTCATCAGTGAATAGAGATAATTTTGTGTCTTCTTTTCAATCTGGATATCTTTTTCTTGTCTTATTGCTCTGGCTAGGACTTCTAATACAATACTGAATAGAAGTGGTGAGAATGGGCACCCTTATCTTGTTTCTGATTTCAAGGGGGGAGTTCTCAGTCTTTCTCCATTAAGTATTATGCTGGCTGTTGGTTTTTCGTATATGCCCTGAATTATATTGAGGAACTTCCCTTCTATTCCAATATTCTTGAAGGTGTTCATTAAGAGAGGGTGTTGGATTTTATCAAATGCTTGTTCTGCATCCACAGAGATGATCATGTGGTTCTTTTTTTCCCCATTCTATTTATGTTGTATATTACTATAATTGATTTTCTAATGTTGAACCATCCTTGCATTCCTGGAATAAATCCCACAAGGTCATACTGTGATTCTTTTAATATGCTGTTGGAGTCTGTTTGCTAGTATTTTGTTGAGGATTTTTGCATCTCTATTCATAAGGGATATTGGCCTGTAGTTTTGTTTTTTTTTTTTCCTTGTGGTGTCTTTTTCTTGTTTTGGTATTAGGGTTATGCTTGCTTCAGAGAATGAATTAGGGAATGTTCCTTCCTTTTCTCTCTTTTGGAAGAGATTAAACAGGTTTAGTGCCAATTCTTCTCTAAATGTTTCATAGAATTCTCCAGTGAAGCCATCTGGTCCAGGACTTTTTGTTGTTATTGTTGGGAGGTTTTTGATCACTGATTCAATCTCTTAACTTGTTATGGTTCTGTTGAGATTTTCTGTTTCTGCCTGAGTCAGTTTGGGTAGGTTATATGTTTTAAGAATTAGTCCATTTCATCCAGGTTATCCAGTTTATTGAGGTATAGTTATTCATAGTATTCTATCACAATTCTCTATTTCTGTTGGGTCAGTTGTAATTTCTCCCCTTTCATTTCTTATTTTGGTTATTTGAGTCTTTTCTCTTTTTTTCTTTGTCAGTCTAGCTAAATGTTTGTCAATTTTATTCATCTTTTCAAGGAACTAACTTCTGGTTTTGTGGATTCTATCTAATTTTTTTTTGTTTTTAACCAAGAAAGCAGTGCCAGGAGCAGAGCACGTCCTTTGGACCCAGGGTCCCTATGCAGAGAAGCTCCTAGTCCAGGAGAACATTGATGAGAAGGCCAACAGAGAGAGAAAAATTTCCCTGGAGCTGACGCTCTGAATTGGACTTTTAGCCTCCTTTACTGTGAGGAAATAAATTTCTCTTTGTTAAAGCCATCCACTTGTGGTATTTCTGTTATAACAGCACTAGATAACTAAGACATCTGGTCTGATGGTTGTTATTTCCTTTCTTTTGGCATGTTTAGGCTTAGTTTGCTCTTCTCTTTCTGGTTCCTCAAGTTGTAGAGTTAAGCTGTTGATTCGAGGTCTTTCTTCTTTTTTTATGTAGGCCTTTTCTGCTATAAGTTTCCCTCTGAATACTGCCTTAGCCGCATCCCATAAATTTTGGCAAGTTGTATTTGCATTTTCATTTAACTCTAAGAAATATGTGATTTCTTTTTTGACCCATTGGTAGTTTAATAGTGTGTTGTTTAATTTACATATGTTTGAGTATTTTCCAGGTTTTTTTCTGTTAGTAATTTCTAGCTTCACTCTATTGTGGTCAGAGCAAAACTTTGTATGATTTAAATCTTTTTAACTTTATCGAGACTTGCTTTGTGACCTAACATGTGATGTATCCTGGAGAATGATCCATGTGTACTGGAGTAGAATGTATATTGTGCTATTGTTGGGCATAGTGTTATATATGTCTGTTAATTCTAGTTGGTTTATAGTGTCATTCAGGTCCTTTGTTTCTTTGTTGTCTTTTTTAGATGTTCTGTCGAATATAGAAATTGATGTATTGAGGTCTCCAACTATTATTGCAGTGTTATCTTTTTCTCCCTTCAATTCTATCAGTGTTTGTTGGGTGCATATATATTTATGATTGTTAAATCTTCTTGATGAATCGACCCACCTTGAATTTTGCTGTGGTGGACAGTTCATTCCTCTAGCTCTCAGCATCCCGCTTTCAGCACATAACTGGCGTGTTACTGATTTCCGCTCCAGAACACTCTCCCACACCTGGAAGCTTCAAATGAATCCCCAGTGTGTGGAAGTTAGTGCCCCTGACATCAAACCTTAACCAATAGGAAGGCAGCTAGAGAATCTCTTAGGTGAACAATACCAGAATGCATTCCAAATGCCTCTTAGGAGGTCCTGGTGGAATCACTCCCATTTGCATACAGTGCCCACCTTGATAATGCTTCCTTCTCTTGGTGTTTCCTCCTTCCTTGTTTTCATTTTCCCCACTCATTCACTCCCACATCTTGGGATCATCTCTCAAATAAACCACCTGCAGTCAAGTCCTTGTCTTAGGGTCTGCTTTCAGGTGAAGCAAAACTAAGACAGGTACTATGAGCAGGAATTTTCTGCAAATCCTTCTAACCTCCTGAGCAGTAAATCCAATAATTAATTTTTGTCTTTGGAATATTATTTTTATTTTATTGGAAGCATGGACTAGATCTCACTCCTAATGCTAGCCATTGCCTCTGTTGGAAGTCCAAGACATGACACAGTATCTAATCATTAAAAACTAAATATCATTTAAAACTTAACACACATAGACATTAATAAATGTATTACTCATGCCAATTTTGAACAAAGATTTACTGAACACTTTTTGGATGCTAGGAAATGTGCTTGGCACCGGGATTCACTTTTTGTTCATTCAGCCTCGTGACAATATTCCATTAATTGTACTCTTCAAGAGCTGGACACAGTCTTTGAAAGAAAGTATATCATGCCTCTAGAAAATGAAAATTGTTTGCTTTTTTGAGTCATTAACCCTTGCAAAATTGCTTTATTTCTTCACGTAGATCTTTCTCTTACTTTTTGTTATTACCATTTTCTATTTTATTTTTGGATTCACTATTCTTTACCCTTTTCCTGACCTCACTCATGAACTGCTTATTACTGGATACAGGCTATCACTACGTCTTTTGTATCTTAAAGGTGAGCTAGAAAGCTGTCTTGCACACGTTAGGTGCTCAATAAATTTTCACTGAATTGAACTGTATTGGAAAAGGATTCATGATGATTACTTAAGAATAAAAAATCTCTTTGGATGGAGTACAAGACTTATCTAAATTCTTCTCTATAACAAAAAAGCTTGAATAAAATTCTGGTGAGCTATTGGACCCGTCAGAAACCCTGGTCGTGTAGTGGTTGAGAGCTACAGCTGCTAACCAGAAGGTCAGCAGTTTGAATCCACCAGGTGCTCCTTGGAAACCCTGTGGGGCAGTTCTACTCGACTAGGCGGCAACAGGTTTGTTTTTTTTTTTTTTTTTTGGGTTTATTGGACTAGTGCTCCTGTTTTCCTTTATTTTTTGGCAACACATTATATAATCTTGTATGTGTGAATGACACAAATATGGAATAGGTCTCTTCTATTCTTACATTGTGTTTTTCTTCTTTCTGGTGAATTTCCCAGGAGCCACCTGCTTTCTCTACTGGTTTTCAGTATCTTAGGATACCATCCTGGCCTGTTCTTCCTAAAAGTGACTTATGTGCTGTATTTCTTTTTCTTTAATAATAAATGGTTCTATTCAGTTCTGATGTACTTATTTCTCACAAAGCCTCATTTTACTGATGGAGAAATAAAGTACAGAGAGGTTAGTGACATGCTCAAGATCACAGACCTAGTAAGTCGTGGAGCTGGGATTTGAACTCCAGTAGTCTGACTCCAGATTCCATAATTACTTTATATGATATCTAATGCTGACTCTTTCTAGGTCCTGAAAATCTCTCTTGTTGTCTGTTCCATTCCTTTCTTTTGTAGTCTATTCCCAGCTACTGCTAGCTAATTGATGAATGCATTAATGGTGTTTTAGCTCAGTAGTGTGTCCCTAGTGGTGGAAATTTCAGGCACCATGGTGGTCCAGTGGGTTAGATATGTTAGGGAAAGCAGTTCTTTCAAGGTCGTAGAGTCACAGCTTGTTCTGGGCCACTTGCCCTTGAGGCTGTCTGGAATAGCATGAAAGATTGAATTAAAGGCCTGAGATTTTATGATTGGCAAAGACTCCCAAATCCTCCAGTTGGCCTGACACATACACATGATCAACCATTAGCAGATCTGTGATTTATTTAAAAATCCAGTGGGAAAAGTGGAGTATTAGACTATAAATAAAATCTATAGGAAATTCTTTTATTTATCATTGTGAATCTCTCTCTGCCTTGTCATGTCTAAAATACCTGGAATTGTGCTTTTGTCATATTCTTTGTCTCTTCCTGACATTTAGGACAACTCAGTAGCAGATATTTACACCATCTGGCAGGTATGTTGAAGGATAGGAATTAATCAGAAATCTTAATTTCTTGCTATTTATTCAACGATTGAATAAATATTTATTGAGCACTTTCTTGGTGGAAAGGAGCCCTTGTGGCACAGTGGTTAAAGCTCTTGACTGTGAACCAAAAGGTCAGTGGTTTGAACCCACCAGCCACTCTGGGAGAAAGATATGGCAGCCTAAGTCCGCTTCTGTAAAGATTTACATCCTAAGAAACGCTATGGGGCAGTTCTACTTTGTCCGATAAGGTGGCTATGAGTCAGAATTGACTCAACAGCAGTGGGTTTGGTTTTGGGTTTCTTGGTGGAAGGCACTGGGCCATGTGCTGTAGGGGGCAGAGAGATATAAGGTGGTCTGTGCTCTCACATATATTAGGGTATACTTTAGAGATTCCAACTCTACCCATTACTCCTTGGGATTCTGAACTATTGGAGAAACAGATGCAGAATTCAATTTAGGATAAAATGTATCAGTTTCATTGCTGGTCAATCTGCATTGGGTAATATGGCTAGGAATCATAGTTTCCTAATTTTACTCACCTTCCTACCCAGCAGATACATACCCACCACATAGCTGCAGGCCTTGGGAGCCCTGCCTTGGTGAGCTTACTCTCTACGCGCGAGCACATTCACTGGAAGTTTCCTGGTCCCCAAAGGAAGATCTCAGAGGGGCCAAAAGTCTCTCAGTCTTACAGATGATACGGGTCATTCCGTTTCCCCTGGGAAAGCAGTGAAAAAAGTATAAAGGAAATGAAAAAAACTTCCCCAACACTACTCGCAAACTTGAAGTTCCTATTTTACCAGCAAATGTAAAAATGCAGATAAAAATAAAATGGTTTCTTCTAACATATCCATGAAAAGATAATGAACAACATAAAGTAGTATGTGATTTATGCTCAAAAGAGAGGGTAAGGCCCAAGTCTTTCCTTACATGCCAAACCCAACATCACTGAGAATTCTTGGTGTGTTTCTAATGATAGCTAAAAGAATTTATAAATTTCCATATATTTTATTTGCTCTGACACCTTTATTTCACTGGATTTCTCCATCAGTCATGTTGTCAGTTGTTGTTAGGCGTCATTGAGTCAGTTCCGACTCATAGCAATCATGTGTACAATAGAACGAAACACTGCCCTGTCCTGTGCCATCCCCACAATTGTTGTCATACTAGAGCCCACTGTTGCAGCCACTGTGTCACTCCATCTTGTTGCGGGTCTGCCTCTTTTTTGCTGACCCTCTACCAAGCACGGTGTCCTTCTCCAGGGACTGGTCCCTCCTGATAACATGTCCAAACTATGTGAGACGAAGTCTCGCCATCCTCACTTCCAAGGAGCGTTCTGGCTGTACTTCTTCCAAGACCAATTTATTCATTCTTCTGGTAGTCCATGGTATATTAGATGTTCTTTGTCAACGCCATGATTCAAAGACATCAATTCTTCTTTGGTCTTCCTACTTTTTGTCCAGCTTCCATATGCATATGAGGCGATTGAAAATACCATGGCTTGGGTCAGGTGTGACCTCAGTCTTCAAAGTGACATCTTTGATTTTTAACACTTTAAAGAGGTCTTTTGCAGCAGATTTGCCCAATGCAATACATCGTTTGATTTCTTGACTGCTGCTACCATGGGCGTTCATTGTGGATCCAAGTAAAATGAAATCTTGACAGTTTCAATATTTTCTCCATTTATCATGCTGCTGCTTATTGGTCCAGTTGTGAGGACTTTTATTTTCTTTATGTTGAGGTGCAATCCATACTGAAGGCTGTAGTCTTTGATCTTCATCAGTAAGTGTTTCAAGTCCTCTTTACTTTCACCAAGCAAGGTTGTGTCATCTGCATATTGCAGGTTGTTAATGAGTCTTCCTCCAATCCTGATACTGTGTTCTTCTTTGTATAGTCCAGCTTCTTGGATTATTTGCTCAGCATACAGATTGAATAAGTATAGTGAAAGGATACAACCCTGACACACATCTTTCCTGATATTAAACCACGCATAATCCCCTTGTTCAGTTCCAATGACTGCCTCTTGTTCTATGTACAAGTTCCACATGAACACAATTAAATGTCCTGGAATTCCCATTGTTTGCAATGTTATCCATAATTTGTTATGATCCACACAGTCGAATGCCTTTGCATAGTCAATGAAACACACGTAAACATCCTTCTGGTATTCTCTGCTTTCAGCCAAGATTCATGTGACATCAGCAATGATATCCCTCATTCCACGTCCTCTTCTGAATTTGGCTTGAACTTGATGCACTGCTGCAATTGCTTTTGAATAATCTTCAGCAAAATTTTACTTGTGTATGATATTAATGACATTGTTCAATAATTTCTGCAGTCTGTTGGAAAACTTTTCCTTTGGAATGGGTGCAAATATGGATCTCTTCCAGTTGGTTGGCCAGGTAGCTGTGTTCCAAATTTTCTGGCATAGATGAATGAGCACCTGCAGTGTTGCATCTGTTTTTTGAAACATCTCAGTTGGTATTCTGTGAATTCCTGGAGCCTTGTTTTTCACCAATGCCTTCAATGCAGCTTGGATTTCTTCCTTCAGTACCGTTGGTTCTCGATCATATGTTACCTCCTGAAATGGTTGAACATCAACAACTTCTTTTTGGTACAGTGACTCTGTATATTCCTTCCATCTTCTTCTGATGTGTCATTCAATATTTTCCCATAGAATCCTTCACTACTGCAACTCGAGCCTTGAATTTTTCTTCAGTTCTTTCAGCTTAAGAAATGCTGAGCATGTTCTTCCCTTTTGGTTTTCTAACTCCAAGTTTTTGCGTATTTCATTGTAATACTTACTTTGTCTTCTTGAGCCGCCCTTTGAAATCTAGTATTCAGCTCTTTTATGTGATCATCAAATACAACCATAAGTCATAGAACAGTTAATTTCTGGCAAATGCGTGTGTCATAGCTGATTTAATAGATGATGAGTTGCTGTGGAAAAGTGTTCTCCAAACAGAGTTTTGTGGAATTATTTCTTTGGTGGTAATGAGTTATGTGTATGTTTGTGTGTGAAAAGAAACAAAAGGAGTTCATAGTCCAGTAAGAAGGAGAAAATTAGAAAAGATTGCCTTGTTGCAGGATTGTTTAGAGGCTTTAATGTATGACCTTGAATTGTGACTTTTAAAGGGGTGAATACAATAGTGAGTGTTTATCAAGCCTACTTGATTATTCTAGAGAATTAAACAGGAAAAGTAAACTAAATAATTAAATTAATATGCTGTGGCACACACTTTGGGAAATTTGGCAGAGGAATTCAGAGAAGGGCAATATCTCTGTTGGTTGAATTGCCAGCAAAGGCTTTCTTTCTTGGCCTTTGACAGATGGGAGAATTTAGTAGAGGACAAGGAATTGGGCATTCCAGTTAGGGAAAAAAATATTTGACTCAGAGTTATTTGAGGAAAAGTGGAAAAAAAAAAGTCTCTTTAAAACAAATTGAATGAACACCACTGTATATAAGATAAGCATATAAACAACATGTTTGTTCACTGTAAAACAAATTTGTAGAAATTTGGAAAATACAAAAAAAGACAAAGAAGGAAATAGACATAACTTATAATCTCATCACCTAAAAACAGCATGTTTAACAGTTCATTTGATACTTGGGAAATTTAAACAAACAGAGAAGAAAAGAACAGATGGTGTAAAGTTTCATGCAGAGGAAGATGGACTTAGATGAACCAAGTAGCCAAGCATATGCTGGGATCTCTGCAGTCACGCCATCCTCTGTCCTCTGAAGAATGGCATTTGCATTCCATAAGTGTACCCCCAAAGAGTGGATGCCCCTTGTATTTTTCTGCACAACACAACACTGCTACCATTTCTTTTCACCTGTCTCACTATGGTGCCTGCAGCCCCACTTCTAATAGATTTAATCATGTATTTGCATCTCTCCTGGACATCACTTGGGTCATTATGGCTTTGGACACTTAGAGAAGACAGCTCAGTATTGTTGACATCCCAGTAAATGTTTTCAGAAAAAACCTAGGAACTCCTTGTTGACTTGTGTCTGTGGAATGGAGTGTTCACGCCTGCTTTGGGATTTTAATTACTTAAAGGTGATGGGTGCATTCAAATTCCTGCCTCTTCCATGAGCTTATTCTGGCAGTACAAAGTGAGCCACCCCAGAGACCCAACCACAGATAATTACCATGGGAACCTGGATCACAAACGAGCTCCTGTGTGATTGGGCTTTGTGTTGACTTGGAGCTGGACAGCCTTCATTCATTGTGGACACACCCAGCTCAGGTAGAGGCAGTCACTGTTCTTTTGGTAGCTGAATATGCCCATAAAGTGATATATTTTTTGGAGTGGTAACCAGGCTTTACAAATGGTTTTAAATATCTGTGGTTAAAAGCGATACAATTTCCATGGTACTATGATGTGGATTTCAGCAAAGGATGTTGACCTTTTTCTCTTTTTTTCAGAATTTAAAAAATTTCAGCTATAATGTATGTAGGAGCTTTCCTCCAGAACTTTCATATTTTGATGAAAATTAGATGACATTCATTGAATGCTTACTATGTATCAATCTCTGTGCTAGATGTTTTATGTTTGTTTTCTCATTTAGTTTTTATAACTCTATCATATAGGTGTTATATCCATTTTATTGGTGAAGAAACAGACTAAGAGAGGCTCAGTAACTTTCCCAAGGTCAAAAAACCTGCAGTGGGTCTTCTTGATGCTCTTCCCACTCTTCCACATTACCTGGGAATGAGGCAACTGCCAAAGTCTAGTAGTAGATCATTCAATAGTTTCTAGATTTCCGTTTTTATTTTTTTTACAAAAAATGAAAATCAGCCCTCTTTGGGTGATCTGTCTTAACTTGAGCTCCTCATGGGGTTACTAGTGTACATATAGATTGCATTTTAGGGGGTGTGCTCAGTGTTTGAGATTTCCCGAGAGCCTCCTGCAATGACTTGGTGACACTTCTTTGCAAACCAACTTTGTGGCATCCTCAGAACTCTGCTGGGATTACTAAGTGATAAGATCTGCCTGCCACCTCACCTGTCACTCATTTACACTGGCTCCCCCTGACTATTGAATCAAGTTCAAACTCTTTGATTGGGAGTTGAAGATCCCCCAAAACATGGTCTCACTTTACTTTCAACTCTATATCCAGTCACTCTCCAGTGGGTGCACTCCATTCTTACCAGGTGTAATTATGACTTCCTTTGCAGACCATGTGGCTTCCCTTGTTCAAGTGCCCTGCTGCTCCTCTCTGCCTAGTTGTATTCTCCACATCCCTGTAGGCACCATCCAAGTCCTAGTTGGTCTGGGAAGACTTCTCCGGAGAGGCTCCTTTCTCTGACACTTGCTTTTCAATGACTCGGGAGTTTGAAGCCTCTGAGGAGTGCATCCAGGGGCTGTGAAGGGGAGGCATGGGGGGCTCCTTGCTCTTCACCTCAGCCTCAACTAAAGTAGCCCCACTTTTTTTCTACTTGATATATCTTCTTCAAAAAAGCAAGTTTGCAAACCACAACTGTGTGATCTCTACAGTCTCTTCTACCTTCCCATTTTCCATTTTGATGGTGATTAAGAGGCACCAGGGGGCAGTGTAGTCAATGGGGCTGGTTAATAACAGGTTTCAGACTCTAGGAGCTGGCTCAAGCCCAAACATTTTACTGGCGACTGATCTATAAAAATCAGAATGCCAATTTATTAATTTAACTTAGAAAATATAGCCACTAAGAAGACTGGAATGCCTTAGTCAGCCTGGCTAGGACATTCCCTCCCTGAAAGCAAGCTAGCTACCTGGGAAGCTAAAGTGTCTGCAGGATGTTTGATGACCATGGAAACAGAAACAGAAATTATCTGGTCCTAGCAGTGCTTCTGAGCCAAGGTAAATCCACACACTCTAGTGGTCCTCTAACCTTATCATGTCTCATAATCTCTTGGATCTGAGTCCCACCCCAGAGTTTCTAATTCAGTAAGTGTGTGCGTATGTGTGCTGATAATTTGCATTTCTAACAAGCTCCAGGTAATGTTGATGCTGCAGTCTGGGAATCACAGTTTGAGAACCACTGCTCTCAGTCATTATAGGAAACAATGGTACTTGTGTGTGCAAAGCCAATATCATCACCTCTTCTCTGGATATTCCTTGAATGGACTGTGCCAGTTTTGGACTATTTTTTTTCATGTTATCTGATATCCTAACTTAAAATTACATTGCCTTTTTCCAAACCTCCCGACAGGATTCAATACAATTGATTAGTTTCTCCTGACTATGTTTTAATTGCACCTTGGACCTCCATCCCTGGAATTCCCCCCAGTCTACCTATCTCGCTAAGACTTTTAGGTGTTCTCAATCCCTTTTTGTCACACATTTATAGACCCCCTCTTTTTCTCTGCCCTTTTCCCCCACCCCTATGCAAACACACACACTGAGGGCTCAATCCACATTATGTGCAAATTTTACTAGTTTGATTTTGTGGGAAGCCATATTCCTTTCTGTTGGAGGAGAGAACTTCACTTTTGTTTCCCGTCACATTTCTTTGATTCTGTTTCTCTACCATTCTCAGTAAATGTGCACAATGGTGCTCTTCATCTGCCTATTTTTGTCCTGAGGTAATAAAGTGAAAAACATTTGGTTTTAATTTATTACCTATAGGGACTTCTACTCTAAAAGTCATGGAGAACATGAGTCATAGTGTTATGGACATATGAAAATAAGCTGTGAGCCATGTCCTGAAAGCAATTGGACCTGGGCTAATGAGGATCAAGTGGTTGGTGTACACAAGACTAAGTGTAGTCATTGACACTTTCTGATCTTCCCCTGTTATATTTTGGGTTTCCTGGGAATCCAGGAAGTCTTCAACTATGGGAACCCTTATGGGAATGGTGGAGGTTAATGAAGGAAGAGCTGAGGGGCTGGAAAAGATATAGCTGATGACAATACTTAAAAATAAGATCAAATACTCAAAATGTCAGAGAGGGATTTTATTTGTCAGTATAATGGTCTTGAAAGTCCTCCTAAAACCTAAGCTGAATTGTTTTTCATACACTCACCTGGCATCTGGTTTTGGATGACATTATAAGGCCTTCCGTCCTGGTCTATATACTAAGGCAGGTAACTAGGACCTCCAGACACTCTATTTCCCACTGAATGACCTTAGCATAAAGGGTATTTCCATAGTAGATTGGCGGGATGGTGGCATTATAACAGCCTTCTAAGATATTCCAGTGCATTGAAGTTTGTTCCAAGCCTGGACAATTAATTAGCTGTGATTATCCCACCATTTCTTAGTGTCACAAGAGGCCAAGAGGCTCTTCTCATTCCTCTTGTTTCCATCATCCCAGGTAGTACACTGAGCTTCCTTCTTCCTTCTCACTCCTCCCTCCTTCCTCTTTCCTCTTTCTCTCTCCTCTGCCTGTCACATGGCAGAAAACACAATCAAGTGAAGCCAGCTTGGTGAGTGACGGGCAGATGCCAGAAAACTATGGGCTTGCATTTTGTCAACTTAGCTAAGCTAGGACTACGTTCCCCAGAATCTCCTGCCTTGAATAGTTTTGAGTTAAAATAGGCTACAAGAGATGTTTTGGGAAAGATTTGGAAGGTGAAAGTGAAGCAACAGCCATGTTCTTTCTATGCTTGGAGGGTTTGTGTAAGGCATGGGGTGCCGTTGCCATGCATATATACCGTCAGTTATCTACAGGCTCACCCTGATCCCACAGCTCCTGCAGTTCCTGTTGGATCCTCCTTCAGCTGCTGTGCTCCTGATTCAGGTGCAAGTCTAGTTCCAGGATGAAAGATATCTGCTCCTTCTGCAGGACACCTCATCACCAAAGGTAGAAGCTTGGAGGAGGTGAGGGAACAATATGAGTTCTAGTCTGTCCTAATGGATTCCAGCCCATCCTGGCAGGTTTCAGTTAGTCCTTACTTTCACCACTTCACATCCTTTTTTCCTTCTTTACTGCCTCAGATCTCAGCACTGACAAAGTGTAGATTCTTTAACCAGCTACTACCACTGGGTAAGGGAAAGTCAAATCCATTGTTAGCAATCTCCTAGTGGTTTAGCTTCTCTGATAGAGCCCCAACTGAGCCATGACTTAGGCTTTGGGACAGCTTGTAGGCTCTCCGGCTGTAATCAATCCATGGGGAATTTGGCCACTGAATTTTGAGATTATCAAATACCTGATGGCTATTTGTGGTAGCTGATTCAGGAAACTTAAGTATTTGAATCCAAATGAGAAACTAGACGTGGGTAGCTGATTCCACTGAGAGGTACTTTATGCAAACCAACTCTGAGAGAATTCCCAGGTCCTATGGAGTCATGGAGCCACTTAGAGCCCTAGTAGCACAGTGGTTAAGACCTACGACTGCTAAGCAAAAGATCAGCAGTTTGAATCCATCACCTGCTCCTTGGAAACCCTATGGGGCAGTTCTATTCTGTCCTACAGGGTCAGAGTTGACTGACTCAGTGGCAACGGGTTTGGTTTTTCATTTGGTGGAGCCACTCAAGGAGCCCTGGTGGCATAATGGGGCTAACCAAAAGGTCAGCAGTTTGAACACACCAGTTCCATGGGAGAAAGATGGGGCAATCTGCTTCTGTAAAGATTACGCCTTGGAAACTCTATGGAGTAGCTCTACTCTGTCCTATATGGTCGCTATGAGTCACAGTTGACTAGAAGGCAACATTTTTTTTTCTTTTTTCTTATGGAGCCACTCTGCAAGCTGGCCTTAAGACTAAGGAACATATAAGCAATAGAGGATTGCAACGTCTTCACTGGTTGCAACTTGAGTCTTGAAACTTCCAAAAGGCAGATGCTATCTGTGAAGTTGTTTTGTGTTTTTCTTTCTGTTTTCCTCCACTTTTGTGTTTTGTTGATGGGAAGTAGGACAGAAATGAAAGAAAAGGAGGGAACTTTTTCTGTTACCTTTCTGCCTCTTCCCTGCGTGTTACCATCAATTCATAATTCCAGACCATAAGGATGTGACCATCAAGTGGTGATACTGTTTCAGTGTTAGGAAACTTGACAAATGGGAAAAAAGAGCACAACTCCTAATATTTGTAGAATTCCATCTTGAACTTGGGCAGTAGCTTAGGATATCATTATTTCTGACCTCCTCTTGGCCTTCCTATGTCTATTTAGTCTCATGCTTAGGCTCTTTCTAAGTAAGAAGCCAAGGAAAGAAAATTTTATTTTAAGGTCAACTTTCCCCTCTGAATTCTATTTTTGCAAAGAAAGCTTTTTTGATCCATGGTGTAGCATTAAATTATATGTCTTTTTATACCCACTTTTTAGACTTCAGAAAAGTCCAATGTAAAAATGTCCCCCAATTTTTCTATTCCAAGAAGAAATTTTATGCTTAACAGAAGCTTATTTCTAATTCAGGTTATGACAAGCCACTTTGAAGCATTGGAAATGGCATGGAACAAGGTTGAAACCTATGGTTATACTATCCCGCCTATTGCCTTATTTCTTTCCTTAGAACTGTTGTTGTTACTCGCTGTTGATTTAGCTCCTACTCCTGGCCATCCCATGTACAACAGAGCAAAATGTTGCCTGCTGCTGCATCATCCTCATCACCTTGGTATGCTCGAGTCCATTGTCGTGGTCAATGTGTGATGGTTAAGGTTGTGTGTCAACTTGGCTGGGTTGTGATTCTCAGTGGTTTGGCAGTTATGATGTAGTTTGGCAGCTATGTAATGACGTAATCACATCCATAATGAGATCTGATATAATGTAATTACATTCATATGAGATCCACTATGAGCAGCCAATCAGTTGAAAGGGAGTTTCCTTGGAGTTGGGACTACATCCAAATATGTGGACTTTCTAGCAAAGCTTGCTGGCTTTTGCTTGCTTTGGATCCTCATCTGACCTCTGGTTCTTGGGACTTGAGCTAGCAGCTTACCTGATGTTCTTGGAATTCATGGGACTCTGCAGCCTGTGAGAGAGAAATCTGCTGTCTGACCTGCTGATCTTGGGTTCATCAACCCTGCAGCTATGTGAGTCAGGAGAAGCCTCCAGCCTGACCCACAGACTTGGGACTTTCCAACATCTACAAATGTGTAAGCCATCTCCTCGATACAAATCTCTCTCTATACATATGTGATTCACTGCTTTTGCTTCTCTAGAGAACTTAGGCTAAGACAAGTGACTTCCAACCTATGGGGCTCACCTTCCAGCATTATATTGGACAATTTTCTGTTGTGATCCATAGGATTTTCCTTGGCTAATTTTTGGAAGTAGATCACTAGGCCATCCTCCCTAATATGTCTTAGTCTGGAAGCTCCCCTGAAACCTGTCCATGATGGGTGACCCTGCTAGTATTTGAAATATCAATGGCATAGCTTCCAGAATCACAGTAACATGCAAGCCATCACAATACAACAAACTGACAGACAAGTGGTGGTCTTCAGAACTACCATGGGCAAAATCAAGCAGAGGGTAATGGTGTTTTTGGTGCTTCCTGCTTCTTCACCCCACTTTATGTAGAGGGCCCTGATACCTCAGCCTTTGATAGCATCTTTTTGCATGGCTCAGCTAATCCACAATTCACATTAAAGTAAGGTTGACGTCTTGATATGGGAGGGCAAGGTAGTTGTTGTTAGATGCTGTCAAGTCAGTTCTGACTCATAGCGACCCTATGTACAACAGAACAAAACACTGCCCGGTCCTGCGCCATCCTCACAATCATTGTTATGCTTGCGCCCATTGTTGCAGCCACTGTGTCAATCCATCTCCTTGAGGGTCTTCCTTTTTTTTGCGGACCCTCCACTTTACCAAGCATGATGTCCTTTTCCAGGGACTAATCCCTCCTGATAAAGTGTCCAAAGTATATGAGACGAAGTATCGCCATCCTTGCTTCTAAGGAGTACTTTGGCTGTACTTCTTGCAAGACAGATTTGTTCATGCTTTTGGCAGTCATGGTATACTCAATATTCTTCACCAACACCATAATTCAAAGGTTTAAATTCTCCTTCCATCTTCCTTATTTATTGCCCAGCTTTTGCATGCATATGAGGTGATTGAAAACACCATGCTGGCGTCAGGCGTATGTTAGTCCTTAAAGTGACATCTTTGCTTTTTAACATTTTGAAGAGGTCTTTTGCAGCAGATTTTGCCCTATGCAATGTGTTATTTGATTTCTTGACTGCTGCCTCCATGGGTACTGATTGTGGATTCAAATAAAATGAAATCCCTGACAACTTTAATCTTTTCTCCGTTTATCATGATGTTGCTTATTGGTCCACTTGTGAGGATTTTTGTTTTCTTTATGTTGAGGTGTAATCCATACTGAAGGCTGTGGTCTTTGATCATCATCAGTAAGTGCTTCAAGTCCTCTTCATTTTCAGCAAGCAAAGTTGTGTCATCTGCATAAAGCAAGTTTTTAGTGAGTCATCCTCCTGTCCTGAAGCCGCATTCTTCTTCATATAGTCCAGGTTCTTGGATTACTTGCTCAGTATACAGATTGAATAAGTATGGTGAAAGAATACAACCCTGGCGCACAACTTTCTTGACTTTAAACCATACAGTATCTCCTTGTTCTGTTTGAAATTCTGCCTCTTGATCTATGTACAGGTTCCTCGGGAGCACAATTAAGTGTTCTGGAATTTCCATT
Organism: Trichechus manatus latirostris; assembly: GCF_000243295.1. NCBI lineage: Eukaryota > Metazoa > Chordata > Mammalia > Sirenia > Trichechidae > Trichechus > Trichechus manatus. The sequence goes on from NW_004444040.1 coordinate 4,737,695, forward strand.
CTTCACAATGCTATCCATAATTCACATTAAAGTAAGGTTGACCGCTACCTCTTGATATGGGAGGGCAATGGGAGTCTTGAATGTAAGGGTCTAAGCTTTAAGAATTGCACTTTAGCCTTTAGCCTGAATGTTTGGGGAATATCTTTTTGGTGATTCAGGTCCTTTTCTCCACGGCTGAAGTCATTCTCATGAGAGAAATAACAGTGCCACGTGTAACACGACTTCCTCTGCCTTCTTTCCTTTATTTTCCAGCTGCGTAGACAAAAAGTCTCAATGGCAAAAGTCAGAGACTCACCAGACTGGAGTTGGTGATAGTCTCAGAGTTGGGGGCAAAAGAGATAAGACAGCTTATGCCTATAAACTGTACATTTCAAATGTGGTCCAAGGTACTGTTTCTCCTTCCCTCATGTGGTAGTGGTAAAACATGGATGCAAATTCTTGACATTCCTCCCGTTGAAAGATGGAATTGATTTCTTTGCCTGATTGAATCTGAGTGGGCTTCTGACTGCTTTGACCAATAGAGTATGGCAAAAGTGATAACATGCTACTTCAGAAGCCAGGTCATAAAAGATCATAAAACTTCCATTTTTGGTTGCTAGGAATCTTGGAACCCAGCTATCCTGAGGTCACCATACTGTGAGGAAGCCCAAGTCATATACATTGATAAATGGTGCTGTTTAAACCTCAGTGGGGATGATGGGGCAGATAGGTCTAGATCACCTTGTAGAGTACTGGCTACAAGCCCTGTTGAGTGAATTTCTTCACCTCTTGGATTTCTCAGAAATCAAAGGCCAAAATGAGAACACTTTTTTGAACTTAAGAAAAAGCCACGTTCCTCTATTTATAAAAAGCATTTTGGAATTACTAAAGTAGGAGATCACCATATGTCTGTCAGTTTGTCGTACTGTGGCTGGCCTGTTGCTGTGATTCTGGAAGCTTTGCCACTGGTATTTCAAACACCAGCAGAGTCACCCTTGGTGGGCAAGTTTCAGTGGAACTTCCAGACTAAGAAAGAGTAGGAAGAAGGGCCTGGCAGTCTACTTCTGAAAAAATTGGCCAGTGACCAAGCCATGGTGTTTTCAATCACCTCATATGCATGTGAAAGCTGGACAATGAATAAGAAAGACTGAAGAAGAATTGGTGCATTCGAATTATGATGTTGGCGAAGAATATTGAATATACTGTGGATTTCCAGAAGAACGAACAAATCTATCTTGGAAGAAGTACAGCCAGAATGCTCCTTAGAAGCAAGAATGACAACACTTTGTCTCACATACTTTGGACATGTTATCAGGAGGGACCAGTCCCTGCGGAAGGCCATTATGTTTGGTAAAGTAGAGGGTCAGCGAAAAAGAGTAAGACCCTCAACAAGATGGATTGACACATTGGTTGCAACGATGGGCTCAAGCATAACCATGATTGTGAGGATGGTACAGGACAGGGCAGTGTTTCATTCTGTTGTACATAGGATTGCTTTGAGTCGGAACTGACTTGATGGCACCTAACAACAACAATAAAATAGTAGACAGTTAGGTTCATGTAAGAGGATACTTGGACAGCATGGCAATAGTAGATTTGGGCTGATTCTAATTTGAATTTTGGGAAAGAGGACCAGAAGCAGGTTTTTGGGCATTTTCTATAGGCCATTTGGCCACACAATATTATGTAATGAAAATAACATCTCAGTTTCTGCTGGTTTATTGAACTAAAGACTTTTTGTTGTTGTTGTTGCTACCACTGAAGATAGGGTTGTGGCGTAAATCACTTTTAGAAAAGCCACCTTTTTTTTTTTAATTGTAGTTTAGGTGAAGGTTTATACAACAAATAGTTTCTCACTAAACGGTCGGTACACATATTGTTTTATGACATTGGTTAACAACCCCACGACATGTCAACCTTCTCCCTTCTCGACCTCTTTTAAATTTTTTTGGTGAAAATATACATAGCCAAAGATATACCATTTCAAAAATTGCTACATGCACTATTCAGTGACATCGATTATGTTCTTCCAGTTGTGCTGCTATTCTCACTTTAGATGAAGGTTTACAGAACAAAATAGTTTCTCATTAAACAGTTAGTACACATGTTGCCCTATGTCAATGGTTAACAACCCCACTATATGTCAACACTGTCCTTACTCAACTTTGGGTTCCCTATCACCAGCTTTCCTGTCCCCTTCTGCCTTCTAGTCCTTGTCCCTGGACTGCTGTACCTCATTAGTCCTGTTTTGTTTTACGGGGCTGTCCAATCCCTGGCTGAACGGCGAACCTCGGAAGTGACTTCACCACTGAGCTAAAAGGGTGTCTGGGGGCCATACTCTCGGGGTTCCTCCAGTCTCTTTCAGGCCAGTAAATCTGGTATTTTTTGTGTGTGTTAGAATTTTGTTCTACATTCTTCTCCAGCTCTGTCCAGAACCCTCTGTTGTGATCCTGGTCCGAGCAGTCAGTGGTGGTAGCCGGCCACCATCTAGCTGTACTGGACTCAGTCTGGTGGAGGCCTTGGTAGCTGTGGTCCATTAGTCCTTTGGACTAATAGAAAAGCCACCTTTCGTCATACAATTGGAACAGTGCGTATGGGTGGTACAGTGTTTCTCTGAATACCCTTAGCCGAGTACTGTGGATTGAATTGTGTTCCCCCAAAATGTGTGTTAACTTGGCTAGGCCATTATTCCCAGTATTGTGTGGTTGTCCTCCATTTTGTGATCTGATACTCCTATTTGTTGTAAATCCTAATCTCTATAATGTTAATGAGGCAGGATTAGAGGCAGTTATGTTAATGAGGCAGGACACATTCTACAGGAGTATGTTGTATCTTGAGTCAATCTCTTTTGAGGTATAAAAGAGAGAAGCAAGCAGAGAAGGCAGGGACCTCCTGCCACCAAGAAAGAAGAGCTGGGAGCAGCTTGTGCCCTTTGGACCTGGGGTCCCTGTACTGAGAAACTCCTAGACCCAGGGGAACATTGATGACAAAGACCTTCCCCCAGAGCTGACAGAGACAGAAAGCCTTCCCCTGGAGCTGGCACCCTAAATCTGGACTTCTAGCCTCCTAGACTGTGAAGGAATAAATTTCTCTTTGTTAAAGCCATCCACTTTTGGTATTTCTGGTATAGCAGCACTAGATAACTAAGACACCAAATATCTGGACATGCTGATATATTATAATTACTTATGAGTTATAAATTTAATTCACGGAAGTACAGATAACTCAAGCTTATCTTATTTGGTGTGATGAATCTCCGTGCAACCTTGTGGAATGTTCTCATTCAAATGCCTGTTAATGTGGAAAAGAATCTGAGAATCCCTGTGACCTATGAGCTATACTGGCCTGTAGTGCAAATTTGATCTTATTGATTACTGTCTTATTGCTTGCTCCAGATGTTTTGCCTCTACTAAATGAAGCTGGAAGAGGGAAAGAAATATGGATTATGATCACTATGACCACTGTCTCCCCAAGAGTAACCTATATTCTGACTTCTTTCACCATAGATTAGTTTGCCTGTTTTTGAACTTAATGTAAACGGAATCATTTGGTATGTGCTCTTTTGTGTCTGGTGTTTTTCTCTCAGCATAATATCTCTGAGATTTATCTGTGGTATTGTGTGTTTTAGTAGTTTGTTCTTTTCTATTGCTCAATAGAATTCCGTTGTATAATAATATGCCACAATGTATTCATCCATTCTCCTGTTGATTGACTTTGACTTGTATTTTTGGTTTTGACCATCATGAATAAAGCTATTATGAATATTCCTGTTCATGTCTTTTGATGGACATAGCACATACTTTGTTAAGAGTGTAATTGCTGGGTAATAGAGTAGGCATATAATTAACCTTACAAAATATCGCCAGTTCTCCAAAGTGGTTAAACTGATTTATATCCACACCACCAATGTTCGAAAGTGTCAGGTGCTCAACATCTTTGTCAACACTTGGTATTGTCAATCTTAATGTTAACCATTCAGGTATATGGAGAGGCAACTCACTATGATTTAAAACTACATTTTTCTTGTTAAGTAATGATGGTAAGGTTCTTTTCATGTTTATTGACTTTTTTCCTTATTTTTAAAAGACTCAGGTTCACTGAGGTATAATTTAAATACGGTAAAACTCACCCTTTTTAGATTTATGAACTCTAACAAATGAATACAGATTTGTAACCACTACCATGATTCAGGCAAAATATTTTCGTTATCTCAGAAAGTTCTCTGAGTCCACCTTTGTAGTTTCCATATGTTTATTCCTATCCTCATGCCTACTCATGATCAATGCTTCTTCCTCAGTTATCTTTTAATTAATATGTGTTAAAGATTTTAAATGATTGTTCTAGAAAGCATGATTTCTTCTTTGAGTACTTGCATTTTAAATAGTTGCCCCTCAAAAGGTCCTATTTAGACCCCAGAGAATGTTAAATGTTGAATTTTAGACATCTTGGTGTTGTATGAGATGGAAGAGATTTAAGGAAGGGAAGCTGCCCATTACTCAAGGCTCTTCTTATTGCCTTCTATAAAAGTTCACAAAGTCACCCTGGACCTGCAGATTTATATCTGCTGCCAATATCGCAGCCTAGATTTTCATGACATTTCCAAAATCCAACATCAGCCCTTAAGGACTGGAGCCCTTTGGTAATTAGATTAAGCCTGTTGCTGTGGGACAAAGAGATAGAGAAATTCTATAAAACTGACTTGGTCTTCATTCCGTGAATAAACTTGGAAACCTCAGGAGATTTGCATATTCATTTTTTTCTCACCACTGATGTGGTTTACATGAACTTGTCTTTTCCAGAATTCTTTACCCACTTTGCAAGGTCTTACTTGTCTACGGGATAGAGGTATGTTTAAATCAATCATAATGCCACTCCATGGTTGACTCCACCATGTTTTATGATGATAATTCTGTAGTATCATAAACCTACAGAAAGACATGCTTTCTTTGTGTTAATTCTTTAGGACATCCCTTCAGAGTTCATGTCTGGGGCTGAGAAGCTGAGTTTGGGCTGGTTGCAGCTTAAGGTTGGTAGACGAGAAAATAGAATTAGGAAATAATGCTGAGGATGTTTGGAATTAAATGCTGTCTGCTGCATGATATAATGTCAATCTTCAGTCTTCCCTGTGGGATCTTCAGTAAAATCAACAGCCGCCATTTATGCTCCAGGAGGGGAATATGAAGAAGAGTACACAGATACGGGTGAGACTGAGCGTCTTATGATGGACTTTTCCAGAAACAGATTCTGAAATGGAGATTTTCATTCAAGTGGTGGTAGCACAGTGATTAAGAGCTCGGGTGCTAAACAAAAGGTCTGCAGTTCGAATCTACCAGCCACTTCTTGGAAACCCTATGGGGCAGCTCTACTCTGTCTTATATGGTCACTATGAGTCAGAATCTATTTGACAGCAACTGGTTGGTTTGTTTTTTCTTGAGGACAGCACTTGTAAGGGGAGGAGAAAAGCAGGATTTGGGAAAGGAAAGCTGAGCTGCAAAGTAGTCACACAAAGGCTCAGCTGATCCCACAGGGAGTTAAAGGCTTTCCAAGTTGTTTCAGACTGAGGCTAGGGGCCCAGGTTTTTGCACTCCCACACTGACCATTTATTAGATGGGTATGGAAGACATAACAAGTGTCAGAACACTTGCATCCTTACCAGGAATCCCTTACTATGGTTGGCCCCCAAATCATACCCTAATGACTAAGTGAGTTCTGACAGGTATGGACTCAATTAAGGAACTTATCTTTTAGATCTTCTGCCTCATATGTATAATAGGTGTGATATTATCTATCTTGTGAATATAGCCTGGGGATAAGAATAACAAGGAGCCTCCAGATTCAGATGATTTGTGTTCAAAATCTGGATCTGCCAAACTACCTATCTTAACCTTATGTAAGTTATCCAGGCAAATAAGGAATAATAATAGTACCTACTGCATAGTGTTATATAAGGATTACATGAGATAATAATCTTAAAGCCCTCAGTTTAGGACCTGGTACATAACAAACGTTCAACAAATATTAGTTACTATTGTTATTACAGTTACTGAGCAACTGGAAAGATGAAATAAGATAATGTGGAAAAAGTACCCGACTATTTGCCTATGGTAGCATAGTCACTCATTAAATTGATTCATCATCCATCCATCCATCTGTCCATCCATCCATCCATCCATCCATCCATCTATCCATCTATCCATTGAAAAAATTACCCCCCATGTTACGTGTTAGAAACATACAGTGAACAAACCAGCCCCAAATCTCTATCCTCATGAAACTTAGATTCTGGTGGGTGAGACACACAATTAAAAAAAAAATTTTTTTCTTTATTTTTAATGAGGTTATTCACTGAAGGTAGTAAGGAATTTTTTCCTGCAACAGTGGTCAAACATTTATTTGATAACTCAACTATCAGTAAAAAAATTTCAGATAAATATATGTTGTGTTATAAGATGATAAGGTCCTTGAGGAAAAATAAAGCACAGAAGGGAGCTGGAGGGTGGGAGCCGGGGGAGGTGCTAAGGTGGGTGGGAAGTCTGCAATTTTAATTAGGGTAGTAAAAGAAAGCCTCATTGATCAGGTGACATCTGGGTAAAGACTTGAAAGAGGTGAAGGAGGGGGTTGTGGAGAAACCTGGGGAAGAACTTTCTAGGCAGAGGAAACAGCAAGTGCAAAGGCCCTGAAATGGCAGTGCACTTGGACTGTCTGGTAAACAATTGCACCAGTGTGACTGGAGTAGAGTAAATGAGAGTGAGGAAAGAGGGAGATGCCAGAGAAGTAACAGGGGAACTGTCAGACCCTGCAGGGCTTTTAGAATATGATAATGAAATAACACATCAATGTAATTAGAAGTTATATTCCTATATCCCAGTGGATTTCCTTGTAAGATGCATTTCAGTTTGGGACTTCTTCTTTAGAAGATCCAGAAAATGTTTTTGAGTCCAAACAGTTTTTAATTTTTGGCCTTCTCATTATTGCTTAGTGATTGATTGACTGCTTTGAAGTTTATTTCTTCCATCGTCAACTCTTCCTCTTCCTCTATGTTGCACTTATTAGCGATCTTATTTTTTGTTGCAGTTACAACAGTTTGGGCAACAGGACAAGAGGAAATGAGGATCCTATATCTCCATGTTGTCATGAGTTGGTGGGCCTATATAATGGGGAATTGCGACAAGTTGTTGAAATCATTTTCTGGAATGAAATAGGGGATTCTTTTTCCAGGTTATCCTTCTTCAGTCTACATAACAGACTACGTATTTAATACCTGACTAAAGGCAGAGGATTCAAATTGCACTATGTCAAATCATTGTTTTTGATTGAATTTTGGATAAATCCACAGACTCTAACTTCTAAAAAACCTCCAAAAACTTGACAGCAAGAAATAAATGAAATATATATATATTTTTTAAGAATTTCACCATTTATTCAGTAGCTTCCGTAATCAACTCCAATTTAATTCTGCGTACAAGGGATCAAATTAATTTTTAAAAAAATTTTTTTATTGTACTTTAGGTGAAGGTTTACAGAATAAATAATGTCTCATTAAACAGTCAGTACATATATTGTTTTATGACATTGGTTAACAACCGCATGACACGTCAACACTCTCCCTTCTTGACCTTGAGGACCTTTTTTTTGGTGAAAATATACACAGCCGAAGTTACAGCATTTTGAGTTTCTACATTACAATTCAGTGACGTTGATTACATTCTTCCAGTTGTGCTGCTATTCTCACTATCCTTTTCCAACTTATTCCATCTCCATTATCTTCAACTCACTGTCCCCTAGGCTTCCCATCTAACCTTTTGAGTTGCTGTTGTCAGTTTGATATGACATAGATAATTCTTTTTTTTTTTTTTTTGGTACCTTAAATGAAGGTTTGCAGAACAAATAGTTTCTCATTAAACAGTACACACATTGCCCTATGACAATGGTTAACAACCCCATGACATGTCAACACTGCCCCTTCTCAAACTTGGGTTCCCTATCACCAGCTTTCCTGTCCCCCCCACCCCCCGCCTTCTAGTCCTTGTCCCTGGACTGCTGTGTCTCACCAGTCCTGTTTTATTTCATGAGGCTGTCCAATCCCTGGCTGAACGGTGAACCTCGGGAGGGGATTCACCACTGGGCCAAAAGAGTGTCAGGGGGCCATACTCTCGGGGTTTCTCCAGTCTGTCAGGCAAGTAAATCTGGTCTTCTTTTGTGAGTTAGAATTCTGTTCTACATCCTTCTCCAGCTCTGTCCAGGACCCTCTATTTTGATCCTGGTCAGAGCAGTGAGTGGTGGCAGCCGGGCACCATCTAGCTGTACGGGACTCAGTCTGGTGGAGGCCGTGGTAGCTGTGGTCCATTAGTTCTTTGGACTAATCTTTTCCTTGCATCTTGTTCTCTTCATTCTCCCTTGCTCCCAAAGGGGTGAGACCAGTGGAGTATCTTAGATGGCTGCTCACAGGCTTTTAAGACCCCAGATGCTACTCACCAAGGTAGAATGTAGAACATTGTC
>NW_004444040.1:4748111-4753813 GCF_000243295.1 Trichechus manatus latirostris
TCTGTGGACATGATACTTTTCTCCTCCTTCTCCAATTGGCAGGTTCAGTCACTCAGATATGGTACAGCAGGGCAGGTCTAGCTGAAGAGGAGTTGCTGGGGTGGGTTGTTTGTGGCACTTACTACAGCCATCTAGGTGGGTAGGTAATCTGTGCAGGGCAGGTTCCATTAGGCTGTGCTTATGCTGCTTGGTGGTTTGATGTTAAGTGCATGGTGCAGGTAGGCAGGATGGAGGGGGGAGATTGTGATGTGTGGAGCTAAGATGGGTGTGGGAGAGAGGAAAGAGGAAAGAGGAACAGGGGCCAAAAACATACAAACAAAAAAGAGTGCTAGGGGAGCTTGCTGTTGGAGCGGAAAGATGAGACACTATGAAATGGAGAAAATAAAAAAGGGGAAGAAGAAGAAACAAAAAAAAGAAAGAATGAATAAATAAAAATTGGAAAGAAAAAAGAACAGCAAAGCTGCTAGGGATCCCACTGGTGCAGTACGAGGTCTGGGGAAGTTGTTCCCAGGTGTTGCAGTACAGCCTGGCTAGAAGGCATGGAGGAATTCAACGCCAGGTCATCAGGGGACAGGAAGAGAAGGAAGGTATAGAGAGACGAGAAACTGAGTAATGAAGAAAGACTAAAAGGGAAAAAGAGGGAAAAGAAAACAAAACAAATTAAAAAAAAAAAGAACAAGAAAAGCCCCCCAAAAAACAGAACCCCCCCAAAAAAGTAAATGCCCTCAGGGATCCCTCTGCAGATCTGTGCAAACTGAAGGGGTTGGTCCAAAGCCGCGTAGCACTGCCCGGCCAGAACGGGCTCCCAACTTGAGAAAAGGAAAAGAAGACAAACAAACAATTCAAAACAAACAAACAAGCAAAAGCCCCAGGATCCCACCAGTGTGGCAGCCCAGACCGAGAAGCAGTTCTACACTCGAACAGAGCTCCGCAGCCCCTCAGAAAGAAGCAAAGATGGCGCACGGAGCCAGGTATTTGAGCAAAAGGAGGGGAAGTGGTGAGAGGTAAGGAAGAAATCAAAAGAAGGGGTAAAAGGCAACACCAGCAGGCAACAAATGGCACACAGGCCAGTGTGGGTGGGTGGAATCCAAGCAGTCGGTGCTTCCCAGCCAAGAGACTGTGGCCAGGGGAAGCAGAGGAGGCCGAATGGGGGTGAAGAAGGCAGGGAGGTGGGAAAGCATATATCTCCAATTACTGGTTGTTCTGTGTCCTGCTGGAAGCTCCATGAAGCTGCTGTCTAGTACCCCCTATTTGCTGGTCTCTGATAGGAGTCCCAGATGTCAGATCCACCCTGTGTTAGCTGATAGGGGACCTCTGCATGAACCTCTCCTTGCTCTCCGTTCTCTGTCAGTTTTCTCAATCCATTTGGTACTTGGCTGAGTTCTTTATCTCTTCATTTGATGTTTTAGGGTTTCAGGATTGCTGTTTTCTCTGTTTGGCTTAGTTTTTCAGATCTTTGCTGTGGAGGGACAGTGTGGTGCTTCTGCCTAGAGTGCCATGTTGCTGGAAGTCCTGAGATATATATTTCTTGCTAGTATTAGAAGTGGTAGAAATCTTACCAGAATGTCACAACTTTGACCCAAAGCAAAGATTTTGTGATGATCTGGTTCTTCTGCTAATTTGAACAATGGAGAAAAATAGATTGAATTTGAGCTCTTAGCTGAGACTCTGATTTTTTTTTTTTTAAAAAAAACAACCCATTGCCATTGAGTCAATTCCAACTCAAAGTGACCCTATAGGACAGAGTAGAACTTCCCCATAGAGTTTCCAAGGAGTGCCTGCTGAATTCGAACTGTTGACCTTTTGGTTAGCGGCCATAGCTCTCTTAACCACTACGCCACCCGGGTTTCCTAATGTTTTTAAAGTCTTAGTTTATCTTGTTTAGTTCTTTGCCTGTCTCAAAATTACATCTAATTGTCAATCATCTATCTCACTTTGAAAATATCCTTCTGAGGCCTAGCAATTAAGATCAGTTTCTTCTACCTTTTTGCAATCCAGAGGTACTTCCTTCCATTGTGGGTTTTTCATAATTTATGAATCCTGGGGAATGTTTTAATTCCATGTCTTATTTTTTGGCATGAGATGTAATAAGAATTATTTTAGGAAGGTTTCTGCTCTCAAGTAGGATCAAAACCTTCTGAATGTTTGGATTAGAGGTGGCAGAAATTGCTCGGCACACAAGAATAATTTCTCTGAGCTCAGGCTCGGGTTTCTGGGCATCTGTGTTTTCTAGAAAAGTCCTGGAGGAGTGGAAATGTCTTAACGGTTAAAGGAAGAACACTGTGTGAGACTCCCTTACATGGCTTGTATGACTTATTCTGCCAATGAGAAGGAGATAATTCTCTTCCCACGTGGCCCTGCAGACCCTGGAAATGAAGCCAATTGGATGGGACTTGTGGGAAGTTTTCCATGCCCATGATAATTAGATATAACCGGTTGCTGATAAAACCAGTTGTCGTAGAGTTGGTTTTGACTTATGGAATCCCCATATGTATCAGAGTAGAATTGTACTCCATAGGGTTTTCAGTGGCTGATTTTTCAGAAGTAGATCACCAGGCCTTTCTTCGGAGACACCTCTGGGTGGACTTGAAGCTCCAGCCTTTCAATTAGCAGCCGAGTACATTAACCATTTGCATCACACAGGGACTTCTGAAAATTAGATGAAAAAACAAAACAAAACCCGTTGCCGTCGAGTCAGTTCTGACTCATAGCGACCCTATAGGACAGAGTAGAACTGCCCCATAGGGTTTCCAAGGAGCAGCTGTAGGTTCAAACTGCCAACGTGTTGGTTAGCAGCCAAGCTCTGTGCCAACAGGGATAAGGGGGCCCAAATGAGCTCCTAGTTTCCGCCCGCTGTCCTACCTCCCTGAGCCAGCTCTAGCCGCCAAGGGAATAGGGTTACTCCGTGATTACTGCTGGAGGAAAGCTGTAAGCATGACGAAGCACAGAATACGATCAGAGGATCTGATGGACTCATCTTTCTTATGGGTACCCCTTTCTCTAAATTTGCTGGTTTAGGGGTTTTCTGAAAACATAGATCAACTTGGTTACACCCACGCGGGGCCTGGTGTGACCTAATGGGCAGGACACTTGTGCTTGCCTAGCGGACCAGGCCACCTTCATTCTCTTATCAGGAAAGGGGCAGCAGTAACCTGAGTTGGTTGGCATTCTGGGAGTTTGCTTGGCCAGCTTGGAAGGTTGCCCACCTCTTAAAAAACCTCCCCAGAAGATGGAAAATCAGGCCATAAATATTCAACTCTCTTTTAGCTTTGCTCTACCTGGGAGTGCTGGGGCTTAAGAGTCATTGGGAATTATTGTCCCCTGGAAGATTGGCTTTGTAATGAAGAAGAAATTCAGTTACCCTTTTCATGTAATTATGTAGTGACTAATTCCTGGGAATATTCTTTCAAGGGTATTAATTATATGTCTGTAAAGAAAAGTTATGAGGGAACAAGCTTCCTCCTGGACACTCTGAAAATCCAAAACTGGACCAAACAAACCCGTCTGTATGCTTGAAAAACTGGGGACCTTGAAAAGCTCTGCCAAAGTCTGTGTGCTCTATTTTAATAGCTTTTTTTTTTAAAACCTTAAGCAATTTTTCTTCTAAATAAAACCGTTTACTTAGATTTTCCAAATTTCTTGCTTATTCCATGTGTACAAATTGCTCTTAGATGTAATCCTGGTATGAATATAAGAAGCACACAGGTAAAAAGAATTATGCTTGTGTATTCATCTATTTTCTACTGTGATCACTAGTCAGAATTGCAGGACCTATGATTTTGAATTTTTTTGTTCTCACAATTTAAATAAAAGCAAAGAAATGTTTGCTGTTGTTAGCTGCTGTTGAGTCGATGCCCAACTCACGGCAACCCCACGCACAATAAAATGAAATGCTGCCCAATCCTGTGCCATCCCCACGATCAGTTGTGGATCAAACTGTTGTAATCTATAGGGTTTTCATTGGCTGATTTTCGGAGGTAGATTGCCAGGTCTTTCTTCCTAGTTCATCTTAGACTGAAAGCTCCACTGAAATCTGTTCAACATTATAGCAACATGCAAGTCTCCACTGATAGATGGGTGGTGGCTGGGCATGAGGTGCGTTGTCTGGGAATCCAACCCAAGTCTCCCACATGAAAGGTGAGAATTCTACCACTGAACCACCAATGCCTCATAAGAAATATTTAAAGTATGGAAATAATAACAACGGCTATTGTTGTTAGGCGCTGTTGAGTCAGTTTGTACTCATAGCAACCTTACGTATGTACAACAGAATGACACACTGCCCGGTCCTGAGCCATCCTCATGATCATTGTTATGCTTGAGCCCATTATCGCAGCTGCTGTGTTAATTCATCTCATTGAGGGTCTTTCTCTCTTTCGCTGACCCTCTACTTTACCAAGCATGATGTCCTTCTCCAGGGACTAATCCCTCTTGATAACACGTCCAAAGTATATGAGACGAAGTCTCACCATCCTCGCTTCTAAGGAACATTCTAGCTGTACTTCTTCCAAGACAGATTTGTTAGTTCTTTTGGCAACCCATGGTATATTCAATATTCTTTGCCAACACCATAATTCAAAGACATCTATTCTTCTTTGAGCTTTCTTATTCATTCCCCAGCTTTCACATGCATATGAGGCAATTGAAAACACCAAGGCTTGAGTCAGGCTCATCTTAGTCCTTAAAGTGACATCTTTGCTTTTCAGCACTTTAAAGAGGTCATTTGCAGTGGATTTGCCCAATGCAATGTGTCATTTGATTTCTTGGCTGCTGCTTCTGTGTGGGTTAATTTTGTATCCAAGTAAAATGAAATTCTTTTTTTTTTTTTTAAGTGATTTATATATTTAATGTGATTTAAAAAAAATTTTTTTTGTTGTACTTTATGTTTATTTTTATTGTACTTTAGATGAAGGTTTACAGAACAAATTGTTTCTCATTAAACAGTACATGTATTTGTTTTATGACAATGGTTAATAACCCCACAACATGTCAATACTGTCCCTTCTCAACCTGGGATTCCCTATTACCAGATTTCCTGTCCCCTCCTGCCTTCCAGTCATTGTCCCTGGGCCGTTGTGCCCCATTAGTCTCATTTAGTTTTATAGGGCTGTCTAATCTTTGGCTAAATGGTGAACCTCGGGAGTGACTTCATTACTGAGCTAAAAGGGTGTCCAGGGGCCATACTCTTGGGGTTTCTCTAGTCTCTGTTGGGCCAGTAAGTCTGGTCTTTTTTGTGAGTTAGAGTTTTGTTCTACATGTTTCTCCAGCTCTGTCTGGAACCCTCTGTTGTGATTCCGGTCAGAACAGTCAGTGGTGGTAGCTGGGCATCATCTAGTTGTACTGGACTCAGTCTGGTGGAGGCCGTGATAGCTGTGGTCCATTAGTCCTTCGGACTAATCTTTCCCTTTTATGTTGTTTTCTTCATTCTCCTTTGCTCCTCAAAGGGTGAGACCAGTGGAGTATCTTAGATGGCTGCTCACAGGCTTTTAAGACCCCTGGATGCTACTCACCAAGGTAGAATGTAGAACATTGTCTTTATAAACTGTGTTATGCCAGTTGAGCTAGATGTTCCCCGAGCCATGGTCCCCATAGCCCTCTGCCCAGCAATTCAGTCTCTCAGGGAGTTTGGAAGTGTCTATGGAGCTTCCATGACCTTTCCTTGTGCAAGTTGTGCTGGCTTCCCCAGTATTGTGTACTATCTT
>NW_004444040.1:4753913-4770800 GCF_000243295.1 Trichechus manatus latirostris
CGGGGGTGAAGAAGGGTGGGGGGTGGGAAAGCCTATATCGTGGGTTACTGGTTGTTCTGTCTCTTGCTGGAAGCTCCGTGAAGCTGCTTTCTTGTACCTCCTGTTTGCTGATCGCCGATAGGTGTCCAAGATGGCAGCTCCATGCTGCGGTAGCTAATAGGGGACCTCTGCATGTATCTCTCCTTGCGCTGTGTTCTCAGTCAGTTTCTTATTCCATTCGGTGCTTGGCTGAGTTCTTTATCTCTTCATTTGATGGTTAGGTTTTCAGGATTGATGTGTGACTGTTTGACTTAGTTTTTCTGATTTTTGCTGCAGAGGGATGGCATAGTGCTTCTGACTATAGCGCCATGTTTCCCGGAAGTCTACTGTTTCATTTTTTTGCAGATGGACATCCAGTTTTGCCAGTACCATGTGTTAAAAAGACTGTCTGTTCCCCATTTGATGGACTTTGGACCCTTGTCAAAGATCAGGTGAGCATAGGTGGATGGATTTTCATCTAGGTCCTCAATTCTATTCCGTTGGTCAATGTATCTTTCGTTGTACCAGTACCAGGCTGTTGCATAGTAGGTTCTGAGGTTAGGTAGTGCGAGTCCTCCTACTTTATTCTTCTTCGATTGTGCTTTACTTATCCGGGGCTTCTTCCCTTTCCATATAAAGTTAACGATTAGTTTTTCCATCTCTTTAAAGAATGTTGTTGGTTAAAATGAAATTCTTGACAACTTCAATCTTTTCTCCACTTATCATAATGTTGCTTATTGGTCCAGTTGTGAGGACTTTTGTTTTCTTTACGTTGAGATGTAATCCATATTGAGGGCTATGGTCTTTGATCTTCACCAGTAAGTGTTTCAAGTCCTCTTCACTTTCAGCAAGCAAGATTGTGTCATCTACATAATGCAGGTTGTTAATGAGTCTTCCTCCAATCCTGATGCCCTGTTCTTCTTCATGTAGTCCAGCTTCTCAGATTATATGCTCAGCATGCAGATTGAATAGGTATGGTTAAAAGAATACATCCCCGATGCCCGCCTTTTCTGAATTTAAACCATGAAGTATCCCCTTGTTCTGTTTGAACAACTGCCTCTTGATCTACGTACAGGTTCCTCATGAGCACAATTAAGTGTTCTGGAATTCACATTCTTCACAATGTTATCCATAATTTGTTATGATCCACACAGTCGAATGCCTTTGCATAGTCAATAAAACACAAGTAAACATGTTTCTGGCATTCTCTGCTTTCAGCCAGGATCCATCTGACATCAGCAATGATATCCCTCGTTCCACTTCCTCCTCTGAATCCTGGTTGAATTTCTGGCAGTTCCTTGTCGATGTACTCCTGCAATCGCTTTTGAATGATCTTCACCAACAATTTACTTGCATCTGATATCAATGATATTTTTTGATAATTTCTGCATTCTTTTGGATCACCTTTCTTTGCAATGGGCATAAATATGGCTCTCTTCCAGTCTGCACTGGCTAGAGGATCTAATTCTTTCTCTAGAAACTTACAACATAATAAGCCCAGCATATAGCTAGTATTTTAGAATTTATATGATGCCTTCATATGCATCATCTCATTTAATTCTAACAAAATTTTAAGAGAGTGGTATTGTTAATCTCATTCTGCCACTAAGTTGACTGAGATTCAGAAAGGTTAAATGACTTGCTTAAGAATTTTTTTTTACCTGAGTGGTAGATCTGAGATGGAAACCATGGTTTTCTGACAGCAATGCCTGTCCTACAGCGCCACATCTCTTCTTAAAACATTTATTGTCCTTATTGTTTGTTACCCCCTCCTTGTTACCCCACATTACACATCACATGGTACCTTGCATTGTGGTTATCTGGATGAATGATTAAATTTGAAATTGAATATGAGTTCTGCAATTGAATATGAGTTCCTTGAAAGTAGGGACTTTGCATTATGTTTTGTGGTTTACCCAGAGTTCAAAATAAATATTTATTGAATGAATCAACACAATCTTTCTCTCTCAGTCTTTTCTCCTAACTTATGTCTATGTTAATAACACAAAAAAGAGCACATTTTTGCCTTTCTGCACTGCTAAAGGTAGTGGCTTATTGACCAAACCCAAAACCCATTGCCACTTAATTGATTCCGACTCATGGCAACCCCATATGGTACAAAGTAGAACTACTCCATAGGGTTTTCTTGGCTGTAATCTCTATAGAAGCAGATCACCAGGCTTTTCTTCTTCGGCACTGCTAGGTGTCTTCAACCCTCCAACCTTGAAGTTAGTAGTGTGTCACCTAGGGACCCTTGTAACTTATTGCGCTGGTTGCTAAAAGATAATAAAAGCAGGTCCTAGAAGCCAGAGACAATTTTAGTGACTAATTAAGAAGTTTGCTGACTTTAAACTTGTTAGCTTTTTTTTTTTTTTTTTTTAGTTAAGCAACATAAAATCATCTGGTCTTAAATATATCAAAGCAATATGTTTTAATCGAAGTAATAAGTGTTAAGAATAAAATAAAACATGAAGTCTAAAAGTCTGATTTTGAAAAACATTAGGTCTGCTCTTGCTTGCAATCCTAGTACATGGAGGCAGCCTCTTTCTACTCTTTTATTACAATTGTTCAGGTAGGATGTGAGAGCCTGAACTAAAAGGTGATAGAGAGAAAGAGACAAATTTAAAAACAGTATTTAGAGGCTGAAGACTGGATGTGAGGTCAAAGGGGGGGTGGCAGATGTGTAGATGCCCCTTACTATATTTGCTTGCCTCACTTATTATTCTGACTGTAGCTGTGGTGGATGCTTCCTAAGCAACTAGAAGTGCAGGTAACACTCAACCTCTATCCCACCCCCAGCAACTCTTGACCATTGGGAAATTAGAATCTGTGAAAATGCTACAGCCTCTAATCCTTCAGTGGGAAAATCCTGAGGCTTATTCTACACAGTTTCTCAGAAGGTCCTGTGTGGAATTGCACTCCAGTTGCCCGCAATAGTGACCCGCTTGATATCACTTCCTTTATTGGCTGTTTATCTTTCCTTGTCTCATGTTCTCTGCTTTCTCACTCCTGCTTCCTAGGATCACCTTCCAAATACCCCCTCCCCTCAAATCTTGGTCTCAGGCTATGTTTTTGGAGAGACCCATCTAAGACAGGGAAGATTAAAGTGTAACTCTAGCATGCCTAGGTGCCTGGATGAATAGAGAGACCAAGACTTACTTATGAGATACTGAAGGAAGAACAGAGCTGGAAAGTGACAGGAGGTGGGCAATTGAATTTTGTTCAGAAGGCACTGAATTTGAGGTGCTTTTGTAATTTTCAGCTGAAGAGGTATGGTGGGGAGAAGCGAGAACTGGATATAAAGTGTTGTAAATTATTAGCATAAAGGTTGAGGAAGAGAATTAAACCAAGCCAGTGAAGAGATGGTCTAGGAACACAATGCAGAGTGAGAAGAGAGGCAGACAAAACGTTGGAGAATGCCAACATTTTAGGGGTGGCCTGGGAAAAAACTGTGTTGTGTTCACTACAATGTTGCTAGCATATAGGGAGTGCATGACACCTAGGAATGTTCAATAAATATTTGTTCAATGACTGAACCAGAAAAGGATACTGAGATGGAGTGGGCAGAGGGATGGAGAACCAGGAAAACCAGGGCTATAGGGAAGTGAGACTATAAAAAATGAGAGTGTCAAATTCCACTGTAGGTTCGTCTGGGACATTGGCTAAAATTGATCACTTGCTGCCCTTAGTGAGAGGAGCAAGAGGGACAGGTGTAAAAAGCAGATGGCAAGGGGCTGAGAAAGTGAACACTTAAATTTTGACCACTTCTCTTCTTTTAAAATTATGATTATGAAACTAATATAAGCTGGTTGAAGAAATTTGGAAAATGTAGGAGAGTATACAGTAGATGTGTTCGGCTGCTAACCAAAATGTTGGAGGTTCAAATCTACCCAGAGGCACCTTTGAAGAAAGTCCTGGTGATCTACTTCCAAAAAATCAGCTATTGAAAACTTTTGGAACACAGTTCTACTCTGACACACATTGGGTCACCATGAGTTGGAATCAACTCGATGGCAACTGGTATGGAGTAGAAAATAATAACCACTCGAGATTTCTCCAAACCAAAAAAACCAAACTCATTGCTATTGAGTCAATTTCAACTCATAGCCACCCTATCCTTCCATGATAAATACTGTTAACATATTGGAGTATTAGGTTGAACCACATGAAAAGTTTTATAGGTCAAAAATTTTTGAATATTGACAATTTCCTAAGGTTCAAAGTTTATTTCTTTCCATATAAATGACTAATGTTTTAAGTGGTAGAGAATGGAGGAAGGGAGCATAGGAGTAATTTTTGTAATTGTAGAATCTAGATAATGTTTAAAGTTTTAAAATTTAATTGATAAATTTATTTCAGTGTGAGAGCATCTTACTTGTTTTTTTTTTTTTTTTTTTTTGATATGGTAACTGCTGAGAGTTGCTTGCCAGGGTTAGACACCGGAAGATTGTCTCACTATCAGTAGATCTGGGTGTCTACTTTTCCCCCAGCAGCTCTGGACCATGAAGGGAGCTGGTGGATGGGGATCTGCTGGTTGGCAGCTCCTGGGAAAACAGGCCCCACTTCTATGCTGTGGTTGCTGGAGCCCAGTGAGTGTTCCTGTTCTGGGCCTTGCCCTCTACTTGAACCCAAACAGCTTGGACAGAGAACATGCTCAGGCTCTTATCTAGGAAGGAATCACATCTTAGTACACACTCTGGGCTGTTATGTAAACAGGCTCTTTGAAGAGATTTTGAGCCTCAGCCTCAAGGTAGGAAGCAAGATGCATTTTGTTTATTTTTGGGGTGGAATTTTGTGGCCCAATCTAGAAAGAGTTTACTTGCCCATTTGAAATACCATTGGAGTGTTGAGAAGACAGAAGTGGAGACTGCCTCCAGATGTCTCTAGGGAGCTAGTGAGGTGCCAGACATTTAAGCTCAGCAAGACTTCTTGTAGCTCAAAGGTAAGCAGCAAATGAGTACATGGAAGAATTACTGTTTCTGTGTTATTGAAAAAAGTATTAGGAGGACAATATGTGCTTTCAGAGCCTCTGTATACTGAAAACAAACAAACAAAAAACCACCCTAAGCTCTTATTAGAAAGACTGATATCCTCTGCACATGTAGACACATACATTACACTGAAATCAAAAAGGACAACCATGAAGGAAACTCAAAGTTTCTCCAGAGAAAGCCCGTATGCACACTGCTTAAAAAACATGGGCTCTCCTGTCCTTCAGTCACAAGCTTCAGTCTCTTACATCTCAGAAGCTGGAAGCTGGATGAGCAGCTGAGCTTTAGCTCTGCACTGGACGCACAGCCTGAGCAGGGAGAAATCACCTCTAACAACTGACAGAAAAATCATTATGACAGGGCTGGATGACGCTGGAGTCTTGCTTCGTTTCTGCCCCTAGTGCTGCATCTTAGAGTGGAATCCTTCTAATGAGATCATTTTGGTACTGCATTTAATGAAGACCTTTTGGTAGAAACTTTTTCAATCATTCTGTTTCAAAATAACTAAGGTTAGAGGGTTAGAGGGCTATAGTTAGAGGGACTTCAATTGTTTTTTTATTTTTTAATCAAGGCTGTTGTGTGGTCAAGCCAAGGAGCTTTGCAATGTCTTCTTCAACTTCAGGCTTTGGTTACCTCTCCCTTTCTATCCCTTCTGTCCATGGCTCTGTCTGTACCTTGGCCTGAGATGTTGTGAATGATACTACATGGACCCAGCCTTACTGTGTTCCAGGTATTGGGATAATTGCTTTTGCATTGCGATGGATCGCTTTTATATGGCCTTTCTCACCATAGTCTTGTAACTCCCATCAAATGATGGGACTATACAAATAAGGTGTTTGTGGCCCATTAAGGGGATTGGACAGCTTGCTAATAATGCAAATAAGGTGCATGGCACCTTTGTGGGAGTGGAACCATGCAAATAAGGTGTATGGAACCCTAACAAGGGGATTGGTCAGTTTTGCCATCCTGTTAGGCTTAAAATGAGCCATCCCAGAGGCAGAAATGGGGGACCAGACTGCCACCAAGAAGACATGGGAGTTGAGTGCATCCTTTAGATCGGGATCCTCATGCTGAGAACCTCCTAGTCCCAGGAGACAGAGAGAGAAAGCTGTAACACTGGAGACAGCACAAGATGGCAAGATGCAGCAGCAGAGAAACAGCAGCAGCAGAGGCAGCAGAACCAGGAGATGACAGCGAGTGGGCTCCCTGGCCCACAGAGCAAGAAAGCGGAGTGCCTTTGGGCAGGAGACTTCCTGGCAGAGTCGGGTGTCTCCAGGCACATGGTGGAACAATAGAAAGGGTGTTAGAAATAGAAAGGGTGTGATGCTTAAAGTTAGAAAGAATGCTTGGAGTTCTAACTGCCTAGAATAATCAAATAAACAAAATAGACTCCTACTGTCTGTTTAAAGTCCCTGGGCGGCCCAAGTGGTTTGTGGCTGGCTACTAACCTGAAGACTGGCAGTTCGAACACACCCAGCAGTGTCACAGAAGAAAGGTCTGGTGATCTGCTTCCATAAAGATTACAGCCAAGAAAACCCTATAGAGCAGTTCCACTCGGTAACACATGGGGCTGCCATGAACAGGAATTAACTTGATGGCAACGTGTTTACTATCTGCTTATGATACAGACTTTGGGAGAAATAATCACAAAAACCAAACCTGTTGCCATTGAGTTGATTCCAACACATATCAACCTCAAAATTTGGGACCCTCTTTTCCTGTATTGCTCTGGATGCACTGGACAGAAAACAATGTCTATTCCTATGAGCTTTATATTTCCAATCACCTGATCACTTAGTTTTATAGCTGGTCCAGAAAAGATAAAAGAAAAAAATTAGTTCGAACCCCAGATAGAAAATCTGACTGCCTTTCATTTACGCCCAAGACCATATCTTACCACTACAACTTCCTAATCAATTTGTTCTTCAGGAAAGTCCAACCTGCCCCAAAGTCTTTTGGCAATTAACTATGTTTTAAAAAAGGTAGATTTTTATGTATTCTGAAGTAGCAGTGGGAGTAGGAGACTGTGAGCCAGGATACCTACGTTCTAGCCCCTGATTGCTCTCGCTACTTTAGTCACTTTTGGTAAATTTCTTAACCACTCTAGACCTCCTTTTCCTGTCTTGATTAAATCGGGGAGTTTTTAGTCTGGAATCCTTGGATTCTGAGGAGTTTAATGGATGAGACTCAGAGAGATGTATTTTTAATTCTCTAAAATACTACGCAAGATTTTAAATGCATTTTGGAGGCAAGAGAGTCCATAGCTTTCATCAGATTTTCAAAGGCTATAGGATCTCAAAGAGATTAGAAACCCCTGACTCGAGTGCCCTCTACAAGTACTGTCTAGGCCTAAACTTTTTCTAAGTTTAGCAAGCTCAGCTCTGCTCATGAAGTGTGGCACTTGGATTTTTTAAAGATTGCAAAAGTTCTTTTAAGAGTTGACTGTCCAAACCACAGAAAGAGGTGTGAACCACTACTGGCTGACCCATGGGTTAACCTTTACTTTTTGTACTTTCCTGGGTCCGGATGGGTGAATCATTTTACTTGAAAATCCAGAGACTCAGCCCAGAGAGCTGGCTTTGAGAGATTTTTCTCTGTTTATTTAGTGTTAGATGTCCATTTTTGATCTGTCAAGTGGCATTTTTGGAAGTAATTGAGACAGAAAATCAATCCTATGTAATGGCCAAACATAAAAAAAATTAGAGAGTGGTCAACAGATATAAAAACCAATCAGCCAAATTAGAACAAAACAAACAAACAAATATAATAACTGTCCTACGTCTCAGCTTCTTATGCTACCTGTTGTTGTTGTTTTGTTTCTTTTGTCCCTTTACCAGTATTCCAGTCAGTTCTTCCCACAGTTTTTCCTTTACAAAGTAAAAAGGAGGTAGATGTTCTGTACGATTGGAAGCAACGATGAGTTGTAGAAATTATGAAGTTTGGATCTCCTTTTCGTTTTGAAATGAAATGTGTGTTAAGCAAGGCTTTTTGATTGGTGGACTTCTCTGCTAATCAAAATATTCTAGGATGAATCCTTTACCTGCCGAATGACTGGATCTAGTAGATAAAGAAAAATGGCCAATATTGTGAGGCTTCTGCTGTCTCAAAATGGCTACTTTCTAGCCCTGTCCATAGCATTATGGTGGTGGTTCATGGTCTAGAAATCATCAAAGGAAAATTGGAGGTGGTTTAATTTCTGAACACAAACTTTTCAGTTCCCCGATCTGTATACTCTTAAAAGATTGGTTGAGAGTAGAAAGGAAGGAGGGCTAACCTGAATTCTAGACGGGTTAACTCTCTGTTTCCTGTGCTTCCTTCCTGGGTGGGAATTCTAGTGAACTAGGCAGGGAACACTGTGAAGAGAGAAAAAGCAACATGTTTGGAAATCTGTGGCGCAAGATTCAGTAACTACCAGTAAGCCATTGTTTTACTGGTGAGCATTCCTCCGATAAAATAAACATCTCTGAAAGTTGTTAATTTCTTTGTGAAATAATAATTTGTGAAGTAATACTAGCTAAAGTCCTTCAGCATGTGAGCAGACACTGTTTTTGCCATTGCCACACACATACTTATGTAGAGATAAGGATTTACCTTTCACAGAAATGCTTCTTTGGTAAGTACTAAATTTGGAAACTTAGTTGTATACCCCTAGGAAAATTGTTTGGCCAGTGATAATTCTCCACATCACTTTAATTTGTCTTCCAGAAACTCATAATATTTTATTTTCTAGTGAACTTTTTAGTATTATTATTATTGAAGTATAAGACGCACACAGAAAAGAGTACAAATCCTAAGTGTATACCTTCATAAGTTGCTATGAATTGAGCACTCCCATCAAAACAATACCCTGATAAGGTTAAAAGCATTGTGAGGACCCCATTAGCCTTCCTGTGCCCCATCCAGCCGTCACTCCCTGGAAAGGTAAGCACTATTCTAAAATCTATCCACCTAGATTAGTTGTGACTGGTTTTGAACTTCATGTAAATGGAATCATATGAAATGGAATCAGGTAGTACTTATTCTTCTAAATGAGGAAGATGTGAAGTATAGAGCTTTCCTCCGGCCACCCATAAATGAAGCTTGGCCAGTTGGAAATAGAACCTAGATCCCCTGACATGGACCCTTAGTTCTCAAATGCTAAGGATTTCTCTCTTCTAGCATACAATAATGACCAGACCTCTATTACTGGGAAATTAATCCTTCATTTTCTGTATTTCTGGGTTCATATGGAGAGAGTATGATACTTGGGTGGGATGTGGTCAGGCTGCCTTTCATGAATACGAAAGCACTGGGAGAGAGAAGATGCAAAGCCTTTGACAGAATGAGGCAGATGTTGACAGCCTCTGTCCAGTTTGTTTGTACTTCGGAGTCCTGGCATTAATTATGTAAACTAACTTCAATGAGCCAGTGTTTCTTGTTCTAAATTGTTTTTATTAGAGAAGAAGAAATGGTGCTGTAGAAACAGGGAGACAGAAAATAAATCATACCCAGCTTGGCTTGCTTCACAGAGCATGCTATTTGTTGTAAACGCTCAGAATGCTTCATATATAAAACTGACGACTACTTACTCTGAATGGCCATCTTACATGCCTTCCCAAAAACTGAATCATTTATGGGATGAAAGTAAATTTTTAGAAGTGATAAAAATTTCTTTTCTTGTAATTTGGGTGTATTTTGGAGAGCAACAACAACAAAAATAAAATGAAACAAAAAACAACACGATAGGATGCTCCATATGAGTTAACTGGTTTCAGTCAATATTGCACCCTCATCTCCGTTTCTATGTCAACCCTTTCTATTAGTACATTTATAGGTTACCATTCTTTCTGCAGTAGTGTTTTATAATAGGGGTAAAAATCCAACTCAGTACCAAAAACCTCCTTTGGAAAATAACAAATGAAATCCTTGCAAAGTGCGTATCCTCCCAGCATGTCCTCTGACTCCAAATTATTTCTTGAAGTTAGTATTATGATTTTGAAGAGGTTCTTTTGTTTTCTTTCTTTTGTCTCTTGCTCTTTCCTGTTTGCTTTTGTTGTTAGCTGAGATTTTTGCTTTCAGTTGCTTCAAAGAATGTGAAGTTGATGCTTGGGTTAGATTCAGTTATGGGAAGTTGAGTCATGCCAGTGGTTTGAATACTTGCTTATCTTTCTAGCACCTTCTCAGAAATCAGGGTTATTGCCTTGAGGTATGCTGAAAGGTGTGTAATGCTTGTATATCACAAAAGAGTTTCATTTCTAAGAAGTAATTTTCTTATGGGTTTAAAAACTTACTTTGACTAGAACACCACATTAGAATATGAATTACACACATAAAACCTACATCAAAAATTGTGAAAGCTTTCTGGGAAATCAGAGGTGAAAAGGAGGGGTGTGCTGTCACAGTATAGGGAGAGCAATTAGGGTCACATAACAATGTATGTATAAATTTTTGTATGAGAGACTAACTTGAATTGTAAACTTTCACTTAAACTACAGCAATAATAAATAGAAATTAAAAAAAATAGGATTAGGGTGGGATGTAACACCCTTGCTCAGGTCACATCCCTGATCCAATGTAAAGGGAGTTTCCCTGGGGGTGTGGCCTGCACCACGTTTTATCTCTCAAGACATAAAAAGGAATGGGAAGCAAGGAGAGAATGAGGGACCCCATATCACCAAGAAAGCAGTGCTGAGAGCAGAGCGCGTCCTTCGGACCTGGGGTCCCTGCACAGAGAAGCTCCTAGTCTAGGAGAGATTGATGAGAAGGCTGACAGATAGAGAAAGTCTTCCCTGGAGCTGATGCCCTGAATTTGGACTTGTAGCCTAGTAGACCGTGAGAAAATAAATTTCTCTTTGTTAGAGCCATCAAAAAAAAAAAATTGTGAAAGCTTTCAACAAAAAATTCAGATACTTTATAGTTTTATGGTAATAGATATTGTGTGTATGTATATGTATATATATCTCCACCACCTCTTCGTCAGTTTTTCATACTGTTGTAGCTTGCATGTTGCTGTGATTCTGGAAGTTATGCCCACAGTATTTCAAATACTAGCAGGGTCACCCATGGTGGATGAATTTTAGCAGAGTTTTCAGACTAAGACAGACAGACTAGGAAGAAAGGCCTGGTGATCTACTTCGGAAAATTAGCCAATGAAAAACTATGGATCACAACAGAACATTGTCCAACTTGCTTGCTTTAGATACGTGATCAGGAGGAATAAATCACTAGAGGATATTATGATTGGTGAAACAAAAGGCCAGTAAAGGTATGGGAGACCCTCAGTGAAATGGATTGGCACAATAGCCACATAAGATGGATTCGAACATGCTAGCAGTTGTGAGTGTGATGCAGGACTGGGCAGTGTTTTGTTCTGCTGTACATAACATTGCCATGAGTTGGAGATGAATCAATGGCAGCTAACAACAAGAACAATATATATATATAATAACTATATTAGTGAAAAGTTTTAAATAGTTTAAAGAATGATTTTTTTATTAATCATTCTTCTTCTTGGTTGATCATAATGAATTTCAGGTCAGACACTTTCTCCAGGGCTTCTATAAATGGAAGATGCCAGGGATACCTTTGGGATTTAAGCTCAGACTTAGTTTGCATGGATCTGTCTTCTTTTCTTGGAGAGGATCTCTTCACTTAGTCCAACTTGGGGAATTAAAATGATCTAACCAGAACTGGGAATATCCCAAGCAAACCAATTACAAGGGAGGGTTGTGGGTGTGTATGTGCTATGGGAAGAAGAATACTGCAGGAATGCCTGAAGTAAGCTAAGTGAAGTTTATAAAACAGAGAATAAAGTGAGGTGTGTGATCTTTTAAAACTGTTCTTATAAAAAGAATACAGACTTAGGAATCAGAGAGCCCTGGGTGGGAAGTGACCTTTCCACCTACCATATATATAATTCTAGGTCAGTTGTTACACATTTCTGATTGCCAGGGCCTTTGTTTCCACATCAGAAAACTGTGGGTCCTAACAGCTATTTAAAAAACAAGATGGAGGAGAAACAGATAACAGAGAAAATGAAGAAGTAGAGTAAATCTAGAGGACAGGAAGAAGGAAAAGAGAAGAAAGAAGACAAAAAATTGGAAGATGGAAGAGATGAGGTAGAAAACAGTTGTAACTATTAGGGATAATATACGCAGAGCACTGTAGCTGGTGTGCTGCTAGTACTCACTAAATTGGCATTGCTGTTGCTGCTACTGTTATTAATGTTTCTACATATAGTCATAGATTGGAACACATAATTTGACCCAAAACATAACTGAAGCCGTGTGATATTTTGGCACCAAAGTGCCAAAATTTTCAAATTATTCTTACTAAGTCAGGTCTATTTAAATGCTGACATGTAAAGAGAAATTGCTTAAACTTCCTTCCTATGTTAAAATTGATATCAAAGTGAACACCAAATGACACCAAAACTGCTTAATACTTATCTACAAGAATAAGAATTTCGTTGTTGTTAGCTGTCATCCAATTGGCTCCGATTTACGGTGATCATTTGTATAACAAAGTGCTGCCCAGTCCTGCGCTGTCTCCATGATCTTCGATATGTTTGAGCCCATTGTTGAGGCTATTGTGTCAGTCCATCTCACTGAGGGTTTTCCTTGTTTTTGTTGACCTTCTATTTTACCTGATGTCCTTTTCTAGAGATTGGTGTTTCCTCATGACATGTCCAAAGTAAGCGAGATGTCATCTTACCATCCTTGCTTCTAAGGAACATTCTGGTTGTATTTCTTCTAAGAGTGATGTGTTTGTTCTTCTGGCAGTCTATGGTATATTCAATATTCTTCACCAACACCACAGTTCAAATGCATCAAATTGTCTTCAGTCCTCTTTTTTTTGTTGTCCAGCTTTCACATGCATATGAGGAGATTGAAAATACCACGTTTTGGGTCAAATGTACTGTAGTCATCAGAGTGACATCTTTGCTTTTTAGAACTTTAAAGAGGTCTTTTGCAGCAGATTTTCCCAATGCAATAAGTCATTTGATTTCCTAACTGCTGCTTTCACGGCACAGAATAAGAAGAGTATCATATAAAACTATAGCCAAGGTTAGCTTATATTTTTACCTGGTGGGTTTTGTAAAGAACATATTTTTGAATTCTTTGACATGATGGAAATCTTTGAGAGGTGTTTCTCTCCTCTGATTTTTAAACAATTTACTTTTCTTGTTAAGATTTCTGTAATTCTTAGCTGCAAGGGCATGGTATAATTAAGGAAAAAACAAAACAAACAAACAAAAAACCAAGCAAACAATTAGGAGGGAGCTGGGCCTGTGTTTAAGAAAAAAAATCAGTCTATTATTGAGTAAAGGACGTTTGTGAGGAAGAAAACAATTAATAAAGTATATGAAGCGCCCAAGGGGAAAATTAGCTTACAATGACTTCTTGTGCAGCTAGTCAAAATAAGCGATTGATGCAGTGACAGTCTTTACAGGAAACATTAAAAAGCCCAGATGGTTCAAGTTTACATGTTTACAGAGGAGTTGGGAAAGGCAGTTAAATCCCGCAAGTGCCACTCAATTAAATAGCTTTTCAGTTCTGAGGACAAGAAAAAAAAACGTTGAAAAGGAATGGGGACAGGAAGGAAGAGAAGAGAAAGGAGAGAGAATGAGACGAAGACAACGATGAGGTTGAAAATGCTGGTGCAAAAGATGAAGAAGTAAAATCAACACAAAGAAGAGGAAGGAAGATGAAAACGGAATATGGAAAGAACAAGGAGAAAGAAGAAAAGACTTGCTTTCTTTTGGAATATGGAAATAAAAAAGAAAACCAAGAGAAGAAAAGATGCTTAGGTTCTTAGCAACTTAATATCTAGGTTTTTTCTTTTGTATTATATTACAAGCGAATGGTTTGGGAAAAATGGAAAGGAAGTATTTTAAGAAAATCCAACTCTGATATTCCATTGAGCAAGGCAGAACCTGGTTTCAGTAGTGAATTAACCTGTTTACTATGTAATAGTGATTTTTATGATGTAATTAGAATAGCTTTGGGGTTCATCTCAGTGTGATTTGCTATGGTTCTGTGACAAAAACATTAGTAAATGCAGCAAAAGGTGACTTTAGGGTGTTGCGGTACTGACTTCCCTAGCCAATGATTGGGATAAAATTAATTCTCAAAGAATGAGGGGGACTCACTCCTTAGGAGATACTGAGCTTCTGTTAAAGGTGATGGGAAAATTTGGCAAGTGATAATAGCAATGGTTGAACAACATGATAAACATAACTTATGTCACTAATTGTACACGTGAAGAACGTGAAATGGCAAATGATTTGTTGGACATATAGTTACCACAATTAAAAAAAAAAGTCTTTGTTAAAAAAAAAAGTGAAAGAATGAAGTGGACAACCCTAAATTTTGGAGAGGCAGAAAAATAACTCTGGTATTCACAAACCTAATAATGACATAAAGCATAAGGTAAATCAGTTTCTTCTGACTTATGAGTAGGGTTTCTCAACAGTAGCACAGTTGACATTTTGGACTGGCTAATTCTTTCTTGTTGGGGTTGCCCCGTGCACTGTAGGATGTTTAGCAGTGTTGCTGGCCTCTACCAACTAGATGCCAGTAGCACATCCCCCGTTGTGCCAATCAAAAATGTCCCGAGACACTTGCAAATGTTCCTGGTGGGCAAATTTGTCACCGGTTGAGAACCACTGCTTTCGAAGCATTGACTAAAGTTCACAAATTCACTTTATGGAAACAAACAAACAAACAAAACAAAACAAATAACTTTAAAAAATCCAAACATTGGCTGGATTTAAATGAACAATTGAAATGATATCATACATCTGCACACCCTCATTTAAGATATTTCCAAAACACTTTCCCAAGTATTATTCCTCTCTCATTCCTACATATTACAGGGGAGAAAATTAAGGAAAATTATTTTCCTTTTTCCAGTGGGAAAATTGAGACAGATGAAAAATGGGGATGTCTTAGTTATCTAGTGCTGATATAACAGAAATACTACAGATGGGTGGCTTTAAGAAACAGAATTTATTTTCTCACAGTTTAGCAGGCTTGAAGTCTGAATTCAGGGTGCCAGCTCTAGGGGAAGGCTTTCTCTCTCTCTCTCTCTCAGCTCTGGAGGAAGATCCTCATCTCTTTGGAGTGTCTGCTCCTTGGCGATCTTCATGTGGCTTGACATCTATCTTCCCCAGTCTCTACTTCTTCTTGCTTGTTTAATCTCTTTTATATCTCAAAAGAGATTGATTCAAAATATACCCACACTAGTCCTACCTCATTAACATAATACAGAAAAACCATTCCCAAATGGGATTATAGCCACAAGCATAGAGGTTAGGATTTACAACACATATTTTTGTGGGATATAATTCAATCCATAACATTCCACCCTGTGGCCCCCTCAAATTCGTGTCCTTGCCAGATGCAAAACACATTCACCCCATCATATCATCCTAAAAGTCTTAAATCAACTCCATGCTCAACATCTCATCTTCTGAATAATCTAAATCAAATATGGTTGAGACTTTAGGCATATTCCATCCTGGGGTAGAATTCCTTTTCATCAGTGAACTTGTGAAATCTAGATTACAAGTTATCTGTTTCCAAAGTGTCATGGTGGAACAGGCACAAGGTAGACATTTCCATTACAAATGGGAGAAATTGGAGGGAAGGAAGGAATAACAGGAACGAAGGAAGTCCAAAACCCAGCAGAAAATTTACTTTAGCTCTCAAGGCTTGAAAATAATCCTCTGTTCTCTGAGAGCATCTGGACAATGGCCCTGCCCTCCAGACTCTGGGTGTTGGCCATGCCCTCTGGATTCTGGGTGGAGGCCACTTGGCCCTGGGCTTCTGCTCTACCATCCAGGCCTACTGGGATGGCAACTCTGCTCCCTTGATTTTGGGTGGACCCATTCTCCTAGTCCATCTGAGTAGCGATCCTACCCCCTTGGCCCTGGCACGCCCTGTTCTTCTATCCCTTGAGCATGGCAGCCCTGCCCCCTCAGCTTTGGGCAGCAGCCTCATTCCCCTGGTACTTGTGAATGGCAACCCCACACTCTGGAACTGAGTTGGTGAAAATCTGACTCTTTTAAGCCTAGGAGGCCGTGACTCCACCCTTTGAAACCGATGCAGAGTTATTTCCCATCCTCTTTCCAAAAGTTCTGCTGATCTCTGAGCTGCTCCAGGGTTGGTCCTTTTCTTTTCTTGGAGGACAAGAGATGTGGCTCCTTTGGACTGTTTCCTGTCTGTAGAATTCCAAGACGCAGGCAGCGTTCTTTCCTTTTGTTCTGTCTCTGTCACCTTCAGAATAAGCTGATGGGTTTTCTGCTGTGGTAGTTGGTTAGATCCATCAGTCACAGGCTTAATCTCTTTAACAAAAGATTGTGTAGCCATGTCCTTGGTGAATATACTAGGACACATGTCCTTAGTTTGCACAACAGAATTTTCCAAATCTTTAAGTTTTGTTTTCATTTTGTGCGGTTCACTTTTTTGTTGTTGTTTTTTATTATTGTAGTTTAAGTGAAAGTTTACATTTCAAGTTAGTCTCTTATACAAAAATTTATACATACACTGTTATGTGACCCTAACTGCTCTCCCTATACCATGACAGCACACTCCTCCTTTCCACTCCTGATTCCCCATGTCCATTCAACCAGCTCTTAACCCTCTCTGCCTTCTTATCTCACCTCAGGGCATAAGCTGCCCGTTTAGTCTCATGTATCTACTTGATCTAAGAAGCACACTCTTCACGAGTGTCATTTTATGTCTCACAGTCCAGTCCAATCTTTGTCTGAAGAGTTGGCCTCGGAAATTGATTTAGCTGTGGGCTGACAGAGAATCTGGGGGCCATGCTTAGCAGGGTTCCTCCAGTCTCAGTGAGACCATTAAGTCTGGTCTTCTTACTAGAATTTGAGTTCTGC
>NW_004444040.1:4771740-4773645 GCF_000243295.1 Trichechus manatus latirostris
TGGGTTATTTGTCTTTTTGTTGTTGAGGTTTTGCAGTATCTTGTAGATTTTAGAAATTAGACACTGATCGGATTTATCATAGCCAATTTTTTTCCCAGTCTGTAGGTTGTCTTTTGAATCTTTTGGTGAAGTCTTTTGATGAGCCTAAGTGTTTGAGTTTTAGGAGCTCCCAGTTATCTAGTCTCTCTTCTGGTGCTTGTGCATTGTTACTTATAGTTCATTTTCTGTTTATGCCATGTATTAGGGCTCCTAGCATTGTCCCTGTTTTTTCTTCCATGATCTTTATCATTTTCAATTTTATATTTAGGTCTTTGATCCATTTTGAGTTAGTTTTTGTGCATGTTGTGAGGTATAGGTCTTGTTTCAGTTTTTTGTAGATGGATATCCAGTTATGCCAGAACCATTTGTTAAAGAGACTGTCTTTTCACCACTTAACGGACTTTGGGCCTTTGTCAAACATCAGATGCTCATAGGTGGATGAATTTATGTCTGGATTCTCAATTCTGTTCCATTGGTATATGTATCTATTGTTGTACCAGTACCAGGCTGTTTTGACTACTGTGGCAGTATAATAGGTTCTAAAATCAGGTAGTGTGAGGCCTCCCATTTTGTTCTTCTTCTTTAGTAATGCTTTACTTATCTGGGGCCTCTTCCCTTTCCATATGAAGTTGGTGATTTGTTTCTCCATCTCATTAAAAACTGCCATTGGAGTTTGGATTGGGATTGCATTGTATCTATAGATTGCTTTGGGTGGAGTTGACATTTTCACTATGTTGAGTCTACCTATCCATGAGCAAGGTATGTTTTTCCACTTGTGCAGGTCGCTTTTGGTTTCTTGCAGTAGTGTCTTGTAGTTTTCATTGTATAGGTCTTTTACGTCTCCAGTTAGATTTATTCCTAAGTATTTTATCTTCTTGGGGGCTATTGTAAATGGTACTGATTTGGTGATTTCCTCTTTGAAGTTCTCTTTGTTGGTGTAAAGGAATCCAACTGATTTTTGTATGTTTATCTTGTATCCTGATACTTTACTGAAATCTTCTATTAGTTCTGGTAGTTTTCTTGTGGATTCTTTCAGGTTTTCCATGTATAAGGTCATATCATCAGCAAATAGAGAGATATCTTCCCTACCAATTTGGATGCCCTTTATTTCTTTTTCTAGCCTAATTGCTCTGTTTAGGGACTCTAGCACAATGTTGAATAAGAATGGTGATAAAGGGGATCCTTATCTGGTTCCCATTCTCAAGGGGAATTCTTTCAAAGTCTCTCCATTTAGGATGATGTTGGCTGTTGGCTTTGTATAAACGTCCTTAATTATATTGAGGAATTTCCCTTCTATTCCTATTTGGTTGAGAGTTTTTATCACGAATGGGTGTTGGACTTTGTCAAATGTCTTTTCTGCATTGATTGATAAGATCATGTGGTTCTTGTCTTTTGTTTTACTTATGTGATGGATTACATTGATTGTTTTTCTAATGCTGAACCATCCTTGTATACCTGCATCACCCACTTGATCATGGTAAATTTTTTTTTGATATGTTGCTGAATTCTATTGGCTAGAATTTTGTTGAGGATTTTTGCGTCAATGTTCTTGAGGGGTATTGGTCTGTAATTTTCTTTTTTTGTGGTGTCTTTACCTGGTTTTGGAATCAGGGTTATGCTGGCTTCATAGAATGAGTTTGGGAGTATTCCATCCTCTTCTATGCTCTCAAATACCTTTAGTAGTAGTGGTGTTAACTCTTCTCTGAAAGTTTGGTAGAATTCTCTGGTGAAGCCATTTGGGCCAGGGCTTTTTTTTTGTTGGGAGGTTTTAAATTACCTTTTCAATCTCTTCTTTTGTTATGGGTTTATTTAGTTGTTCTACCTCTGTTTGTGTTAGTTTAGGTAGGTAGTGAGTTTCTAGAAACT
>NW_004444040.1:4774727-4780074 GCF_000243295.1 Trichechus manatus latirostris
ATCTTTTACATATTGACATCTCTGTTTCCCTATTTTTAGTGTTTTAGCTTTGATTTATTTTTGTGACTTCCCTATCTGGGTTGACATCTGGTTTCTCTGTCCTGTGTTCTAGTCTTATATTGTTATCTGATGTTATTGATTTTCTAACCGGAGGACTGCCTTTAGTATTTCTTGTAATTTTGGTTTGATTTTGCAAATTCCCTAAACTTCTGTTTATTTGGAAATGCCCTAATTTTGCCATCATATTTGAGACAGTTTTGCTGCATATATAATTCTTGGCTTGCAGTGTTCTCCCTTCAAGGCTTTATATATGTCATCCCATTGCCTTCTTTCCTGAATGGTTTCTGCTGAGTAGTCAGAGCTTACTCTTATTGACTCTCCTTTGTAGATGACTTTTCATTTATCCCTAGCCGCTCTTAAAATTCTCTCTTTATCTTTGGTTTTGGCAAGTTTGATTATGATATGTCTTGGTGAGTTTCTTTAGGGATCTACCTTATTTTGGGTTCAAGGAGCATCTTGGATAGATATCTTCTCATCTTTCACAACATCAGGGAAGTTTTATGCCAACAAATCTTCAACAATTCTTTCTGTATTTTCTGTTATCCCCCCCATTCTGGTACTCCAATCACTTATAGGTTATTACTCTTGATACAATCCCACATAATTGTTAAGTTTTCTTCATTATTTTTTATCCTTTTATCTGATTTTTCCTCAAACAAGTTGCTGTCAAGTGCTTTATTTTCAATCTCACTAATTCTGACTTCCATTGCCTCAATTCTGCTCCAATAACTTTCTACTGAGTTGTCTAATTCTGAAATTTTATTATCAGTCTTCTAGATTTCTGATTACTGTCTCTCTATGGATTCTCACAGCCTGTTAAATTTGTAATTATGCTCTTCTCTAATCTTTTTAATTTCCTCTATTGCATTTTCTTCATTTTCCTTAATTTCCTTCCTAATGTCTTGAAGAGTTGTGTATATTAATCTTTTGTATTCTGCCTCTGGTAATTCCAAGAAATTTTCTTCCTCTGGAAAATTTCTATATTCTTTACTTTTGGAGCTTGCTGAAACCATCATGGACTGCCTCTTTATGTTATTTGATATTGACTGTTGTCTCCGAGCCATCAGTAAGTTATTATATTTATTTTATGTTTGCTTACTGTGTCTTAGCTTCTTGTTTTATTTTGTTCTGGTATGCCCAGGTAGGCTGCTTGTGTGAGCTAGCCCAGTCACCAGCACCCTTGAAACTCCAATGTCCTGCCCCCAGGTGTCCAGACCTGCTACTAAGTATATGAGCCCAGGAGTCTGCTCACTTCTGTATGGATTCAGCTCATGTGTCCAGGTAGTTGTCCACCAAGTGTGTGTTGCATGCTCTCACCTACAGTCTTAGACAGGCATGGGTGATTGGTGTAGGCACAGGCATCTTGCTACAGCAGGAGGACATGGGCTGAGCAAGGCAAGGGGCCGACGGCCACCCCTGAGTGTCCAGGAGGAAAGTGTGTCCCTGTTCCCTAGAGCATGTAGATGGGTGGGTTTTGCAGCCAGACTATGAGGACCCAATGCTGTTTGTTGGCTGTAAGGACTGGGGGGGGGCTCCTCTTATTCTTGGACTCCTGTTGCAGGTGACTAGGTGGTGTGGGTGAAGCCACCACTCCTCAGGCTCCTGATGTGGGTAGGTGAAGACCCTGCTTCATAGGCAGTGCAGTGTCAAATGTAACGAACCTGCCACTTCACAGCTGAAACAGTTGAAGTTAGACTTTAGGTATATACCCTGTTGTACTGTGGTAATGAGGGCCCACCCTGTTGAAATGGGCCCACATAAGTGTATGCAGGGGGAAAGGCACTCAAAGTCCATGGATCCCTTATGATTGTGCCTAGGCAAAGGAGCTGTGCCTACCCTGAGTTCCTGGCTTAGGGGAGCCGGCAGACTATTTTCTCCCCTATTTGTTAATTTGTTCATTTTTCAAGGCTGGGAGAATGGCTCAAGGCCCGTGATGGGTCCTACTTTGGCCCAGGGGACTCAGCAATTGCTGAAGCCAGTCTGGGACCCAGTGCAGAGCAGGGAATGGGGAGGTAAACAGGAGAGATGTTTTTCCCTAAGGGGGGTCTTTTTGGTCCGTGCATTAGGCTGGATGCAAGTACTTATCTTTCACCAATCGAGGGCTGCGTCTCACTGGTACTGGATGGTGGAGCAGACTTTCTGCTGCTGGGTCTCTCCTTACTGCGGAAAATGCCTACTGAGCACCACTGCTTGTCTGCCTCAATGCTCACCCCCAAGGTGATCTGGGCTGAAGAGCTCAGGCTCTCACCCCGTCAGGTCTGGCTACTCCTCGCTGCTTCCAAACCATCTCTCCCTCCCCCTGCCACTCAGTCCAGTTCTTCAAGTTTGCCTTTGATGTTCAGGGCTCCTAGATTGTCATATATAATCGATTCACTTGTTTTTTCTCGTCTTTGTTTTAAGAGGGAACACTGGAAGTATCTGACTACTCTGCCATCTTGGCCCTGCCTCTGCAGTTCACTTTTAAGTCCTTCTCTTTCCACTTGCATTTTGCTTTAGGTGGCAAGGATAAATCATGCAGCTACTTTAAGATCTTGCTCAGAAATCTCTGCAGCAGATATCCAAGTTCATCACTTACAAGTTCTACCTTCCACCAAACATTTGAACATAATTCAGACAACTTCTTTGTCACTGCATAAAAAGTGTTGCCCTTCCTCCATTGTCCAATCACATGTTCATCATTTTCTTTTAAAGCCTCACCAGAAGCACATTTAATGTCTACATTTCTGGCAACATCCTATTGCTGGTGCTATATGTATTCTCTAAGATGACAGAGACTTTCTCTATATTTCTCCTCACTGCCGTCTGAGCCCTCATCAGAATTGCCTTTGACGTCCATAATTCTACCAACAGTCTCTGCAAGCCAATCTATGCTTTCACTATCAGACACCTTAAAACTCTTCCAGCCTCCAGCCATTACCCAATTCCAAAGCCACTTTGTAGGTATCTGTTAGAGCAGCATCCCACTTCTGGTACCAAATTCTGTCTCAGTTATCTAGTGCTGCTCTAATAGAAGTACCACAAGTGGGTAGCTTTAGGAAACAAATTAATTTTCTCACAGTTTAGGAGGCTTGAAGTCCAAATTCAGAGTGCTAGCTCTAAGGGAAGGATTTATCTCTCTGTCGGCTCTGGAGGAAGGTCCTTATCTCTTTTTAGCATCTGCTCCTGGGCGAGCTTCATGTGGCTTGATGTCTGTCTTCCCCAGTCTCTGCTTCTTCTTGCATGTTTAATCTCTTTTATATCTCAAAAGAGATTGACTCAAATCACTAAAGGACAAATATTGTATGAGACCACTACTGTAAAAACCCATGAAAAAGTTTACACACAAAAAGACACAATCTTTCTTGGTTACGAGAGATGGGAGGGTTGGGTAGGGAAATACTAAATAGACAATAGATAAGTGGTAACTTTGGTGAAGGGTAAGACAGTACACAATTCTGAGGAAGTCAGCACAACTTGTACAAGGAAAGGTCACTGAAGCTCCATAGACACATCCAAACTCCCTGAGGGACTGAATTGCTGGGTGGGGGGCTGTGGAAACCATGGTCCCAGGGAACATCTAGCTCAATTGGCATAACATAGTTTATAAAGAAAATAGTCTACCTTCTATCTTGGTGAGTAGCATCTGGGGACTTAAAAGCCTGTGAGCAGCCATCTGAGATACTCCACTGGTCTCACCCCTTGGGGAGCAAGGGAGAATGAAGAAAACAAGATGCAAGGGAAAGATTAGTCCAAAGGACTAATGGACCACAACTACCACGGCCTCCACCAGACTGAGTCCAGTACAACTAGATGGTGCCCGGCTACCACCACTGACTGCTCTGACAGAGATCACAACAGAGGGTCCTGGACGGAGCTGGAGAAAAATGTAGGACAAAATTCTAACTCAAAAAAAAGACCAGATTTACTGGTCTGACAGAGACTGGAGAAACCCTGAGAGTATGGCCCCCCAGACAGCGTTTTAGCTCAGTAATGAAGTCACTCCCAAGAGCCACCCTTCAGCCAAAGATTAGACAGCCTCATAAAACAAAATGAGACTAATGGGGCACACTGGTCCAGGGACAAGGACTAGAAGGCAGGAGGGGACAGGAAAGCTGGTAATAGGGAATCCAAGGTTGAGAAGGGACAGTGTTGACATGCTGTGGTGCTGTTAACCATTGTCATAAAACAATATGTGTACTAACTGTTTAATGAGAAACTATTTGTTCTGTAAACCTTCATCTAAAGTACTAACTGTTTAATGAGAAACTATTTGTTCTGTAAACCTTCATCTAAAGTACAATAAAAAAAAAATGTCAAGAGCAGAAGCCTTAGGCACCCCATCCATGGCCTGCTCCGCAGCGCACACCCACACTTTCCTCCTTGACGTGTGCTTGCCCCGGCTGTGCAACCCCCGCCCTCGCTGCATGCTGCCGTCCTGCTACCCAGTAGAAAAAAAAAGAGATTGACTCAAGATACACCCTACACTAGTCCTGCTTCATTAACATAATAAAGACAACACATTCCCAAATGCGATTATAACCATTGGCACAGAGGTTAGGATTTACAACAAATATTTTGCATTCTCTGAATGCAATTTTTTCTGCCCCTAGGTAGTTACTGCTCATTCCTGTTGAGCTTGTGGGCTCCTTCAAGGAACCTAAGATGGCACCTGAAGTTGGTTCTCTTCCCATCCAAGACTGGATGCATACATTAATTACATTTTCATAAAGGTAGATGGATCTTGGAGAAATGCATCTTCAGTAAAGCTGAAGCATCTCAGTAGAAGACAGATGGCATCATCAAATGGGGAATTGATGACAGTGTCATGACAGGACTGTTTACAAAGTTATAACAGGTTGTCTTAGTCACCTAGTGCTGCTCTAACAGA
Organism: Trichechus manatus latirostris; assembly: GCF_000243295.1. Taxonomy (NCBI): domain Eukaryota; kingdom Metazoa; phylum Chordata; class Mammalia; order Sirenia; family Trichechidae; genus Trichechus; species Trichechus manatus. The sequence goes on from NW_004444040.1 coordinate 4,779,655, forward strand.
AATACCACAAGTGGGTGGTTTTAACAAAGAGAAATGTATTCTCTCACAGTCCAGTAGGCTACAAGTCCGAATTCAGGGCATCAGCTCCAGGAGAAGGCTTTCTCTCTCTGTTGGCTCTGGAGAAAGGTCCTTGTGATGCATCAGTCTTCCCTTGGTCTCGAGCATCTCAGCGCAGGAACCTCAGGTCCAAAGGACACGCTCTGCTCCCAGCACTGCTTTCTTGATGGTGTGAGGTTCCTATGTGTCTCTGCTCGCTTCTCTCTTTTATCTCAAAAGAGATTGCATTAAGACACTATCTAATCTTGTCAACCTCAGCAATATAACCTCATCACAGTGATAGAATTTACAACACATAAGGAGATCACATATAATCTCATCATAGTGATAGAGTTTACAACACATAAGGAAATCACATCAGAT
>NW_004444040.1:4780174-4793352 GCF_000243295.1 Trichechus manatus latirostris
CAGTGATAGAATTTACAACACATAAGGAGATCACATATAATCTCATCATAGTGATAGAGTTTACAACACATAAGGAAATCACATCAGATTACACAATCATACACCACTGGGAATCATGACCCAGCCAAGCTGACAGATATTTTTGGGGGACACAACTCAATCCATGACACAGGTTAAGGAACACCAACAGGGGATGGTGAAGCACCTGAGGTTATTAACATCAGAGAGTTGTTTCCACCCCCAGACCAAAAAGGGCAGAACAGGAAGGACCTGTAGCCATAGCAGAGGCTGTGTCCTTGGGAGAGGAACCACCCAATAGAAGCTGTGGCCTTTGACGGAGGAATGCAGCTACTGCCAACCAAACCTTGAACTGGGGGAAATGCTACCCTGATCCCTCTCTGCTTCCTACCTCCCTCCCTTCATGCACCTACTCTTTGTTAGTACCTCCCATTGGCGGAACCCAACCAGCAATCAGAGGGCAAGGGAGCCTGTTGTAGCAGCCCACAGACGTTAGCCTCTGAGTGCGGAGCAGGATGGAGATGGGTGCAGAATGGATCTGAGGGGCAAGAGGAGAATATCCAGGACACAGTTATCTTGAGCAACACTAACTTTATATTAATAGTATTTCCTCTAACCGTCAAAATCATTATGAGTTAAGCTGAATTTTGTTTTATTAAAAAGAGAGAAAGATTTGCTATGTAATTGAATGGCATAAATAAAGTTGCTTTGGGGTTTCATGGGGTCACTGAATCTTCTTGATATAAAGATATGAAAGCACTTTGAAGGCTTTTACCTATAAGTAATTAATTTTGTGGTTTAAATAACCATTATCCTTTTTTTTTTTTAACACAAACGTGCCTCCAAAGGCCTACCAATCCTCATTTGCCTGTTCAGAGACAAATGTAATCAAACTCTTGCTTTAAAACGTATTCTCTGAGTGCACTTTTTACTATCCAGTTGGCTTCCCCAAGCACAATTGGACTGGGCAGGGATTTTCTGCAGTCACATGTTTACCTCTGGTGTGTTCATTATGAACATGATAACAGCCATTACATAAGCAAACCGTAGAGTGTCTGATTTCTCACTTGATCGTGTATATTATTTCTTTTCTTTTGTGTTAGTGCTTCTGCACCTGTGTTTGAGTTAACTCTTGGCTCCAAGGACATTTGGAGGATGATTAGAATATTTAAAAAGCAGCAAGTAAACAGATCTCATAATTAGTTGATTGCCTGTATAGCCAACACAGAAGAGATTTTTGCATTGTTAGAGGAGCTCAAAGCAAGCACCCCTTACAAGAACCTAATAAACTTCCACCTTTTCAGGCCTGACCTGGTCACTTGGCTTCAGAGACCATGGGGTCATGTGCAGGACAAAAAGCTTCTTCTAGAACCTTTGTTGGAAATATTTTGCTTTGAATGGGCAAGTACTAAGCTGGCGGATTTAGTCATTGAGAAAAGACTTGAGGAATGGATTGGGCAGGATTGAGGAGCTGGCGTTTTATTTTAATTGTCTATTGGGATGTGAGGCCTCATGCTCCCACCAGAAAGGATAACAAAGGAGGAGGAAGGACCAGAAGAGGCAGGGTAAGGAGAGAAGGCCAGAGAGACAGCCGGAAATTCTAATACGGATGGAATAAAAGTTTATTCCTTGACACTTTCCCACAACCATCTTAGGTAACTCTTTTTTGGTGCTGTTATTGCTTCTCAAACTTCCCCTATTTTCATACTAACAATCTAATTTTCTTTCTGCCCCTTCTAGACCAGCACTGCCAATAGAACTTTCTGTTTTGATGGACATGTTCTACATTTGTGCTGTGGCTACTGAACACTTGAAATGTAGCTAGTGTGACTGAGGATCTGAAATTTTAATTTTATTTCATCTTAATTAATTTCAGTTTAAATAGTCACATGTGGCTAGTTGCTATCATACTGGACACCAGAATTCTAGACGATAATGTTTGTGAGGGTGGGGACCACATAGGTCATCACTGTGTGCCTGAATCATAGGAGGCATTCAAGAAATATCTTCTATATGAAGGAACGGAGGAAGAAATGAAGGGAGGAAGGAAGGGAGGGAGAAATGAGAGCATGGAAGAATCTGACAAGTGAGTGAGTGTGTGTCTGGATTTGGAAGGATGGTAAACACTGGCACACTGTACCTCTTGGACGGAAGAAGTTATTTTCCGCTCTATAATAGTAATTTGAAGGCACTAACTCAGATCAGTTGAGATTTGAGAAGGCTGATCACCTGGAATATGGTGGTGGCTTAGCCCCTCGTAAGCATTAGATGTTAACCACTTAACCACTTTGGATGTTTGTTCTACCTCCATAAGGTTACGAAGTTAAATGAGCTAATTCCTAAATTCCTGCCTAGTTCTGAGATCGTAAACATATATATACATATATACACACACACATATGTACACACATACACACGCACACACATTTTTGTGTTTTTATACAAATAATGGGTGCCTTCTACGTTTGTTTGCCAACTGTTCCCTCCTCCCATGAGGTATTTCTGTAAACTCCGCTATGCCAGTTTTTTTTTTTTAACATGTTGCTGTAAAAAAATTAGCATAGTGCACTTAATGAAAATACTTTGCAAGTGGAGGGAGCCATTGGCAAACAAATGTAGAAGGTGCACGTTATTTGTGTAAAAACGGTGTGTGTGTGTGTCTGTGTGTGTGTGTGTCTGTCAGGGCACTTGGCCTTTTAAGAAAGCAGAGCCATTTAGTATAACTTTGTTTATAAAATGTAATTTTGTTTCAGTGATCCGCTCACTAGTATGCAGGGTTTTTCAGTCTGATACCACTTCCAACTGGGTATCACACACTAACAGGCTGAAGAGAATACGGTTACTTGAAAAAAAGAATTCCTGGTGAGTAAAACTTGCAGCAGCATTTCTGTTTTAAATGACATCAAACTATTTTAGAAGTACTGCTTGACTGTGTAAATAAACGTTGAGTCATTTAAGTTATATAACTACTGAATTCAGTATGATGCTAAATTTATAGGCATTCATTACTAATGTGTAGTCTCAAAAGGAGTGCGTCATTGATTTTAGCTTTAAAAACACAATTAAAATTCCTTCTATTAAAAGATAAAAATTCACTCATTAAATTCTATAGTCAATTGAATACATTTTTAAAATATCAAAGCAATATACACATGGTAAACAAAATGTGGAAACCAGAGAAAAGGGGAGAAAAGGTCCCCAACTGTTTGACCACACTCATACTAGTACCATTAATATTCTGCTGTATTTTTTTCAGTGTATTTTTTTTAAATGTGCTCTAGTTTTAATTATGCACTAGATACAATGTGTATGTACCACTTAGATTTTTAATTATAAATTATGGAATGTTTCAGACCTTCTGAAAAATATAGAAAATAATACAAGACACATCAGGTATTTCTCTCTCAGATTTCAGAGATGCTAAGTTAGGCCATACTTGTTTCAGATCTCTTTCCTTTGGGTTTTTAAACAACAAAATATGACAGCTACAGCCCAAAGCTCATCCTATTCCTTCCTTCTGTTGCCCTCCTAAAATTGTTCTCTATTCCCATTCATGCTTTCCTATTTTTTTCTTACAAAAGTATGATTCCACAATTTATATTATTGTTTTATGTGTTTAAAATGTGCATAAATGGTATCATCTACAACTTGCATTTTCATTCATCATAAAGGTTTTGACCTATATCCGTGTTGGTGCATAGTATGTAGTTCATCCTTTCTAACTGTTAAATGGCATTCCATTTATGAATAACCCTCAGCTATTTCACCCATTTGCTTGTGATATAAGTTAGTTGTTTCCAAAATTTTTCCTATTAGGTAATAGTGTACAAGCATCTTTTACGTATATCTTTGTGAATACATGTGAGAATCTCTTTAGGGTGATATCTAGATTGATAGAGCATATGGGAGAAATATCTTCAAATCTACTAACCAGTTGCCGGGAAGTGGATTCCTACTCATGGTACCCCATGCGTGTCAGAGGAGAACTGTGCTCTGCAGGGTTTTCAGTGGCTGATATTTTTGAAATAGATCATCAGGCTTTTCTTCTGAGGCATCTCTGGGTGGAATTGCACCTTCAATCTTTCGGTTAACAGCCAAGCACAGTCAACACTTTCACCACCCAAGGACTCCTTCGAATTTACTAGGAATTAACAAATTACTCTCGCAAGTAATTGAACTAATTTACACCCCTACCAGCAATATAGGAGCTCTCATTTTACCTCATCCTCACCAACACTGGGTGCTTTCAGACTTTTAAAGTTGGCTAATTTGATGGTTATAAAATAATATGTCATCATTGTTTAAAGTAGTATTGCAATGGTTTCTGGTGAGGTTGGAAATCTTTACGTTTGTATTTGTTGTTTAGATTTTCCCTCCTGTACACTGTCTCCAAATCCTTTGCTCTTGGTTGTTTATCTTTTCCTTATTGATTTGAAGAGGTCTTTGGACCAATTTATTAAAGTTTTATGAATAATGAATACTAAAGAAGAAGTACTTTATTTACCTGTGTGAGCCTTATTCATGTTTAGTGATAATTTATTAACATAAACATGATGAAAATTCTATCAAAAGCTTAAGATACTAAGGCAGCTTGAGGGCTATATTTTACTAATATTAATCCAAAGTGTGAAAATTAACTTTTATTTTTTAAGAATGCAGAGAAGACCCCAAACATCTGTTAGGATATTGGAAACACTCCAATTGGAGATAGCAAAAGGTCAACTAATATCATTTTACTTTCCTGGAATAGCCTTCTTTTTTTCTACCTTGAAACAGAACTTCTACTTCAGAAAACATTTTTACTAATGTTTTTCTTCAGCTTGATGTTCTCTTTGGGCTCGCAGACTACAAAATCTAACTTCTAGAGAAGTACAGAAGATGGTGTAGAATGCTTACATGAAAAACAAAATCACCTTATCAGTCAGTTTACAAAGGTATGGATGTTTGTCATTAAAGTCCTTGTGTATCTTCCACATACTTGAAAATCAAAGCTCATATATCTATGGTTATACCTATTTGTCGTTTTTGCTGTTCCTTCTTGCTCTCTGTTCACGCTTGCTTTTCCTCTCAGTAGCCACAACAAACACGCTCCTGGTTACTACTAGGGAGGTAGAGAGAGGGATGGATAGAAGTAATGTTATGAAAGATGCCAGGTGTCCTTGGAATTATTCAGGTCTGAATAAAATTCTCTGTCACTTTTTATCTAAATGGACTTGCCACCTGCCTCCAAGGTTCTGTTTCTTCACCCGTGAAATGATGGTGTGAGAATTCTCATAATAATAGCTTCAGTTAAGGGTCTGTCATGAGCCAGGCACCATATTAGCCCTGCTATGTAAAAACCAAAAAACCAAACCTAATGCCAATGAGCCAATTCCGACCCATAGTGACCCTATAGGACAGAGTAGAACTGCCCCTTAGGGTTTCCAAGGAGCGGCTGGTGGATTCCCAACTGCTGACCTTTTGATTAGCAGCCAAGTTCTTAACCACTGCGCCACCAGGGCTCCCTACCGCACAGGGTATATCATTTAATCAGCGCACCTCGAGGAATCAGCCACTACCTGTCTGTCAGTTTGTTGTACTGTGGTGGCTTGTGTGTTGCTATGATGCCAGAAGCTATGCCACTGGTGTGTCAAATACCAGCATGGTCACCCATATGGACAGCTTTCAGCAGAGCTTCCAGATGAAGACAAAAGGCCTGGAAATCTACTCCTGAAAATTAGCGAATGGAAACCCTACGGATCACAACAGAATATTGTCTGACTCATTTGCCTTGGACATGTTATCAGGAGGGATCAATTGCTAGAGTAGGACATCATGTTTGGTGAAGGAGAGGGCCAACAAGGACAAGGGAGACCCTTGGTGAGATGGATTAGCACAATAGCCACAACAATGAACTCGAGCATGCTGGTGATTGTGAGGATGACACAGGACCAGGCGAGACTTTGTTCTTTTGTATATAAGCTTGCCATGAGTCAGAGCTGACTCAATGACAGCTAACAATAACAACAGAGAAATCAGTGAAGAATAGGAAAAAGAGCGGACAAGACTAAAGTAATGGCAACCATGTAGGCAAGAGGCTGGCAGGAGACTCGGAAATTGCAAGAGGTGCTGAGAAGGCATTTGTGATGAAAAGTAAGGACAAACACTTTGGGAGATGCAAAGGCACAGTTGTAGTTTTGAGGGAGGTATGGGGAACTGAAAAGTTACTCACATCTCAAGTATCACCAAGGGAGCATTGTGGTTTGCTTGAAGGAGTTAAACTCTTATTAACTGGGAACAAAACACTTTTTTTGGAATTGGCCATTCCATAACAATAGCAGTTAACTGAGATTTTATTATGCAGAAAGATTTCAACTGTTTTCAGCTTTAAAGGAGGACATTGTTGCCAGCAGTTCCAAACAGTTTAGGGTTTAATGCTTTTAAGCATAAACACCTCTTTAAAACATTTACCCATTGTATATGGGAATCATTCTGAAACAGTTTTTGTTACTTGGCCTTTTTAAGCAAAGCGTGCTTATGTAATTTAATCTTTTCTTCCTGTAGCAGGAGAATCATTGTGCATTTTGGTTTTTATGTAATGTCATAATATTGTGCTGCTCTTGGGATCTATTATTATATAAATGTCTGTTTGCACCAGACATCTATGTTGCTTTGAATCCCATGCCTGCCTTCTAAGGTTTTATTGTTTTCTCTCTTGCTTTTTTCTGTTTTCTGATGTATTGTGAAGCATGTTACAAATATTTATAAAGTAAAAATAATTAGGCTATAAGTAAAGGCCCAAAGAACTCTCTTTATAGTTCAAATAATTTCACTCAAACTGTGTTGCGTGCCTAATATGTAGCAGGCAATGTGTTAAGTGCTTAGGATATAAAGATGAATAAAATATCTACTCCCAAGAATCCTGCATGTTCATGAATAATAAACTTTCCCGTCAATGTTGTTGTTATTAACTACTGTGGAATTGGCCTTCTGACTCATGGTGACCCCATGCACAATGGAAAAAAACACTGCCTGGTCCTACCATCCCCATGATTGGTTGCAGATCTGATGGTTGTGATCCATAAAGTTTTCTTCCTAGTCTGTCTTAGTCTGAAAACTCTGCTGAAACCTGTTCAGCATCACAGCAACACGCAAGCCTCCAATCACAGGGGTGGTGGCTGTGTGTGCGGCGTATTAGTGGGGAATTGAACCTGGGTCTCCTGCATTCCATTCAAGAATTCTACTACTGGACCACCAATGCCCCTTTCCTGTGAATAATAAGCCTATAATTTCTGCTATCAACTTTGAGACAGCTGCTTTCATTACTTCCTAGGCATTCTTTCTCAACTTCTGGTTCTCAGCTGCACTTTCTTTACTTGACATTGGTGAACATCTAAACTTGCAAGAGTTGATAAGTTCCTTTTACGTGTCAAAGGTCGATGCAATAAATAATACGGATGGTAAGTGTCATGGATTGAACTGTGTCCCCCGAAAATATCTGTCAACTTGGCTAGCTCATGATTCCCAGTATTGTATGATTGTCTAGCATTTTATCATCTGATGTGATTTCCCTGTGTGTTGAAATTCTATCACTATGATGTAATAAGATGGATTAGCAGCAGTTATACTGATGAGGTCTACAAGATTAGATAGTGTCTTAAGCCAATCTCTTTTAAGATATAAAAGAGAGAAGTGAGCAGAGACACATGGGGGACCTCATACCACCAAGTAAGCAGTGCCGGGAACAGAGCGCATCCTTTGGATCTGAGGTTCCTGCACTGAGATGCTCCCAGACCAAGGGAAGACTGATGCATCACAAGGACTTTCCTCCAGAGCCGATGGAGAGAGAAAGACTTTCCCTGGAGCTGATGCCTTGAATTTGAACTTGTAACCTACCAGACTGTGAGAGAATAAGTTTCTCTTGGTTGAAAACCATCCACTTGTGGTATTTCTGTTATGGCAGCACTAAATGACTAAGACGGTAAGTGAGCAGAGAAAGTACTGAGTGGAGTCTGCGGCCGTATAGTGGTTTGAAGGACTCTATAAGGCTTACAGCTGGTATGGTATCCCACTTTCAGGACTTTTGGGCAAAACAGCATTGTGAAATTGAACTTTAATACCCTCTGTTCCAAACAAAGATACAATAGATAATATTATGTAAGGATTAAAAAAAATGTAGGCACACCATGAAATAGAAAAAGAGCAAGGAAATAGTTGCAAGATGGGACTGAAGCTGCCCACTCCGCCCCTGGTCCAGAAATAAGGAAGGGTGGTCAGGAGTTTAATTCCTGAGAGTGGATGGTTGTAACACCAACATATGTTGGAGGACTGAGTTAGTCTCCTTGCATGAAACTGGACGTTGGGTTGGTATTTCCCTGTGCCTGAAAAAGGCTCAAAAGAGCCAGGATCAGTGCTTGCATTCAGGTGTTTATAAAGCTGCTGATAAGAGATGTCCTTGCAGTCAGGGCTGGGCTAAGTCTTTTCCTGATTCAAAAACTGTATTGTTTTGTACAATAAGAGGCTTTAGCTGCCAAGAGAAGACTTAGTTGTGGATGTCCTAGTCCTGAGGGACTGGAGGGAGGCAAAATCAAAACTATTAGCCAGAGAAAGGAAGCAAATGTCCTCTAGGATCACCAGCTCTTTGGGGTTTGCCCAGGACTTTGCCAGTTTTAGCACTGACATTCTCACATTTTGGGAACCCCCTCAGTCCTGGGCAAACCAAGATGATTAGTCACCCTAATCTGGAACCCTCAAGATGAACCTGAAATCTAAAATGCTAAAACACGTGAGAATAACTAGTACCAAGGAAGATAGCCAACAAAATCAACAGTCAGACCACAAATTAACTCCTGATGAAAGGCAAAATGACTTTGCAATAATTAACTTTAAGAAAAGAATACAGTCACAAAGGTAACAAAATTATATAACTAAAACAGGTAGATACGTATTAAAGCAGGTGAATATGGAGAAAAGCCTATTAGAAGTCCTGGAAATAAAGAAGTCATTAAAATTTAAAAATACCTACTCACAGTAAGAACAATTCATGAATTGGATAATGTTACTGAGGAATTTACTTTTAATGCTGCACAGACTGATAAATAGAGTAAAAACTTACAAGAGGAATTAGAGTAATGGAAGATAGATTGAGAGACCCTAATTATACACGTCTACCCATACCCTGCCCCCCGCAACACACACAGTTTTTGGAAGGAAAGAAGAGAGGAATGGTTGAGTGAAAATATTGAAAAACATATGGCTGATACTTTCCACAATGCCAGAAACACATGATTGTTCAGATTGAAAAAGCATATCAAGGCTGATTGAAAACAATTCAGAAAGGTTAATTGTTGCGAAGCTGTGGAACATCAAGGACAAACTGAAAAATGTGAGAAGTTACCAGAGAGAAAAAAGACAGATTAGCTACAATGGAATGACAATTAGGCAGATTATGGACATCTCAGCCTCAAAAATAGATGCTTAAAAACAATAAGAGTGAAAATTGTGCCAGGTTTTCATTTGGCGTGATGAAATTAGCATTAGATCGAGGTGATGGTTGCACACAGTTGTGAATGTACTAATTTCTACCATTAAAATTTTATGGAGTGTGAATTTTACCTCAGTCAAAATAAAACAAAATGAAACAAAGCAATAATAGTGGAGTTATTTTACTAAAATGCAGAGTGAAAAGAGAAAGAACGTACATTTTGGTGGACGCAACTCAATTCATAACACAAGCTAAATTGTTATTTGCAAATGAATGTAAAATGAACACATTTTCAGATGTGCAAAAGCCGAGAGAGTTTGCCATTCACAGTTTTTCACTGAAGATACTAAGAAGAAGAGGAAGAACCCAAAATAAAGCAACTCTGAATAAGGAAATTCTTAAATGATATTGGTAAACATAATTAACAATTGACTCTAAGAAAAGTAGTCAGTGTTTTTTTTTGTTTGTTTTGGTATTTTATTCAAAATATACAAAGAACTCTTAAAACTCAACAATAAGAAAGCAAAAAACCCAATTAGAAAATGAGCAAAAGATCTGAACAAATAGGTGACTAATAGGCATACGAAAAGATGCTCAACATCAGGTATCATTAAGAAATTGCAAATTAAAACAACAATAAAATATCACTACGTAATGATTAGAATGGCTAAACGCCAAACCAATGACAACACCAAGACGTGGAGCAACAGGAATTCTCAAGTCACTTCTGGTTGGAATGCAAAATGCTACACCTAGTGCCTTAGCTATCTAGTGCTGCCACAACAGAAATACCACAAGTGGATGGCTTCAGCAAAGAGAAATACACTCTCTCACAATCCAGGAGGCCAGAAGTCTGAACTCAGGGTGTTAGCTCCAAGGGAAGGCCCTCTCTCTCTGTCAGCTCTTGGGGAAGGTCCCCGCATCAATCTTCCCCAGTCGAGGAGCTTCTCAGCGCAGGGACCCTGGGTCCAAATGACACAATCTGTTCCCACCGCTGCTTTCTTGGAGGTATGAGGTCCCCCTGTAGTCATTGATTTTTTCAAAGGTAGAACTAAAATTCTGCATAAAAATGATGAGGAAGAGTAGAGGCAAGGTTATAGAGAAGAGCTACTCAAAGTCTTTGCATCTAACATACTCAGTTGTAACACTGTTGACATCTCAGATATCTGTCTGCTTGGCATTCAGAGAAGTCCCTTGAAACTTAAATGCTTGACTATTTCCACTTTCTTTTAAGTAAGAAAGATTTGGGAGGACACAGATCTTTTATCAGCTTTTATTCCTAGTTGGGGTGGGTTGTTGGGAGGAATGGTGAGGAGAGGACAGTAGTCCAATGGCAAGTATTTGTCATTTTAAGCTTATTGATGTCGTCACAATGTGGTGTCAGGGTTTTGTTTGATGTAGGATTCCTAGAAAGCTCAGCACACACATATTAAAATGTTACTACAGGAACACATTTAATATGAAAATTTAAACAATTTTAGATTATATATTGTTTGGGACTATCCAAACTTCTTGTGTCTTTCCTCAATGTCAATACTTCAAATTGACTATAGTGCTTTTCTCCAAAGGACTTAAGAATGGAAATTTAGGAGGGAGATGTCAACACTGTAACAGAAGGGATTCACTTATGCCCAAGGGTGGTCCCAGCATGACTTCCTGTATTTAGGTGTCACCTCCATCTTTGAGCAACCTAATATGTTGAACCGAAAGCTTCTGTTGGAATTAAATGAACATATTAGGGCTTAAATTATTCTTTTTCTAGACTGGAACACTTATACACTGTTAGTGGGAATGTAAAATGGTACAGAAATCGATTTGGTGCTTCCTTAAAAAGCTAGAAGTAGAAGTACCATACAATCCGGCTATCCCACTCCTTGGAATATATCCTAGAGAAGTAAGAGCTGTCACATGAATAGATACATGCACACCCATGTTCATTACAGCACTGTTCACAATAGCAAAAAGGTGGAAACAACCTAGGTGCCCATCAACAGACAAATGGATAAACAAATTACGGTGTATCCACACAATGGAATACTATACAGTGATAAAGAACAATGATGAATCTGCAAAATATCTCACAACATGGATGAATCTGGAGGGCATTGTGCTGAGTGAAATTAGTCAGTCACAGAAGGACAAATATAAGACCACTATTATAAGAACTGAAGAAAAGGTTTAAACACAGAAGAAAACATTCTTTGACGGATACAAGGGTGTGGAGGGAGGGAAAGGCTTATTTACTAACTAGAGAGTAGATAAGACTTATCTTAGGTTAAGGGAAGGACAGTACACACTACGGGGAAGTCAGCACAACTGGACTAAACCAAAGCTAAGAAGTTTTCTGAACACAATCAAACACTTTGAGGGACAGAGTAGCAGGGGTAGGGGTCTGGGGACCATGCTTTCAGGGGACATCTAGGTCAACTGGCATAACAAAGATTATTAAGAAAATGTTTTGCATCCTACTTTGGTGAATCGCGTCTGGGGTCTTAAAAGCTTGCAAGCGGCCATCTAAGATGCACCAGTTGGTCCCAACTACCTGGAGTAAAGGAGAATGAAGAACACCAAAGACACAAGGAAAGTATTAGCCTAAGAGACAGAAAGGTCCACATAAACCAGAAACTTCATCAGCCTGAGACCAGAAGAAGTAGATGGTGCCTGGCTACCACCAATGATTGCCCTGACAGGAAACACAAGAGTCCCTGATGGAGCAGGAGAAAGGTGGGGTGCAGAACTCAAATTCTAGTAAGAAGACCAGACTTAATGGTCTGACTGAGACTGAAGGAACCCCAGACAGCATGGCTCCGGGATTCTCTACCAGCCCAGAACTAAAACAATTTCCAAGGTCAACTCTTCAGACAGGGATTGGACTGGACTGTGGGACATAAAGTGATACTCGTGGGAGTGTGCCTCTTAGTTCAAGTAGATACAAGAGACTAAACATGTAGCTTCTGTCCGGAGGTGAGATGGGAAGGCAGAGAGGGTGAAGAGCTGGTTGAATGGACATGGGGAATCAGGGATGGAAAGGAGGAGTGTGCTGTCACAGTATGGGGAGAGCAATTAGGGTCACATAACAATGTATGTATAAATTTTTGTATGGGAGACTAACTTGAAATGTAAACTCCGTTTAAACTACAACAATAAACAAACAAAAAAAAATTTAAAAAAACCTTTTATGAAAAAAGTTATTCTTTTTCTTTCTGCCATATATATGCAGTTGATTGAATACTGATGTAGTCTCTCCCTTTCTTTTTTGGCACTGTTTCTTAATGTCTGCTTGCCAAAAGAAATGTATTTCTCATAAAATAGGTTTCAGACCACAGAGCTTGGGTTTTAAGATTTAATTTTTTTTTTTTTTTTTAATGGGGAAAGGGCAATGGTTCTGTGGGAAAAAAAATGGTAAGGAAAAAGGAAGAGAACAAATAAGACAACATTTTAAATGAAACGATTGCCTTTGCATGGCAATTTTGAACCCATGATTGTTAAGTGGTTTCTGGCATGATACATGATTTTCCTATATGATATCCTGAATATTTACCAGAAAAATTAAAGACACATGCTAAGAAGTCAAGACAAACCTGTGAGAATGCAGTAGGGTTTATTCATTTATTCATTATCAGGTGACATTCAGGTGAATGGGTCATAAGAGAGTAGGAAGAGAAGATAAGAATTCTCTCATAATCTTAGTAAATTG
>NW_004444040.1:4793452-4801682 GCF_000243295.1 Trichechus manatus latirostris
CTACGTGGTTTTAAGTCGGGAAAAATTTGTGTCAGGGTTGTATCCTTTTACCATACTTATTTGATCTGTATGCTAAGCAATTAATCTGAGAAGCTAGACTATATGAAGAAGAACGCAGCATCAGGATTGGAGGAAGACTCACTAACAACCTGCGATGTGCACGTGACACAACCTTCCTTGCTGAAAGTGAAGAGAACTTGAAGCACTTACTGAAGAAGATCAAAGATTATAGCCTTCGGTATGGGTTACACCTCAACATAAAGAAAACAGAAATCCTCACTACTGGACCAGTAAGCAACATCATGATAAACAGAGAAAATATTGAAGTTGTCAAGGATTTCATTTTACTTGGATCCACAATCAATGCCCATGGAAGTGGCAGTCAAGAAATCAAATGACAAATTGTGTTGGTCAAATGTGCTGCAAAAGACCTCTTTAAAGTGTTGTAAAGCAATGATGTCACTTTGAGGATTGAAGTGCATCTGACCCAAGCTCCCGTGTTTTCAATCACCTCATGTGCATATGAAAGCTGGACAATGAAATATACCATGAACTAATGAACTAACCTGTCTTGGAAGAAGTACAGGCAGAATGCCCCTTGGAAGTGAGGACTGCGAGACTTTGTCCCATGTGCTTTGGACATGTTATCAGGAGGGACCCATCCCTGTGTTATAGATTGAATTGTGTCCCCTCAAAATGTGTGTCAACTTGGCTAGGCCATGATTCCCAGTATTGTGTGGTGGTCCACCATTTTGTTATCTGATGTGATTTTCCTATGTGTTGTAAATCCTACCTCTATGATGTTAATGAGGCAAGATTAGGGGTAGTTATGTTAATGAGGCAGGACTCAATCTACAAGATTAGGTTGTATCTTAAATTAATCTGTTTTGAGATATAAATGAGAGAAGCAAGCAGAGAGACAGGGAAACCTCATACCACCAAGAAACAAGAGCCAGGAGAATACTGCACCCATTGGATCTAGGGTCCGTGTGCTGAGAAGCTCCTCGACCAGGGAAGATTGATGACAAGGAACTTCCCCTAGAGCAGACAGAGAGAGAAAGCCTTCCCCTGGAGGTGGTACCCTGAATTTGGACTTCTAGCTTCCTAGACTGTGAGAGAATAAATTTCTCTTTGTTAAAGCCAACCACTTGTCGTATTTCTGTTATAGCAGTACTAGATAACTAAGACACCCTGGAAAAGGACATCATGCTTGGTAAAGTGGAGTGTGAGCAAAATAGAGGAAGAACCCCAATGAGATAGACTGACACAGTGGCTGCAACGATGGGCTTAAACATAGCAAAGATGGTGAGGATAGCGCAGGACTGGGCAATGTTTCATTCTGTTGTACATGGGGTCACTATGAGCTGGAACTGACTAGACAGCACCTAGCAACAACATCAACGACATATTTATATATAATTTACATACATATATATATAAAATTTACGTACATATGTACATATATGCTGTTGTTAAGTGCCGTCAAGTTGGTTCTATATGTAAAACCAACCAAAACCAGTTGCCATCGAGTCATTCTGACTCACGGCAATCCCATGGGTTGCAGGGTAGAACTGCTCCATAGACTTTCTTGGCTGTAATCTTTATGGAAGCACACCTGGTCTTTCTGCCTCATATCTGCTGAGTAGGTTCGATCCACCAACCTTTCGGTTAGCAGCTGAGTGCTGCTTGACTGTTGCACCATCGGGGCTCCTAGAGCCAAAATAGCAATAAGTACATGTTTGAAAGTTATTGAAAAGAGGAGGCAATGGGAGTTAGAGATATTCAAGGAAGAGATGAAGGAAGAAAAAGAACTATCAGTGGGTGAGAGCAAATATATCCTGATGTGCTTGGCAGGAAATGATTGGCTGCAGCATTTGGGAGCAGTGGCGAATAGTCTCAGAAAGGTAAATTGAGCATAGACTGTAGAGAGCCTTGAATTCTGGCTAATAAGTATCTTTCAAAGCTAACTGAACAGGAAAGTGACATAATAAGGTTGTATTTAACTGGCAATGGATTGTGGAATGGAATGGCATCGGAGTGACTGGAAGCCAGATCAATTGCAAATGGTCCAAACAAGAGTTTAAAAGAGACTGTCCTACAGACACCACAGCATTCATGGAAGAAAAGAGACACACAGAGAGAATTAAAGACAGAATAGCTGACAGCTCTGAGTTACTACAGGGAACGATGGGCAAAAAGAGGAAAGAGAATCATAGACAACTCGGTAGAGTTTGCAAGCCTGGGTGAGACGATTTTAGCAAGGACAGATAATGAGTTTGACTTAGTAAACTACAACATCCTTTTTGTAAACAGTTGAGAAAGAAAGATACTTATTAGAAACTTAAGAAGGTTATCCAGTTCCATTGCAAATACCTCTTAAGCAGCTGTATGCCAGGCAAGTGTGCTTTGGGAATGGTGAGTCACTGTCTCAGGGTTTATAAACAGATTCTGAGAAATTAGACATCATGCGAAGCTTCACACTGCTTTAAAGTATTTTAACGAGAAGAATTTGGTTAGCTATTTCCTGCGAAGCATACTTGTGCAATAGAACTTTTGATGATGAAAATGTGCTTTATCTGTGTTGTCCAATATAGTCTCCAGTAGCCACATGTGACTATTGAGCACTTGAAACGTGTCTAGTGTGACTGAATTTAAAATTTTACTTTTTATTAAGTTAAATTTAAAGAGCCTCACATGGCTGCTGTTGTTGCTGTTACTTGCTGTCGAGTCTGTTCCAACTCACGTTGCCCAGTTCTGAGCCTGATTGTTGGTGGGCAATATTCTGTTGTTATACATAGGGTTTTTATTGGTTAATTTTTGGAATTGAGGACTAAGCTGCGCCTGACTCAAGCCCTGGTATTTTCAATTGCCTCAGATGCGTGCGAAAGCTGGGCAATGAAGATGGAAGACCGAAGAAGAATTGATGCCTTTGAATTATTGTGTTGGTGAAGAATATTGAATATACCATGGGCTGCCAGAGGAATGAACAAATCTGTCTTGCAAGAAAAACAGCCAGAATGCTCTTTAGAAGCAAGGATTGTGAGACTTTGTCTCATCTACTTTGGATATGTTATCTGAAGGGACCAGTCCCTGGAGAAGGATATCATGCTTGGTAAAGTAGAGGGTCGGGGGAAAAGAGGAAGACTCTCAACAAGATGGATTGACACAGTGGCTGCAACAAAGGGCTCAAACATAGCAATGATTGTGAGGATGGTGCAGGACTGGACAATGTTTTATTCTGTTGTACACAGGGTTGCTATGAGTTGGAAATGACTTGACAGCATCTAACAACAACAACTTTTGGAAATAGATCACCAGCCATTTCTTCCTAGTGTGTTTTTGTCTGTAAGCTCTGCTAAAACTTGTCCACCATGGGCTACCCTGCTGGTATTTGAAATACTAGTGGTATAGTTTCCAACATCACAGCAACATGTGGCCAACACAGCGTGACAAACTGACTATTGCTAGTGGCTGCCATATTGGACAATGAAACTCTAAAGGATTTCTAAATTAGCATGCTTAGAAATGTCCTATTAGTTCAGGAAAAATATTTGCTTTAGCATACATGATTGAAACCCAAACTTTCTTTGGTAACAAAAATTGTCATTTGGAAAAACAAAATTGTCATCAAATATTTATTCATCACGTATTCTTTTCCAGCGCCACAATGGTGGAAACATAGTCATGGTCTAGCCCTCCTGAAGGAGGGCATTAAAACAAAGTCATACAATTTCAAGGTGACATGGGTACACTAAGGCAGGATAAAAGTTCTGTGAGAGATTGTAATGAGGTTCTGATTTACAGTGGGAAGATGGTGGGTAAAGTCTTCTCTGAGAAGGCAGCATTTCAGCTGAAACCCGAATTATGAGTAGGGATTAACTAAGGAAAGAGTAAAAGTAGGGGTGTTTCTAGCAGAGGGCAGCCTTGATATGTCTGAGAGCTTGCTGGGTCTAAGGAACTGGAAGAAGGCCTGTAGGGCCTACACAATTTGTATTTGTCCTTAGGGGAGAGAAGTAGAGTTTAGCTTAGGCTGCACTGTAGTGTCTGTAAAGTATTTCTTTAAAAACTTCAACTTTTCGCTGTTTGGGGGTTACCACCTTTTGACACACACCTTCCTCTTGTTCTCTTATTGTCCTTCTTATTATTAAAGCATAGAAGGTGTTCTGAGTGATAGATTGAATAATTGTTCTCAATTCTTCACTGTTAGAGAACTGCATGCTCAATCCCTATGTATGGGACATTGTAGTACTCATCCCTAGAGTAAAACAAACCAAATCTGTTGTCCTCAAATTGATTCCTACTCTTGGCTACCCTATGTTTTACAGAGTAGAACTGCTCCATAGGATTTTCTTAGCTGTAATCTTTACAGAAGCAGATCAACAGGCCTACCAAGATCCTTTTACCCCTACAATAGGCGGTTTATATTTCTCCACCCCATTGTTGTCAGACTTGACCACGTAACTTGGTTTTACTAAAGGAAAGGGAGTTGACTTCATGTGAGCAGAAAGCTTAAATGTACTTGCATGATTTGGCTTGGTCTCTTGCATTTCTGCCATCCTCCATGAAGAGAACTTGTCCTATGTAGCCACTGATTACCCATGAGGAGGAGAGACTCGAACCCAACTGGTAGCCTGAGGCTAAATTCTGCTAATCCCAGATGAGATCAGGTCATCTCCAGCCATTTTACAGACATTAGAGTGAAAAAAAAATGTTTGTTATAATCCATTGAGTTTTTTGGGTTATTTGTTATACAGCATAATTTCAGCAGAAACTTGACTAATACAGAGGGAGATACTTTATCTTCACTGGTTGATTGTTACTTACATACCCAAAACTTTCTCAAATATTCAAAGTATGCTGGATTTTTAGCTTTTATTTCTTTTTCTTGTTAAGGGAATTTCAGGCATGGTGGATAGATATAGAGCCTGGGGCTGAGTATATGTGGAGGTTGGTTGAAACAAGGGTGTCCTACCAGTTTTCTTTAGATGGCCTTGATGACTATTTTGATATAATTATTTTAGAATGATGTGGAGATCATAATTAGGGGAACAGAACATAAGTAACTTGTCTTTCCACTCCATAAGTGCTCTCATTCCTCTAAGAAAACCCAAAATACATTGGGAGACTATATGAGATATAGCCCCTTCAGAAATGGATCTCGCAACCTAGTAGAGGAGACAGGGTATTAAACAAGTCATTAAGATAAAAAGTAATGAGTATTATGACGGTGCAAGGGGCCTCTGGGCACCACTCAGCAGCCATTCCTTCCAGACATTCTCTTCTCTTAAATAAATCACTATAATTGAACAGTGCATCATAAGTGTTTGCTGTATTTTTCTAATTCTTGTCTTCCGGAGCAAAATATGGCTCCTTCCTTCAACTCTCAGAAGCTTCACAGTCTTGGCCCTCACTTCCCCACTTTTGTACCCACACACATATTTTTAAGTTACCTGAAACATTTGGTATTATTTCAATTTGTGCTCGATAATTTTTGTTCCGTCATTCCTCTTAATTCAAATTCTGTAATGGGGTTTTTGATTTTGTACCTGTAGTTACTGTTTCTGACAAAGAACCCATCTTCTTCATTGAGTAAAGCATTATTATGATTGTATTCTACTTGTTGGATACTTCTTTAATTCTCTGTGACATGATTGGTCAAGAGTTCTCCCTCTTTCACATGAAATTTGTGAGTCTTTGTTAATTTCCTTCTCTTTGTGCCAGCTGTTTATAGACTTTAGGAGTTTGAACAAAGAGTTTTATTTTTTTTGAAAGCCTTGTATAAAGCCTTTGTAAACCCTGTCATAAATTCTGTTGTGTCTTAGTCAGCTAGTGCTGCCATAACAGAAATACCACAAGTGGATGGTTTTAACGAAAAGAAATTTATTTCCTCACAGTCAAAGTAGGCTAAAAGTCCAAATTCAGGGTGTCAGCTCCAGGGAAGGGCTTTTTCTCTCTGTCGGCCTTCTTCTCTTCAGTGTTCCCCTGGACTAGGAGTTTCTCGGCACAGGGACCCCAGTCCAAAGGACGCGCTCTGCTCCTGGCACTGCTTTCTTGATGGTATGAAGTCCCCCTGTCTCACTGCTCACTTCTGTCTTTTATATCTCAAGAGATTGCCTCAGGACACAATCCAATCTTGTAGATCCAGTCCTGCCTTACTAACACAACTGCCACCCATCCTCCCTCATTAACATCATACAGGCAGGATTTACAACATATAGGAAAATCACACAGTACCAGGAATCATGGCCCAGCCAAACTGATACACACTTTTTTTGGGGGACGTAATTCAATCCATGACATGTTGAAAGGAAATGAAATAAATACCTAGTAATATCCTACTGAACTGTAAGCTAATAATGGAAGAGAGGAAGTACACAAAGCAAAGTAATAGCTTAACTAATTTTAGTTTTTGACAAGATCCCCTTAGAGGGATCTCTCTTGTCTTGTTACCTTCGAAGTTGGGTGGAGCATGGAGAACTACAGAAGGCAGGAACAAATACCAAAGGTGTGGATCAACTTACCTGAAACCATCTGATGTCCCTGTCTTCTTTAATCATCATGGAGGCAGATCTTACAAAAGCATGGTCCAGAGAGGCTAGAATGGACCCATTCATTCTTATAGCAGCATATAGTTGGGTCTTACTTTTGCACCCAATCTGACAATCTCTATCTTTTAACTGGGTGTTTAGATCTTTCACATTCAAACTGATTATTGATATGATTGTATTAAACTCTACTCTCTTGCTAGCTGTTTTCCATTTATTAACATCTGTTCTTTGTTTCTTTTTTTCCAGTTTTTTTTTTTTTGTGTTTTCTTTTAGGTTAATTGAGTATTTTTTGTAACTCCACTTATCTCCTCTGTTGACTTATTATTTATACTTCTTTTTACATTTTTAGTGGTTGCCCTAGGACTTAGATATTTTTAATTATTCTGAGTTTACCTTCAAATAGCATTATACCATTTCACATGTAGTATAAAGTATGCAAATATATTCCCAATTCTTCCCTCCTTTTGTCATATATTTTACTTTTACATATGACGTAAATACACTACAGTATTACTATTTTTGCTTTAGGAAGTTTTCTTTAGGGCAATTACAAATAAGAAAAAATTATTTTACCTTCATTTATTCATTTCCAGTATTTTTTTCTTTGTTTAGATCAAAGTTCATGACTGATATCATATTTCTTCTTCCTAAAGAACTTCCTGTAATATTTATCATCGAGTAGCTCTGATAGCAATGAATTTCCTCAGTTTTTATTTGTCTGAGAAAGCTTTTATGTTTCCTTCATTTTTGAAAGATATTTTTGCTGGGAACAGAATTCTGAGTTGATAGGGTTTTTCTTTCAGCACTTTAAAGATGCCACTCCATTCCAGAATGGGGGAGAAAATGGAAAACACGGCTAGGATTTGCTGACAGAAAACTTCCCTAATATCATGAAAGATGAAAAGCTGACCATCCAAGAAGCTCAATGAACCCCATATAGGATAGAACCCCCCCAAAAATAACCAAGACATATCATAATCACACTTGCTAAAACCAAAGACAAACAAAGAATCCTGAGCACAGCTCAAGAAAAACAAAAAAGTCACATACAAAGGGGAAACAATAAGACTAAGCTCTGATTACTTGGCAGAAACCATGCAGGCAAGAAGGCAATGGGATAACATATAAAACCTTGAAAGAAAAAACAATTGCCAACCAAGAATAATATATCCTGCAAAAGAAACTCAGGCTCAGATATGATGGTGAAATTAGGACATTTCCAGATAAACAGAAATTAAGGGAATATGTAAAAGCCAAACCAAACTTACAAGAATTATTAAAGGGGGTTCTTCAGTTAGAGAACCAACAACATTAGACAACTACATAAATCTAGGATGCAAGACAGAATCAGCCAGATACCAACCTAGGTAATGAACTCTCAAGAATAAAACAAAACTAAAAAATTTACAACAGGGAACCAGAGAGGTCAATGTGTAAAGGACAACAACGTCAGAACAACAAAAGAGGGAATAAATGGTATAGGTATAGACCTTTCAAATGGAGAGGAAGTCAAGATGATATCAAGCAATAAAAGACTGGTTCAAACTTAGAAAGACAGCGGTCAATTTCAAGGTAACCACAAAGAAAGTCAACAAACCTACTCATCAAGATGAAGAAAAACATAAAGTGTCAGTAAACACAAAAGCTACAAAAACAAAAGAAACAAACAAAAAATCCACAAA
>NW_004444040.1:4802404-4808712 GCF_000243295.1 Trichechus manatus latirostris
AAACCTTCATCTAAAGCACAATTAAAAAAATCAAAGGATGGAAAAAATATATCAAGCAAACAGCAACCAAAAAAGAGCAGGGGTGGCAATATTAATCTCAGATAAAATAGACTTTAAAGCAAAATAAAGATGCCACTCCCTTGTCTTCTTGATTGCACAATTTCTGATGAGAAATCTTATCCTTATTCCTCTGTAGGTAACGTGTCTTTTTTTCTCAGGATGCTTTCCATATTTTTCCATTATATTTGGTTTTTAGCAGTTTGAATATGATTGGCCTAATGCACTCTCTCTCTCTCTGTTAGTCTTTATCTTGCTTGGTGTTCTCTGATCCTTTTGATATGTAATTTTGTGTCTGATGTTAGTTTTGGAAAATTATCAGGCATTATATCTCAAATATTAAAAAACAAACAAAAAAAAAACCAACTTAAAATTGGGTGGCCTCAGGTTGGTATTGCTCTCAAGTACCCGGCAGAGGCAAACTCAAATATTCTCTGGAGGGAGGAAACTTTACCAGGCCTCCAGGAAAATGCTTCCTAATATGAAGCTCCAAGGAGCATGAACCATAAAAAAAAAAAAAAAAAAAATCACCAAACATATGAAGGAAAAAGCTACCATAGGGAGGGTCAGAGGACAGCTACAGAATCAGGTTGGCAAAGGCTGGAAATACGGCAATGAATCAGATACATAATAGAAAAAAGTACTTTATACTTCATATGCTTAAAGAAATAAATAAGTCATGCACCGTTGTAGGACAGTATTAATAAACTGGAATATAGAAACGAATAAATCACACAGAGAATAAAAGATAACCCATTGCTGTTGAGTTAATCCCAACTCTTATTGACCCTGTAGGATGGAGTAGAACTGCCCCATAGTATTTCCAAGGCTGTAAATATTTACAGAAGCAGGCTGCCACATCTTTCTCCCTGGAAATGGCTGGTGTGTTCGAACCGACAACCTTTTGGTTAACAGCTGAGTGCTTAACCACTGCACTACCAGGGCTCCTTGACAAAAGGAAAGAAAATATAAAAATAATCAGAAGAAAAGGAGCAAAGAAAGAGAATATCTAGCATACTTACCAATAAAGTACTGGAAGAAAAGAATAGGAAAAATCAGGGAAAGATAATATTTGAAGAGATAATGGTTAAGTATTTTCCAGAATTTATGTAAGGTATGAATTACCAGTTTCAGAGAGTCTAATGAATCTCAAGCAGGATAAATAAAAAGCAATATACACATCACTGTAAAACGGCAGGACCAATGATAAAGAAATTGTTTTAAAAGCCGTTAGAGAAATAAGACAAATTAATTGCTTACAAATCACAAAAATAATTAAAAAAAAAAAAAAAACTGGCTTCTGGACAGCAACAATATAAAAAAGAAGAAAACAGAAAAAATGTCTTCAATATTCTGAGAGAAAATTACTGTCAACCTAAAATTGGGCATCCAGTAAACCTCTCTCTCAAGGATAAATAAAAAATAAAAAATTGTTGCTCATAGATCCTCACATAAGGAAATTCTAAGATAGGTATACCAAACCAAACCAAACCTGCTGCCTTTGAGTCAGTTTCAACTCATAGCAACCCATAGGACAGAGCTGGACTGTGCCATAGGGTTTCCAAGGAGCGGATGGTGGATTTGAACTGCTGATCTTTTGGTTAGCAGCTGAATACTTAACCACTGTGCCACCAGATAGGCATATAGGAAAAGAAAAATGATCTCAAGGGGAAGCTTTTGAGATGCAAGGAATTTTAAGTCAAAAATATGGTAAAAATGTTTATCTAAATAAACATTTACTGCATAAGGTAAAAATATCTAATTTGTAGGTTAGAAAAATAAGACAAAGCTAAATACTGAACAAGAAACATAAGAGAGGAGATCAGAGGTAAACCATTCTAAGGTCTTCCTTATTTTGTTCTGGAAGATGGTAAATATATTGATTAACTTTACACTGCATTGAATAAAATATCCAAATCCAAATTTCTAATATTCAAAATTTTTAGGGCAGCCAATAAAGAAGACAAAAAGTAAGAGAAGAAAAAATGGAATGGGGAAAAGGCAAGAAAAGAGACTGGAAAGAAGGACATAAAAAGAACAAAACAAGATAGCAGCAATGAATCCAAATAGGTCAGCGATTAAATAAATGGTCTTATCCATTTGAAAAGTAAAAGTTATCAGACTGGATTAAAAAAAAAAAAAAAGAATCCCGCAATATATTATTTACATAGGACACAACTAAAATTTAAAGGGACAGGAAGGTAAAAGAAATTGAAAGGAAAAATCTATTCTAGGCAAATCATGAAACAGCTGGGCCAGCATAATAACAGGACAAATAATCAATGGTTTAAAGATTGGGAGGGAAAATCCCAAATTCTTTACCTATAAATATGATTGTCTACAAAAAAATTCCAGAAGAAACAATAGGAAAATTATTAAAATTAATAAAGCTTAACAAAGACGTTGGGCATCAGACAAACGTACAGAAGTAATTTGCATTCCTATAGATTAGCAGAAAATAAAAAATGAAATTCTAAAGTTACCTCTTATCAGAGTAATTTAGTCTTTCTCTCACCCTTTTTCATCTATCCATAGTACCTAGAATTAAATTTAATAAAGCTGCGGCATCTTTTGGAGAGAATCATAAAATTTCATTTTATTTATAATTTATTTTGTTTTTGTCATTGTGGTTGAAAATATACACAACAAAACATACACCAATCAGCAGTTACATGTACAGTTCGGTGACACTGATTATGTTCTTCAAGTTGTGCAACCTTTCCCATGCTCCTTTTCTGAATTGTACCTCCTACGTTAACATAAACTCACTACCCCCTAAGTTTCCTATCTAATCTTTTGAGTTGCTGTCGTCAATTTGATCCAATATAGATAGATCTTAAAACCTGGAGAGAATTATAAAATTTTATTAACAGGCATTAAAGAAGAGTTAAAAAGTAGAGAAATATAGCATATTTTTCAAAGAGAAGATTTAATATTAACATGTCAAATCTCCCCAAAATTATCTGCAGATTCTGTACAATTCCAGTGAAAACACAAAGTATTTTGTGAAACTTTACAAGCTGTTTTAGAACTTTATATGGAAGAGCAAAGGGCCAAGAAGTACCAAGAGACTCCTGAAGAATATAAAGAAGGTGTGGGGGGTAGGATGAGGGGGGAATGGTCCTTCAATATCTCAAGATTTATTATGCTGTTGTTGTTAGGTGCAGTTGAGTCGATTTTGACTCATTAACTCCATGGGACGAGTAGAACTGCCCCATAGGGTTTTCTAGGCTGTAATCGTTCAGAGAGCAGATTGCCAGGTATTTCTTCTGGAGACGCTGGCTGGGTTTGAACTGGTAACCTTTCAATAAGCAGCCAAGTGCTTAACCACTGTGCCACCAGGGCTCCTTA
Source organism: Trichechus manatus latirostris (assembly GCF_000243295.1). Lineage (NCBI taxonomy): Eukaryota > Metazoa > Chordata > Mammalia > Sirenia > Trichechidae > Trichechus > Trichechus manatus. Next base: position 4,805,813 of record NW_004444040.1, read on the forward strand.
GATTTACTCTTGACCTACATAGTTTAGAAAGAATATGTCTATGGTACGAGGACAAGCAAGGAGAAAAAAGTGAAGAGAATGTAGAAGAACTGATATCAAGTCCTATATATGACAGAGCTGGCAATGAGGATCAGTGGAGAAAGGACTGCTTATGTGCTGAATGATGCTGAGGCAATTGGTTATCCATGGGGAAAAAGAATGAACTTGTATCCAGTGGTGTTCAATAGGGAGGTAGGGGGAGGGTGGAGACCACAACCCTTGACACTGTCAGAGGGGGTGACACCAAAATGACCCCAGGGTCCCAGCGGTGATGACAGCGGTGGCAGGCAGGCCCCTGGGGGAGGGGCCACCAAGGCAGTGCCATCACTAGGGTTGGTGTCACCCATCACCCAGTGGGGTAACTCACCCCCCCATCACCCACCAGTCACTATGGTTGGTGTCATTCAGTGCGGTAAATCATCATTACCCCCCACCCCCAGTTACCCACCAGTCAGGGTGCCAGTGGCCTCAGCCTTGGGAGAGCAGAGAGGCTGCGCAGAGCTGCCGGGGAGCAGGACCAGGAGGGGATGGGGCCCTGCTGAGTGGTGCTTGGCTCGTCGCGGTGATGGGGCAGGGCCCGGTGCTCTGCCCATGGTGGGGAGAGTGGGGGGGTGGGGGAGGGTTAGCTGACTGGCCCTGCACACGGGAGGAGGTGGGGGGGGGGGTGACACCATGAGTTACCGCACTAGTTGAAACCAACCCTGGTGATGCCACTGTATCTTTATCTCATATCATGGACAACTTGCTTGTTTTATAGCCCCTACTACTTACGAGAACCTTGGTGGTGCCAGTTAAGAGTTACGGCAGCTAACCAAAAGGTTGGCAATTCAAATCCACCAGCCGTCCTTGGAAACCCTATGGGGCAGTTCTACTCTTTCCTTAGGTTTGCTGTGAGTCAGAATTGGCCGGGGGTAGGGGGTGGGGGTGGCAATGAGATTGTTTTGTTTGTTTTAAATACTTATGAGGGGCTTTCTCCTGTCGCAGTGACTTTAGGGACAATGGCAAATGTTATTACTTTTATCCACTGGACTGGGGTTTCCCTTAGAGATTTGTGGTAGAAAAGTCCTGCATAGAGAGTTTTAGAAGCTATCAAAGGGTAGCAAGCTTATTCAGCTCTTCAGCAATTCAGCAGCTGGTTGTCACATAAAGGGCATAAACAAATGCTGGATTAAATACCCTGGTGATTCTAGCCAACATTTTGGAATCCCAGCCATTTCTAAGCACATTTCCTCTCCTTTAAGGAAAGGCTAAGTGCTAATGTTGTTGCTGGTTCGCCAAGTGAAATCTGGCGAGTCTTGCAAATACATGTGTAAACAGTAATTAAATTCTTGATGTAAAGCTATACAATTCACTGCTTTGAAAATAATGCTTAGCTACAAAGCCATCCTACATTATTTTACTAATAAGTATTGACTGAAGTTGAGGGGAGTAATATTTTCTGGCCTGGTTGATGAATTCAAATGACAAGTTTTCTTGGAGGCTGACCTCTTCTCATAGGAGGTAAGAAATGTTAACCTGTCTAAACTACACAACTGACTTCAGAAGCTCCTCTTAACTATAACCAAAAAGCCAAACCAAACCCATTGCCGCTAAATCAATTCCAACTCATAGCAACCCTATAGGACAGAGTAAAACTGCCCCATAGGGTTTCCAAGGAGCGGCTGGTGGGGAGAGGCTGTAGATTTGAACAGCTGACCTTGTGGTTAGCAGCCGAGCTCTTAACCACTGTACCACCAGGGCTCCTCTTAACGATAGAGCAAGCCATTTATGACGTAGGAACAGGAGACAATTTCAAAAGGATAGTGGAAATACACTGCAAGGGAGGAAGGCCCTAAACCTGGCTCGGCATATATTGGAGAAGCTCTGTGCTTCTGTGTTTCACCTGGTAAACCAAAAACCAAATACCAAACCCATTACCATCAAGTTGATTCTGAAAGCATGTAGGCAAAGTCTCCCTTCTTCATTTCAGGACAGCTCTCTCAGCTCCTCTTGGCCATGCAGGCCCCCTCTCAGCCCCCTGGCGACAAGCCTCCTCACGGCCCCTTCAGGATAGGCTCCTCTTATTCCCCTCAGGACAGGCTTCTCTTGGCCCTACCATCTGTCACCACTGACTCTGAAGTACAGCTTTCCAGGCCTGTCTCCACTGGATCTGCTGCTGGGCCCCTTCTGGACCTCTCACTTTCTTAAGTGTTACAGTCCTTGACCCATGTTACAGCTCTTTTAGGAGATTCCTTGCGTCCTGTCTCTCTGCTTCTTCTCTCTTCTCTCTACTTTTTTCTTTCTGTTGCTTTTCTTCCTGCTTCTGTCTGTCTGAAAAACCTCTGTAGGGTTGGCTGCATATATACACAACTCTTTGTCAATTTCAAGACATGGCCCCTCCCAGCGGAGCCACAAACTGACCAATCCCCTCTTATTAGGCCACAGACGCCTTATTTGCATAGTCCATAGTCACTTCATTTACATGACCAATCCCTGCAAGGTGCATACCAATTGCAGGACAGGTTACAGCCCAGGACCAGACAAAAAGTATCAAACCAAGTTGTTTACAGGTTACCCAGGAAAAGTCAGCCAACCTGGACAAAAGTAACAAACCCTCTAGGGTAGAAAACTAGGGCAAAGGTAACTCCTCAGGGCTGAGAGGAAAAATCGCTCAAGCTGTTTTTCCAAAGAATCAAGGCAAAAGGCCACATAAAGGAACTCATTTCACCACACCAGTATAACCATTATTAACATTTAGTGTATAACCTTTCAGTTTTTTTTTTAAGTTTAAATGTGTAGAAACTCTTGTAATTTTCACAGCTGTAACTTGAAGCTTTCAGTTTTTTGTGTATGTGTCTGGAGGAAGTCATTATCAATTATGT
>NW_004444040.1:4809995-4810997 GCF_000243295.1 Trichechus manatus latirostris
TTTTTTCCCCTGAACTCTGCCCTTTAGAATATTTTGTGCATGGCTCTGGCATAAGGCCAAAGAGCTTCTCATGTAAGTGTTTTGCCTTTGGATTACATTGCCAGTGAGGAGAGGAGAGAGATATGTAACATGTGGTATTAATCGGACTGAATTCTATTTTACATCATTCCTCACATGGAAACTGTCTTGGCTTATGGACATTTTTTCAGAGATACACAGGTTTTTTTTAAAATAAGTTTTTCTTTTAATTTGAAGGGTTATTTCAGAAAAATTAACATGAACGTATTAAAAAACCATACAGATGGTTGCCTTCTAAATAAGAATTGCCAGTTTGAGTTTATGATTGAGATAAAAGAAAGTAGTACTATTTTAATTATCCCATCTTCAAGCGAGAAATAGAGAGATGACTTAATATGTATATAATATATTGATGCCAAGAGAAGGGCAAATAGTGTCATGGAATGGCACCCACATGGAACAGATTTTCCCAGTAGTTGTAATAAAGAAAAGCATGGGCATATGATAGACTAGGCAGAGTGAATCCTGCCATATTTGGGAAAACCTCATCAAGTAGGAAATCATATGCCTTTCTACATAGAATGTGACTCACGTTGGAATCCAGGTAGCTGGCAGCTAATCTTGCCATACTTTTATATGAGGGAAGAATTTTTTTTTTTTCTTAAAGGAGAATTTAGATACAGAGAAAATACTCAAATTTTACTTAAAAAAATATTGTTGTTGTTAGGTGCCGTTGAGTTGGTTCTGACTCATAGCAACCCTCTGTACAACAGAATGAAACACTGCCCGGTCCTGCACCATCCTCACAATTGTTATGCTTAAGTCCACTGTTGCAGTCACTGTGTCAATGTATCTTGTTTAGGGTCTTCCTCTTTTTTTGATGACCCTCTACTTTACCAAGTCAAAAAAAAAAAATTGTAGTAACAATAAAATGTTATTGTTTTAGTTGCTATTGAGTCAGCTCCAAGTCATGGCTACCATATG
>NW_004444040.1:4813247-4814372 GCF_000243295.1 Trichechus manatus latirostris
AACACCAGAGAAGGCACACATGGTGAGAAACAGCAGTAGAGGACTAGCTGCGGCAGTGAACCAGCAGTAGCAGAACCAGGAGACCAGCACCAGAGAGTGCTGGAGAAGATGCAAGGAGAGACAGAGAGCAAGCTTAGTGCTTGTGCTCAGGAGGCTTCCTGGTGCAGGGAGGTGCCTCCAGCCACTTACTGGCGGAGCTACAGAGCTCTGGAACACTTGCCCCAGCAAGGCATCTGTGGGTGTGAGGCTTGAGGGCCGAGAGGCCAAAGAACTAGGAAGCAGAAGCTGAAGAGACAAGGAACACAGGAAGCTGAGCTGCCTGAGTCTCAAAAGGTATGGCTGCAACCTCACAACTTCTGGGGTTTCAAAGAGTGGAGCCATGGCCTCTGGTGTTTCTCAGAATGGAGTTGCCACTCAGATGGACTAGGAGAATGGTGCACCTGAAGCTGAGGGAGCAGAACTGCCATCCCTGTGGGCCTGGAAGGCGGAGCTGAAGTCCGGGGCCAAGGAGTCTCCACTCAGAATCCAGAAAGTGTGGCCAATACCTAGAGTCTAGAGGGTAGGGCCATTGTGTAAATTGTCTCAGAGAACACAGGATTATTTTCAAAGCCTTGAAGGCTAACGTAATGTGTTCTGCTGACTTGCTTGGTGCCTGTTATCCCTTCTTTCCCTTCAGTTTCTCCCATTTGTAATGGAAATGTCTAGCTTGTGCCTGTTCTGCCATTGTACCTCTGGAAGCAGATAACTTGTATTCTAGATTTCACAGATGAAGAGGAATTTTTGGATTTTAGACTTGGAGTTAAGACTTTTGCTATGATATGATGGAGTGAATACATTTTGCATGTTGCAAAGACGTGATTTTTTGGGGGCCAAGGGGTGGAATATCATGGATTGAACTGTGTCCCCCAAAAATGTGTGTATCAGTTTGGCTGGGCCATGACTTCCGGTATTGTGTGATTGTCCACTATTTTGTCATCTGATGTGATTTTCCTATGTGTTGTAAATCCTGCGTCTATGATGTTAATGAGGGGGATGTGCGGCAGTTGTGTTGATGAGGGAGAACTCAATCTATGGGATTGGATTGTGTCTTTAGCCAGTTTCTTTTGGGATATAAAAGAGAGAAGC
>NW_004444040.1:4816001-4817794 GCF_000243295.1 Trichechus manatus latirostris
AAATGGGATCCTGAAACTTGGGATGGGGACATATGGACAGATAATCAGGAAGATGGGGACACTGAGCCTGTAAATTCTATTGACTCACTCCTGCCAACAGAACCAACCCTCTCACTCCCATCTGAAGAGATTACTCAATCTTTTTCTGCTAAGCCACTCTCCCCAGTAAAATCATTAGCCCCTCCACCCTCATCTGATAAGGTTAATCCAGCTGTGTTTGAAGAGCCTTTGTCTGAGTCATTGCGTGGGGCATCGCTTGAGGCAGATGTATTACAAGATAATGCTGAATGTTCTCAAAATACATCCCTACCACCGATTTTGGCTTCTAGACCTATAACTAGACTTAATTTCCAGCGAGCCCCAACAGGTGAAGTACAAACTGTGATCCAGGAGGAGATATGCTACACTCTACAAGAACTTCTTCACTTTTCTGATATGTACAAACAGAAACCTGGGGAATGTGTGGGAATGGCTATTAAGAGTGTGGGATAATGGTGCAAGAAACATAATGATGGATCAGTCTGAGTTTATTGATTTGGGTCCACTAAGCACATATTCTTCATTCAATGTTTCAGCTTGAGAGGTTAGGAAAGAATCTAATAGTTTATTTGGTTGGGTTGCTGAAGCATGGATTACAAGGTGGCCTACACTAAATCAAGTCAAAGTACCAGACCTGCCCTGGTATACTGTAGAAGAAGGTATCCACAGGCTTAGAGAAACTGGCATGTTAGAGTGGATTTATCAGGTTAGACCCACAGACCCACACATAGTGTGCCCAGAGGACACACCTTTTGTTACAATGGTGAGGAACAAATTTGTGAAGGGAGCCCCAGAATCCTTGAAGCCTGCTGTGATTGCTATTTTATATAAGTCAGATTTGACAGTAGGAACTGGCCTAACTGAATTAAGACACCTAATTACAATGGGACTGATTAGACCCTGTGATGGTAGGAACCAAGTGAGGCACTCAATCGACAAAGGACAAGGTAGACATGGTTACCATAACGGACAGCAGAGTCAAAGCAGCAATCAGAATAGTCTGACTCATATGGACTGATGGCATTGGCTAATTAGTCATGATATCCCTAGGAGTGAAACAGATAGGAAATCTACTAAATATTTACTTGATCTTTACAAGCAGAAGAATTCTAGGTCAAGTGAATAGCAGTCTAACTTGAATCGCCAGAATAGAGAGTCACGGCCCCTCATTCAATTCCCAGACTTGAGTGAGTTTACAGACCCACAACCCCTTGAATAAAGGGGAGGCCATGTCCTCTTGAGGAAGGACTCCACTAACACTGCCCAAAAATTTTACTGTTAATCTTTCTCCCAGCCTTCCCCAAAGGATTTATGGCCTTTTACTAGAGTGACTGTTAATTGGGGAAAAGGAAATAAGCAGACTTTTCAGGGATTACTGTATACTGAACTGACACTAATTCCAGGAGACTCAAAACTTTACTGTGGCCCACCAGTCACAGTGAGCCATATGGAGATCAGGTTATTAATGGAGTCTTAGCTCATATCTGTCTCACAGGAGGTCTAGTGGATCCCCAAACCCATCCTGTAGTGATTTCCCCAGTTCCAGAATGCATAATTGGAATACACTCAGCAACTGGCAGAACCCCCAAATTGGATCCCTGACAAGTGGAGTAAGGGCTATTATGGTAGTAAAAGCCAAGTGGAAACCATTAGAACTGCCCCTACCTAAGAAAATAGTAAACCAAAAGCAATACTGCATTCTTGGAGGGATTGCAGAGATTACTGCCACCATCAGAGACTTGGAGGATGCAGGG
>NW_004444040.1:4819339-4821012 GCF_000243295.1 Trichechus manatus latirostris
GGATGGTCAGGGACTTGGAAGGAACATGATTGGAAAATTGGTGACAAGAAAGTATGGAGAGGAAGTATTTGGATAGCTCTCTCTGAATGGGCCAAAGAAGTGAAGATATTTGTATCTTATGTGAATACTCACCAAAAGGTGACCTCAGCTTAGGAGGATTTTAACAGTCAATTGGATAGGATGATGTGTTCTGTGGAAACCAGTCATCCTCTTTCCCCAGCCACTTCTGTCATTGCCCAATGGGCTCATGAACAAAGTGGCCATGGTGGCAGGGAGTGAAGTTATGCATGGACTCAGCCAATGGACTTCACTAACCAAGGCCAACTTGGCTACAGCCACTGCTGAGTGCCCAATCTGCCATCAGCAGAGACCAGTACTGAGTCCTTGATATGGCACAATTCCTCCAGGTGATTAGCCAGCAACCTCGTGGCAGGTTGATTACGTTGGGCTGCTTCCATCGTGGAAAGGGCAGCATTTTGTTCTTACTGGGGTAGACATTTACTCTGGGTATGATTTTGCCTTCCCTGCACCAATGCTTCTACCAAAACTACTGTCTGCGGACTTACAGAATGCCTTATCCACTGTCTTGGTATCCCACACAGCATCACCTCAGATCAAGGGACTCTCTTCACAGCAAATGAAGTGTGACAATGGGCCCATACTCATGAAATTCACTGGTCTTACCATGTTCCCTATCATCCTGAAGTAGCTGGCTTGATAGAACGATGGAATGACCTTCTAAAGACACAATGATGGCACCAGCTAGGTGACAGTACCTTTCAGGCTTGGGGCAATGTATATGAGCTAAACTAGCATCGAATATATGGTGCTATTTCTCCCATAGCCAGGACTCATAGGTCCAGGAATCAAGAGGTGGAAATGGGATTGGCACTACTCACTATTTCCCATAGTGGCCCACTTGCAAAATTTTTGCTTCCTGTCCCCACGACCTTTTGCTCTTCGAGTCTAGAGGTCTTAGTTCCAAAGGGAGGAGTGCTCCCACCTGGAAACACATCACTGACTCCATGGAACTGGAAGCTAAGAATGCAAACTGGCCACTTCGAGCTCCTTATGCATCTGGATCAACAGGCAAAAAAGGGAGTTACCATACTGGCTGGTGTGATTGATCCTGATTACCAAAAGGAAATCAGATTGATATTACGTAATGGAGGCAAAGAAGAGTATGTCTGGAATTCAGGAGACTCGTTAGGACATCTCTTAGTACTACCATGCCCTGTGACTGAAGTCAATGGAAAACTACAGCAACACAATTCTGACATGACTACTAATGTCACAGATCATTCAGGATTGAAGGCTTGGGTCACTCCACCAGGCAAAGAACCATGGCCAGCTGAGGTGCTTGCTGAGGGCACGGGGGATACGGAATGGGTGGTAAAAGAAGGTTGTTCTAAATACCAGTTATGACCATGTGACCACTTGCAGAAACGAGGACTGTAATTATTAAGTATTTCTTCCTTGTATGTGTGTACCAAATATTTTTGTTTTCTTCACTTATGAAATATAAGATGTAAACAGGGCTAGTGTGCTTTTAGTTGTATGTGTGTTAGTTGTATCATGTTAGGTGCAAGTATGACTTTATAGTTGTCTTTATTCAGAGATTATGTATGGTTTAAGGAGATATGTACAGGTATCAGGTTTACAAGGGGTGACTA
>NW_004444040.1:4823431-4824652 GCF_000243295.1 Trichechus manatus latirostris
CCCACTGCTCTATCCAGCCACTCATGCCAGGGGCCCACAGAACAGCAGTGCCTCTTACTCCCTCCAGCCACCTGTGCTGGAGGCCTGAGGATCAGTGACACGCCCTCCCTCGCATTGTGCTCTAGTGGACAGGGGCATGCCCTCTTAGCAGGCACCTGTGGACTTGTGGCATCCCCCTGCCTCATCCCCCCACTGACCCCACCTGCAATCAGAGGATTGTGCCCACTCTGACCACCCCTGCACAGCCCTGCCTGCCCAGGAGTATTGGTGAGAGCTGTACTATCCACCTGGTGACTGACTACCCAGGCACCCTTGCTCCAACCATCCAGCAACTGGCAGTGTGCACACACAACACCCAACCCGTGACCAATGAGCATGCTCCCTGCACCCATGCCCAGGTGACTGGCAGGATAGACACATCACCTCATCAGCAACATCAGCTGCTTCCTCAGTCACCCCAGTTGACAGAGACCTGTGTTCACATACCCACCCACTGCCCCATCCACCCAGAGACAGATAGTAAGAGCTCCAGTGCAGCCAGACTAGCGACCAGAGTAGCACACATGCCCCACCTACTTGGCTATATCAAAACAAAATGAAAAATCAGGATGGAGCAAACAAACACACAAAAAATAAGTAAATATAATAACACCTTAATACCTCAGAGACAACAGACAACATCAAATCACATAAAGAAACAGAGTAAGATGGCTCCAGCAAGTGACCAAAATAAAGAACCAGAAAACCTCCCACAGAACAGAATACAAGGAAAAGATTAGGCCAAAGGACTAGTGGACCACAGCTACCAAGGCCTCACCAGACTGAGTCCAGGACAGCTAGATAGTGCCCAGCTACCACTACTGACTGCTCTGACCAGGATCACAACAGAGGGTCCTTGATAGAGCTGGATAAGGATGTAGAACAAAATTCTAACACACACAAAAAAGACCAGATTTACTGGCCTGACAGAGACTGGAGAAACCCTGAGAGTACAGCCCCCGGACACCCTTTTAGCCCAATGGTGAAGTCACTCCTGAGGTTCAACATTCAGCCGGGGATTGGATAGCCCCATAAAACAAAATGGGACTAATGAGAAACAGCAGTCCAGGGACAAGGACTGGAAGGCAGGAGGGGACAGGATAGCTGGTGATAAGGAACCCAAGGTTGAGAATGTTGTGGGATTGTTAACCATTGCCATAGGTCAATATTGTACTAACTGTT
>NW_004444040.1:4826869-4827917 GCF_000243295.1 Trichechus manatus latirostris
AATAAATTCTAAAAATCAAACATTAATGGCAAAAGCAGACTAAATCCCATACTAGAAGATACTGTAAGGAATATTAAACATTTAAAAATGTTGAAAGACATAAATTATGGTAAAAACATAACATCAACAGTTATAGAGAGAAGTTTATAAGCAATGATACCTTTGAACCAGAAAATCTGAATGATAATATTGATGCAATTTTATATCAGGATGGACTAATTTCAGTTTAGACTAAATTCATTTAGTTGTATTGATGAGAATATATATTTAAAGGAGCATTTTTTTCATTAAAATATCCAAAATTGAATTGAAAATCACTGGTACGTTAATACCAGATGGAAATAGTTTCAAGCCAGGGCCTTCTATTTTCACTATTTTGAAATCTCCTTTTAGGAGGCAAAAAGTAAGTGTGTGTCTCTAGAATATCATTGGTTCACAACCTTGTTTGTACGTTAGAATCATCTGCGGAGCTTTTAAGAATCCCAGTGCCCAGACCACGTTCCAGGCAAATTACATCGATATCTCTAGGTATGGAATCCAGGCATCACTATTTTCAAATTCTCCCCAGCTGATTCCAACATGATCGAAAGCCAAAGAACCACTGCTCTCCAATCCCTTGACATCACCATACCAGATCTTTCTATTTAGAAAAAATTGTTTAAAATATATTGTTTAAGAGATCATTTACTAGAGTAAAAAACAAACACCTTGTAAATAGACTTGGGTTTGAGAGAGACCTGATGGTTACTAATTGTGAAAACTTGGGAATTTACTCAATCTCTAAATATCTCCTCACTTCGATGACTAAGATGCTCCTGACTCAAACCATGGTATTTCCAGTCACCTCACATGCATGTGAAAGCTGGACAGTGGAAAAGGTAGACCAAAGAATTGACACATTAGGACTGTGGTGTTGGCTAAGAATTCCAGAGCACTTAATTGTGCTCATGTGGACCTGTACATAGACCAAGAGGCAGTCATTCAAACAGAACAAGGGGATACTGTGTGGTTTAAAGTCAGGAGAGGTGTGTGTCAGGGTTATATCCTT
>NW_004444040.1:4829077-4832771 GCF_000243295.1 Trichechus manatus latirostris
AGAGAACTGCCCTGTAGAGTTTCCAAGGAGCGGCTGGTGGTTTGAACTGTGGACCTTTTGGTTAGCAGCCATGGCTCTTAACCACTGTGCCACCAGGGCTCTGACTCATCAAGAGCTGATGGCTATTATTAAGTTATTTTAGATTTCCTGAATCAGAACTGGATTTCCTCTTGCAAAGATGCAACAAAGCCTGTCTCTTCCGTAGCTTGACACTTTCTAGGGTGGAAAAGTGAAGGTCAGGGACGTAACTCACAATCTCTTTCTCTTTAAACTTTCAGAATAATTTACAGAGAATTTTTTCCTGACTGTATTTATGATGTTGGAATTAGAACCTTGAACTTGGGTGTTTTTCATTGTTTTGATGGCGATTTGGCAAAAATATTAACCACTTTATAATTCCTGCCACCTTGTGGTATTGATATTCTTTCCTCCACTCCAAAAAAAAAAAAAAAAAAATCACATGTCACCGTTACTTGGGTGGATGAGCATTTGAGTTCTTTACTTAACCTTGGCCAATACTATGCCTGCAGTCACGTTATCTCCATCTGCTTTTCTGACCTACAGAGTCAACATCATCCTCCCTGCTGAAGTAGCCAACTTGGTCTAATGGTAACCCCTCTGTCACGTAATCCAAATTATTTTCCCTTGGTAAAAGCACATTTTGCTAAAAGCACACAGGCTTGTGCTGGGGGAAATGCCTTTTATGTGGAGGTTAAAATTCAGGATATTTAGCTTTAAATAATAAAGGTAGGCAAAATATGTATGCATAGTTTTGTTTATCATAAAAAAAGAAGTTGAACAAAGGCAGTGACCATGGCCGCAGGCTTACATTCTGAGCCTGCATTTTCCTAATAGATTATGTTTCTAAAAAAAAATTCCATAACAGATTGCATTCTAGGTGTGCTCAGACTACCATTCTCAAAGTGCTACTGGAAGTCTTAGGGATTATAGAAGAAAGGGAAGTGAGTGAACACAATCAAATCAGGTCCTGGGTGATCACTGAATTATTGTGTCATTTTCTTCTCTCTTTATGATATGTAGTTTCTTCATCTGTAAAACAAGGAGGCTGCTAATTTCATTGCTCACATCTATGATAGGCTGTCTAATAAAGCATGTTCAATAATCTTTAGTATTCTCCAAGGGTAGAGAGAGTGTTTGTAACTGTCATCCATTGTTGTTTGCTCAAGACGCATGGGGTTGTAATGTCCATGAAGAAGGGCTGGGGAGAGTGGATGGGAATGGGGCCTCTAGACCCTTCAACAGAGACAGGAAAGATGCAGAAGAGAAAGCCTGGCAGACAAAGAAGGTGTCCATACAGCTAAGGCATTGCATGTTGGGTCATGTTCCCTAGAGTTTGAGATGAGGACTCTTGTGCAAATGATTTATTGAAGTAGTACTCTCAAGGGATACCTGCAAGGAAGTGCAGAAAACAGGACAAAGCAAGAGAAGGAGACAAGCAATATGTGGGTTCCACTGAAGTCAGATTTCATCCTGAGCCTATGGAGAGCTCTGGAGCATAAATGGCACCTCAGAGTTTTCCTGCTCTTTGAGGCTATGAGGCTGGACGTTTGCACTACTATATGAATTAGTCATTAGCTACAGGCTTACCTTCTAGGAATGTGTTCATAGTCTCCCAGGCATTCCCAGAGAGGTTTTCTTTCCTAGAGAAATCCTCCAGAGAAGGGGGCCTCTGTGAATCATTAGCAGCCAACACTCATAGCACTGGGATAAAGGGAATCTGGGTGGAACACCAAGAGCATCTGTTACCCATCGTGTCTAGGGTCTGGCCAATGGCTTCCAATGGGCAAATGAATTCCAACATGTCAACAACATAGCTGACGTTCCTGAAGGAGCAGGATCACAGAAATAAAAAGGCCAAGTTTGAGCAATACTCAGGGACCTTGGAGACAGACTAGTAAGGTCAGACACAAAAGAGCTATGTCAGTTCCTGGAACAGGAGCTCACGATAGGGGATGGATCTTTTTCAATGGACTCTGGAAAGCAGGATATGAAAACTTAATATCAAAACAATATTGCTCTAGGTGGCAGTAGGGAGGGAGATTAAAGGGCGCATCACCAGGATAATGTGTTCTGAATCACCCTGCACGGAGGGTGATGTGATTCTGAGTTCTATTGGATGGAGATACTGAATTTACTTGCTACCTCTCATCTTTGAGTTTATCCAAGAACCAAGAGGTTATGGAGGGACATCAGCGGTCCAACTAGTGAAGAGTTGAGGAAGACATGTAAGCAGGAGACTACAAATTATATACATAATCAAAATTCGAAAGGTTTTAGTTCATTGGATATACAATGGATACATATTTTCTCCTACTTGTTTTCTAGGATATTTTTCTACTTTTATTGACATCATAAATGCTTTCTTTTGAGTCCAACCCTAGATAATTCTCTACAAGTTTACTAATTCATTAGTGTGACTCAAGAATAAGAATTTTTAGAAATCTTCTTAGTGACCTGTGCAATGATCTTCACTTTTTTACATTTCTAGTATGTCCATTAACATTATAGCCTTAATTTCCCTAGAGGCATTTTTCATTTGGGACATCACCAATTTTCCAACCTCTATCTCTGGTTAATGTTTCCTCGAACTATAGACATTTGGGTAGCTGTACTTTTGTAGGGAAGAGTAGCCCTGGTGTCACAATGGTTCAGTGCTTGGCTGCTAACCAAAAGGTCGGTGGTTTGAACCCACCAGAGACTCCATTGGAGAAAAGACCTGGCGATTTGGTCCCATAAAGATTACAGTCTAGAAAACCTATGAGGCAGTTACTCTCTGTCTGATATAGGGCTTCAGATTGGTTCATTCCAGTTTGAACTCCTGCTGACAATTTGCATTTCCATCCCAGATATATACTGAATCATAATCTACATTTTAACAATATCCCCAGGTAATTCTTATGTATAACTTCCTGTGAACGTGTTAGAAATGCAAATTCTCAGCAGGGCTTCAAACCAGAATGAACCAATTCAAAGCCCTGGTCGGATAGGGTTGCTATGAGTCAGAATTGACTCCGTGGCACACATCAATAAAAATTTTGTGAGGAATGTCATGTATATGGTACATTAGGAATATCAATTACCATTTGCAATAAGGGAAATTAATAATAAACTGTATGGACAAGGGTTCAGATTATACTTCTGTGGTGAGAAACTCTCACATTAAGATACAATGTCTTACTCCAGAAATGCCATCTAGGGAAGATTTGACTGTGTCCAGTTTTCCTTCTCTCTTATCTAGTGGTTAATTGTGCCAGTTTCGCAGTCAACATCTGGGTTCAGATCAAAATTCCACCATTTATTAGGTGTGTGACCTTTGTGCTTCAGTTTCTCTCTGCATAAAAAGGTAACATAATAGTACTGCCCTTGTAGGGTCGACATGAATTTTATTAGCTTGTAGGCACCCATAACCTCGGATGGATTACCTCAGTTCTTAAATTTGGTAATAATGTTCCTTTATTATAAGTATTAGCCAGAGTTTTGGCCACTGGTAGAGCCCCTGGGTAGGGAACTAAAGCCAAACTCGTTGCTATAGAGTTGATTCTGACTCATGGCAACTCTAAGTGTTACAGAGTAGAACTGCTCCATAGGGTTTTCTTGGCTGTAAGCTTTACAGAATTAGTTCACCAGGGCTTTCTTCTGCGGAGCCAAAGTGGATTCAAATAACTAACCTTTA
>NW_004444040.1:4834971-4840081 GCF_000243295.1 Trichechus manatus latirostris
TATAGTTCTTTCCTATGGACCTGTTGAAACAAGTGTAATCTCTCACGTCCATGACAAGTCTTTAAGTATTTGAAGACAGCTTTGTCTCAAGGCCTCTTTACATCTTATGGTGACTGTACTATGGACATGCTCCTATTTCTTTTCAAACAACCAAATTCCATACTCAATATATAAACACGGTGGAATATTTAGAGCCCAAAATGAGGTGACAACCTCCTCTGTTTTTGACATTCTCCTTTTAATGCAACCCAAGAATCAATGACTTTGGCAGTCACACCATTGCTTGCCTTGTAATGAGCTTATAGTACTCTACGATCTTTACATCTTTTTCACCTATCCTACTGTTAACACATGTAACTTACACTTTTTTTTTTTGGACTATTTACAGGATTAAATGTTCATGAGAAATTTAATCTGCTTAGATTTGATCCAACATTCTAGTTTATTGATAACATTCTTTCTTGTAACCAATCTCTTTTACTACAGGTAGTAGTTGGAACAATATTATTTATATCATGGACCAATAGATAAGTAATCATGATCAAAAAAGAGCCAAGAATAACTTTATTTTGCCAATTAATTTGTAAGTCATTTGCTAGGTTGGAAGCTGTGCTACTATGTGGATAGCATACACAGTATCCATGTTATATATTCAATTTGAAACTGATCTAAGTCATAACAAGATTTCAAAGCATGTATAAGAAAAAATAGATAATATCCCAATTGTGTACTTCACATTCCAACGGAAGAGTTCCAACAATGTATTACCTAGAAGCCCAGAAGTATGTGGCCATTGAAGTCTTCACAGAAGTGGTAGAATTTGAGCCAGGCAGACCTGGAAGTTTGCCTAGAGTTGGGTTAGATAGACAGAAGGGACCATACATTCAAAAAGGTTATAGAATCCAGGTTGATGAGGCAGGAAAAGCAGTGTCACAGTAGGTGATGGTATACAGATGAACTTCTAGGAACAAAGCTTGTGTATGAAAGAGTGTGGATGATGAGATTAGAAAGGTGGATTGATGTACTTTGAGTGATGCTAATATCAGAGTCAGCATTCTTAAAAGGAACAACTCATCTCTGGTGAAAGTAACCCTCAGTGCTCACAGTGAACAGGTCGAAAATTCCTGTATACTAGCTATCTCCAGACTTCTCATTAGCTTCAGTTACACTAAGTATCTGTCATCAAAGATGAATTTTATAAGCAGTCATGCCTCCTAGGATAGTGTTAAATAAATATATGGTCTTATCTTTATAATAAGATGGTTTCTTAGGATTTCTTTTGGGAGGTGTGCTAATTTCTCATTGAGTGTGGTTTCTCCAGTGTTCATTCTAACATGGCCCACCAAGCGATTGGCCTTTCTCTGAAACATTTTGAAGTTCCCATGTTTTAATATCCTATAAGAATATATTTAACATATGGCTTATTTTGAGACAGTAAGTTGACATTCAGTTTTTCTTTTCCTGTCCTTTGTGCCCTGTGTGACAGAAACATCTTCTCTGACAATGAATGGAACCACAAAGTATTAACTCCTCATTAAGTTACTATTCGATAATGTAAGCCCCTTGGCATTCATCTCCATGGATGATGGCAATGATCATGCAGCTTCCCGGGGTATTGGTTGTTGTTGTTTTTAGTTACCATCAAGTTGACTCTGATTCATGATGACCTTATGTGTTACAGAAACGTTGCTCATTCCTGAACCTTCTTCATCATCACTGGTATGTTTGAGTTCATTGTTGAGACTATTATGAAATACCTTCCAGACTAGGGGGTTCATCTTCCAGCATTATATTGGACTATATTCTGCTGTGATCTATAAGGTTTTTGTTGACTAATTTTCAGAAATAGATCACTAGGTCTTTCTTCCTAGTCTGAGTCTGGAAGTCTGGAAGCTCTGCTGAAACCTGTCCACATGGATGACCCTGCTGGTATTTGAAATACCAGTGGAACAGCTTCTAGCATCATAGCAACATGCAAGCCACCACAGTACAACAAACTGACAGATGGGTGGTGGGAGTATTGTTTACTCACCCTTTATAGTATGTTCTCAGAGGAAAGTGACTTCCCTTGCACTGTTATTTTACTAATGATATATTTAATAAAAGAAAGGGAAGAAAACAGAGGGCATCAGTGATTACAAATATCTACATCTGGCAGAGGATTGAAAGGAAAACTGATTACAGCTGCCTTTAACAGTTAATGTTATTAAAATGTTCAGTGGGGAGTTTCTATTTTAAATAAGAAACACTTGAAAGAAATGGTCGGAATTAACAGGGACTTAAATTGAAACCATGTTGGTTTGTAGGTAATAGAATGCTAGAGACAAACATGGCCTTTAATATAAAAGCATTCTTTAGCCCCAAATTATCCATGTGGCCCTGTTTGTGCCACTGGAATTTGATTAGGCTTGGATTTTTCAGGAAACCAGAAAGAGGTAAGAAGAAGCCATTTAATCTCCTGTTAAATGGTTTATTCCCTGCTCAAGCCTTTGGGTAACCCAGTTTATTAAAATGATCTGGAGCTTAGACTGCACCACCCATATGCATGCTTTTTGGCCTGAGCCTGGGAGTAATAGAGTCAGTATGCAATGAGGCGAGGGAGGTGGGCAAGAGGACCTTGTTAAGAACCCAGACCGGTGGGTGAATGGAGTAAAGCCTTAGGGATCTTCATTTGCTGATGTTGCATGACTCAAAATGAGAAGAAACAGCTGACAGCTCCTCATTCTGCATTTGTCATGTCCATATGCTGTAACTTGCCCACTGAAGCAGAGTTGATGGTTCCAATTCTCCTCATGTACACAGGAGCCTCAACACCACTCACAAATAAAAATGCCACATGTTATTTGAGGAGATCTTACGTTGATTCACAGCCCTTCTATCCTTTACTCCACGTGGGTCTTTGTTAGTCAATTCAGCAAAAATATATATTGCCATCAGAAATCTCCAGGAACTAGGACTTGTGTATTCATAAAGAAGAATTCATTCTGAATCACCACTATGAGGAATTCCAGAGAGCTATTAGGGAAGAAGGAACCCTGGTTAAGAGCTTGGCTGCTAACCAAAAGGTCGGCAGTTACAATTCACCAGCCGCTCCTTGGAAACCCTCTGAGTCAGAATGTATTCGACGGCAACAGGTTTGGTTTTCTTGGATTAGAAGTGATAGGTACTCAAGGAGCAAAAACCCACTAATGCATTTTATAAAAGGAGAGACACCTTTGAAATGAATTAAAACCCTATGGTCAATGTGTTAACCCTGCCAGGAAAAAAAAAAAAAAAGAAAGTAAAGATTCCACAAAGCTGTTACTGAGAATAGAACTTCCTATTTGTTTCTTTTGTATGGATCCTAATGTCTAGGACATAGCACCTTCCTATCATTCTATCCACTGACAACACTTCCCATCAAGTAACCCAGTGCCCATTGTAAATGTCTATTCTATCAATAAATACATGATGTAATAAGTTGAGTTAAACTCTTATTACCTATTATCCCTAGGCTATTTCAGCAGCCTTCCAATACTACTGTCCACTTTCCCCTTTAGTAGCATACACAATTTGGACAGAGTGGTCTTCAAATAGTACCGTTTTGGTTGTTTTACTCTTTATTCAAAAACTTTTAGCACTGCCAAATTTTCCACAGGATAATTTAAAAATTCCTTAGTCTCATAGTATTTAAATCCATCCAAAATACTACCCTACCACTCATCTGTCAGTTTGTGTGGCTTGTGTGTTGCTATGATGCTGGAAGCTACTGCCATCAGTATTTCAAATACCAGCAGGGTCACCCATGGTGAACAGGTTTCAGCGGAGCTTCCAGACTAAGACAGACTAGGAAGAAGGACCTGGCATTATACTTCCAAAAAAATTGGCCAGTAAAAACCTAATGAATAGCAGCAGAACATTGTCTGATATAGTGTGGGAAGATGAGCCCCTCAGGTTGGAAGGCACTCAGAATATGACTGAGGAAGAGCTGCTTCCTCAAAGTAGAGTCGACCTTAATGACATGAATGGAGCTTTAGGGACCTTCATTTGCTGATGTTGCATGACTCAAAATGAGAAGAAACAGTTGCAAACATCCGTTAATAATAGGAAGGTAGAATGTATGAAGCATGAATCTAGGAAAATTGGAAGTTGTCAAAAATGAAATGGAACTCATAAAGATTGATATCCTAGGCATTAGTGAGCTGAAATGGACTGGTATTGGCCATTTTCAGTTGGACGATCATGTGGTCTACTATGCTGGGAATGACAAATTGAAGAGGAATGGTGTCGTATTCATCAGCAAAAAGAACATTTCAAGATCTATCCTGAAGTACAATGCTGCCAGTGTTAGGATAATATCCATATGCCTACAAGGAGGACCAGTTAATACAACTATTATTCAAATTTATGCACCAACCACTAATGCCAAAGATGAGGAAATTGAAGATTTTTACCAACTTCTGCAGTCTGAAATGGGTCAAACATGCAATCAAGATGCATTGATAATGACTGGTGATTGGAATGTGAAAGTCGGAAACAAAAAAGAAGGATCGGTAGTTGAAAAATACGGCCTTGGTGATAGAAATGACACCGGACATCACACGATAGAATTTTTCAAGACCAATGATTTATTGCAAATACCTTTATTCACAACATAAGCGGCGACTATACGTGTGGACCTCACCAGATGGAATAAACAGAAATCAAATCAACTACACCTGTGGAAAGAGAAGGTGGAGAAGCTCAATATCATCAGTCAGAACAAGGCCAGAGGCCAATGGTGGAAGAGACTGTCAATTGTTTATATGCAAGTTCAAATTGAAGCTGAAGAAAATTAAAACAATTATATGAGAGCCAAAATATGGTCTCAAATTTAGACACAATCACCTGAATTTAGAGACCATCTCAAGAATAGATTTGACACCAGGTGAGTTGTGGGATGAATATTGAATATACCACAAGGACATCAGACATGAAGAAAGCAAAAGGTCATTAAAAAGACAGGGAAGAAAGAAAAGACGAAAATGGATGTCAGAAGAAACTCTGAAACTTGCTCTTGAATGTAGAGCAGCTAAAGTGAATGGAAGAAATGAAGTAAAAGAGCTGAACAGAAGATTTCAAACGACAGCTT
>NW_004444040.1:4841425-4842752 GCF_000243295.1 Trichechus manatus latirostris
AGGAAGAATTGATGTCTTCGAATTATGCTGTTGGTGAAGAATATTGAATATACCATGAACTGCCAGAAGAGTGAACAAATCTATCTTGGAAGAAGTACAGCCAGAATTCTCCTTAGAGGGGAGGATGATGAGACTTTGTCTCACGTACTTTAGACATGTTATCAGGAGGGATCAATCCCCAGAGAAAGACATCATGCTTGGTAAAGTAGAGGATCGGCAAAAAAGAGAAAGACCCTCAACCAGATGGACTGATACAGTGACTGCAACAATGGGCTCAAACATAGCAACAACTGTGAGGATGGAGCAGGGCTGGGCAGTGCTTTGTTTAGTTGTACACGGGGTCACTATGAGTCAGAAGTCACTCGACAGCACCTAACAACAACAACAAAATACTACCCCATCCTGCCAACTTGCTTATGTTCTATGAAGTCCCAATCAAATAACAGTTTCCAGCCAAAGTGTCTCCTTAATCTTTCTGATCGTGAATTGTTTGGCAGCCATGCGTCAGTCTATGTCGTCCAGCTGCCTGAACTGCCCCAACTAGCACTCTCCGCATAGGCAAATCCACCTGATTTCTCAAGACCTGTCTGGAACCCAGTATTCTCCATGAAACCTTCTCTGACATTTCTAGTTAGAACACATCATGTATTTTTCTTGCCATATATGTGGACAGCCTGCTAAGAGTCTGGTAACAGTAGCTCCATGTGAGAAAACTCTTCTATCAAACCAATCCTTTTTCTCACCTCCAAGGACTTTGTTGGACTCAAATTGTTGGATTGGAAGATTGCCTTCTCTCACCTCTTATATGTCTCTGGATTTACTTTAACTCCTTCATATTTCAAACTGAACCTGTCCTGTGATTGAATTCCTGCTGTTTGGTTGCCCTGGATTCTTCTCCGTGCACAGCCTTTGGTTAAGTCAGCCATAACATTATTCTGCTAAACCTTTCTTACTTCCAGGAAACACAATAGAAGAGTGTAAAATATCTCCCTTTCCTGCTCATTGACTACTCTTCCCTTGGATTTGCAGGAATGAGCCTAACAGGTGAAGATGAAGATCAAGCCTGTGGGGGAAAGATATGCCCCCCAGCTCTTCCCCATACCTGCCATGGCAGTGACTCCTTCCTTTGATTCAGCTTTGATAGGGATCCTTGTTCAGCTGAGGGTTTGCACCAGTGATTCTCAAAGTATGGTCCCCAGAAGAGCAACATCAGCATCACCTGAGATTTGTTAGAAATGTATACTTCCACCTCACATCTACTGAATCAGAAACTCGGGGGGTGGGGCCTCCGCAGTCATCTTTTAACAGCCTTCCGGGTGATTCTGAT
>NW_004444040.1:4843709-4844637 GCF_000243295.1 Trichechus manatus latirostris
ACAAAACTAAATTTCATATGGATTAAAGAGCTAAATATGAAAGGCAAAGCAATAATATTTTCTGACAATAACATGGAGAATATCTTTATTACTACAGGCTAAGGAAGGGTTTTTAAAACAAGATAAAAATTACACTAATTGTATTAATTAGGGTATGATTTTATGGTCACAAATACCCAAATTCCAGTGGCTTAAAGATGAAGGTTTTTTTTTTTTTTTTCTTTCTCTTGTAGAAATGCAGTGAAGATTTTTGTGTCCGCAAGACAGGTTATCATCACACAGTCATTTGGGGACATAAGCTGAAGGTTGTGCTTCTTTTTGTCAACAAGTGGCTTTCTAAGGATACCCTGGATGTGGCCATCCCAGGGCACCAGAAAAAAAGTAAGACCATAGTAAAGAACACACAGAAAATTTCTGTGGGATAGGCCTGAAAAAGGTACACATCATTCCCATTCACATCCAAGCGGAGAGAACTTAGTCATATGATCTCACCTAATGGCAAGGTGGAACCCTGGTAACCCAGTGGTTAAGAGCTCGGCTGCTAACCAAAAGGCTGGCAGTTGGAATCCACCAGCCGCTCCTTGAAAACCTTATGAGGCAGTTCTACTCTGCCTTATAGGTTTGCTATGAGTTGTAAGCAACTTGACAGCAATGGTTTTGTTTTGTTTTTTTAATGGCAAGGTGGGAAATGTAGTCTAGCTCTGTTCCTAAGAAGAACAGAACTGATGTTGGCAATGATCTATACCATAGTAATCATAAAATTGAGAGATATGCCTATATTAAAAGGACAAAAAGATTAAGAGAGCAAAAGACTAGCTAACAGGTGGGAGAAGTTTTGTAGGCTAAATAAATAACATATCCAGAATATATAAAGAACACTGTCAAATCAATAAAAAATAAATAAATAAATAGAAAAGTTGACATAGAC
>NW_004444040.1:4845620-4850850 GCF_000243295.1 Trichechus manatus latirostris
GACCAGTATAAACTATTCTAGAATGGTAATAATCCACCCTAGGAAACTGGCTCAGTCAACACACTTAAGAGGCACGAGCAAATCTGGATTTAGGAGTTAAAACTCAGAGCCAAGCAGAAGCTGGAAAGCCATGAACAAAGCTGAGAGTAAATGAAGGCAGACCCTGAATGATGCTGTAAATAGAGTTTTTGCCTTTATATGAGACTGGCCATATGAATCATGACCTCTGATGCTGACATAAAAGTACAGGTCAGAGAATGCTCCAAGGTAAGTGATCATGGAGGGATATAATTATTCTGATATTTTTGGGGCTTACTTTAGGGTTTTGAACATTATGGAGTATTTACTAGGAGTGAGACAGTGTTTAAGTCCTTTGCAATAAGTTTCGCATTTAATCCTCACAATAACATTTTGAGGTAGGTGCTATACTTATGCAGAACTTTGCAGATCCGGAACCGAGGCTTATAGCAGTGACTTCCCCAAGGCCACAGAGTTAATGAATGTCAGAGGCATAACCTGAACCTCTTTCTCTGAATCCAGAGCCCTGTGCTGATTGCTGCATCATGCTTCCTCAACCATTATAACTCCCAGCATCTACTCTTGTTCATTCATTAATTCATTCAACAAATGTTTATTGAGAACCTACTATGTGACTGGTATTAGGAATATGACTCTGTTATATAAATTTGCCAAAGATGGCCTCTGTGTATGGGCCCCAGGTTGTTTATTCCATTCTAAAGAAGAGAAAGAGATAATAAATAATATATAATGTTATGTATTATGAAGAAAAACAAAGCAGAGTAAGGAAGTAGCTGGTTTGGATGGGAAGGAATATGGTGCTGTTTCAGATAGGGTGGCCAAGGAAAGCTTCTCTCATGAGACATTTGAACAGAGGCCTGAAGGAGACAGTAGATGCAAAAGCCCTGGGGAAGATCTGTGCATTTTGTGTTACAGAGCAGCAAGGAGGCAGGAATGGCTCAGCAGAGGGAACTAGGGAGAATGGTAAGAGATACGTCTGTGTGGGGACACATCACACACGGCCTTGGAGACAGACCAAGGGCTTATGTAAAGTGTGATGGGAAGGCACGAGCAGGTCTCAAGCAGAGAAAGGAGGTGATCTGATTTATGATTTAAAGGGATCATACTAGCTGCTGTGTAGAGAACAGACTGTTGGATACAAGAGAGGAAGTAGATAGTTATTGCAAAAATCTAGGCTAGTGATGATGGTGTCTTGGGACGGGGAGCTGAGGAAGTGGGGACAAGTGGTTTGATTTCAGCTCTAGTTGGAAGGAAGAGATGACAGAATTTATTGATGGAGTGAAAGAGGGTGTCCAAAAGGACTCCATTTACTGAGACAGAAAAGACTGAGGGATAAATACTTGCAGTGAGGGGAGGAAATTAGGAGTTGGGCTTTCAATATGTTAAGTTTAAGATGTCTGAAAAACATCCAAGTGGAGATGCTTCTTTCACCAAGAGGCTCGACCAACGACTGAAGTGGCTGTTACCTTTCATCACCTTGGCATTCACGAACGTAAATTCCTGGAAGTTAGAAGCTGCCAACATCTGTCTCAGAAGACAGAATCCTTGCCCGCTAAAAGCCGCTCACTTTTTGGTTTCCCTTTCCATAGAAAGACTCTTACATGCATTCTGTTTGGTTCTCACTCCCTTCTTTTGGCTTTGCTTGTCATCCTGTGGCAGATGAACTAAAATAAAGGAGTCGATTAGGAAGCTCAAAGATTTTCTATTCTTTACCAATTTCATGGGCCCATTCATTTGCTAGTTGGATATATGTTTATTTAAGCATCTACTCTGAGCATCAAAATCAAGTCTTGGTTGCCCATAGCCTTGACTTGAAAAATGCCCTCTTATGTTGGCATGTCCTCCTTCCCTGTTTCACTCTCCCAACTCCCTCACTCCTGCTTGGGGGATCTTTATCTCAGGCTCTGCTTTTTATTGTTATAAAAATACAGAAAATATAATATTTTCCAGTTCAACATTTTTCACATGTATAATTCGGTGACACAAATTACAGCAATCGTGTTGTGCAACCATTGCCAATGTCCGTTGCCAAATTTTCCATCACCATAAACAGAAACTCAATGCTTCTTAAACAATGATCTCCCCGCTACCCCTCCCTTCCGTCCCCAGTAACCACTATTGAATTCTGAGAGCTATATATTCGTCACGCTCTGCTTTTGCAGGAATATGAACTACGCTGTTCAAGCCACAGTCAGTGATGAGCTAGAATAAACTGTAGAGGACCTAGTGGGCAGTCCCCGTCACCTGGATCTGTGAGAGCAGGGTTAATAGCTGCCACATAGTATGTGCCCTGGTGAACTAGATCATCACCCACTCTGAGTAGAGCCTCCTCTGCCTTCCCATTGCACTCAGGGTAAGATCCATCCTCCTTACCACAACTTCTCCACAACCATACTTCACCTTGTCCACTAGGCTTCAGCTACACTTTCTTCTGCTTTCTAGAGCTCCCTCCCATCTCAAAGCCTCTGCACTTGCTGTTCCCTCTGCCTGGAATGCTCTTCCCCTATGTCTTTGCATGCATAGTTGACTTCTTCGTGCTTTTCAGTGACAGCTACAATGTCACCTTTCAGAGAGACCTTCCCTGGTATCTCTAGCTAAAGTAACCTCCATGCCAGGTTTCTAATACAATACCACCTCCCCCCGCCAAAAAAAAACCAAACTCGTTGCTATCAAGTCAATTCCAACTCATAGCAACACTATAGGACAGAGTAGAACTGCCCCATAGGGTTTCCAGGTTTCCAAGGAGCAGCTGGTAGATTCGAACTGCTGACCTTTTGGTTAGCAGCTGTAGCTCTAACCACTGTGAAACCAGGGCTTCTCTAATATAATGCCTGATAGCACTTTGTACTCTCTGCAAGCGTCTTGCTAGTTATTTGTTTATTACCTGTGTCCCCTTTAGAAAGTGAGCCGCATGAGGGCAGAGCCCTTCTTTTTCTCATTCGCTGCTGTGTTCATTGCCCACCCCGTGCTTAGGTGAGTGCCTGTCACGTAGATGGCGCTCCAAGCAGACGCCTTTGTGCTCTGCCCACGTCCTTTCAGCTCTCACCTCTACATGCTGCAGGCTGCTTTTTCTGATTCCTGTGACTCTCTACCTGGACTCTGTGCTTTTTCGGGTTGAAGGTGCCTGCTTGGCTCATGAACAAAGCGAGGTAGAAATGCCAGAGTTAATGAATGCCCTAGATGCAGCTCTCAAACAATGACAGATGAAGAAGCATTGTATAAATACCGTGGTTTCCTCACCCCTCGGATGGAGTAACTCTGAGACATGTATTGTGCACTGTCTGAAATAGTTCCCCAGCGGAATTAAACTCTAATTGCCCACAGTGGTAACTGGCTTGATCATGTAATCTTTATTGGCTCCCTTTCTTTTCCCGCTCACACCCCCAGCAGTGTTTCCTGGGAATACCTCCCAACTAAATGACTCGCACTTGAATCTTTTCCGCAGGTCCCCTTGCTTCTAGGGAATACAACCTCAAAGAGCCTTCAGTAAATGAATGAAGGAATGCCCAAGTATTTGAACTCAAACACTACTTACTGTCTGGAACTTACCAGGAATTGACTACTTTATTTATATGAAGGGGCCCTGGTGGCACAATGGTTAAAGAGAGCAACTGCTAACTGAAAGGTCAGTAGATTGAAACCACCAGTAGCTCCATGGGAGAAAGATGTGGCAGTCTGATTTTGTAGAGGTTTACAGCCTTGTAAACCCTTTGGGGTCACTATGAGTGGGAATCAACTCGATGGCTGTGGGTTTTGGGTTTTTATTTATAGTGTTATAGGTTTTTTTTTTTTAATCTTTCCGCATATTGCACATTACGTTGTTCTGTCAATGTGCTTCTTACTTAATTCTATATCTCACAGGGAAAAGATAGAATAAACACGTTGTTCAAATAATAACCACATTAACCAAAAATCAAACCAGTTGCCATTGAGTTGATTCTGTCCAATGGCAACACCATGTGTGTCGGAGTAGACCTGTTTAAGGACTCACTAAATGCATGTTGGTTTGAGGATTTGAGTAACCATGGAAGATATTTTTGATGTAGTCCTAAGATCTGTTAAGTGGGAGCGATGATAGAGGATGTCTGAGTGAAGCTTCATCATAAAGTAGGAACAGAATGCATCATGAAAGTCAGAAAATTTAAGAACCTTCTATAAACACAGAACAAGGTCCTAAGCAAAGGGAAAACAGGAAGTGATATGAGGAGAAGGAGTTTGTTTACCGTGATTTTAACCACACTGGAATTTAATTTTATCAAAGTGAAACCATGGGCAAGTCAACGAGGCTAGGCAAAGGCCCCAGAGTGTAAGGTCTTAGATTCCCAAGCAGGAGGGTAGGAACCAGAGGAATTTGAGTACACTTTGATCCTTCTAGGAGTTGCTCAATGTTTCTCAGAAGAGCAGGGGTTTCCCTTTACTCTTCACTTTGAAATTAAAAATATTTCCTTTTTGGGAATGTAACATTATCTGAGTTTCCAAGAACGCAGATTCAAACTTCAGAGCCAGATATCTGCAACGTCACCCAAGTATTTTATCATTAGTGTGACCAACACGTGGGATATAAATGACCCTCATCACTTTGTCTCCTCTTGCTAACCTTGTTATACAGAGGGGACAGCGGGCTTTGAGCTACTCCTTTATTTCCTTAATGCTTAGAGCAGGGGCTGAAAGCCCAACATCTACAGAGGCCAGGCAGGTTATATGAGGAATGAAGTGGTCCGGAGGAGGACTGTGGACAACAGGAGAGTGAATGTTCTTGCTGTCCTGTGGGAATGTGGGGGCAGTAAGCCAGGGTATCAGGCGTTTTTAGGACAAACCAAAAATTTGTATTTTTATGTGTGATTTCTCCATTTTCAATGTGGCTAACTGATTGTAATATTTTAATATCAGTGTGTGGGAAAAAAAAAATCCCTGTCTTAGAGCTAGATTTTATCCTTTGGTCACCAGCTTCCAAAGTCTATTATTAGAGGCTTGAAGCTACTTTGACCCGATGATAAAAGAAAGGGATCCCTTGTAATGCACACAGGGCTTCCAATGGGTTTGTTGTGGTTCAAACCCCTGCTGTGAATTTGCATTTCTAATAAGTTCCTAGGCGATGCTAATGTTGCCGGTTAGGGATCGGTTCTAAGAACCACTAGGAGAGCAGTGGTTCTCAAAATTTATTATACGTAAGAATCATCTGGGGATCTTG
>NW_004444040.1:4851635-4853136 GCF_000243295.1 Trichechus manatus latirostris
ATGAATAAGGTACAGCTTCCATCCTCAAAGCTCTTAGAGTCTCAATGACAAAATATGACAAGGGCAGCTACAGAGGCATAAACTGCACGAGAATTCAGGATGAGGAGACAGGCTTGGCAAATGCGCAATAATTCATCTGTGTCATAATCATTCAACACAATATTATACTCACGTTTTTATTTGCATGCTTATTTGTTTAACATCTGTCTACGCTTCCACACTGGAAGTGCTATGCTTGCAGGGACCAATGCTTATTGAATGATATGCCTGTTGCTCGCTTCCACATTTACATTCAACTCTCTGCCCAGGGAGGAGAATGTGAAAGAAAAATCATAAGAAACTTTGCAGGACATGTTTGACTCATTTCCTGTAACTTTTAGAGTGTCTTTCTTTAAAGAGAATACATGCAAAGTAAAATTCACTAAAATGTTTTCATAGCTGTATTGAGATACAATTCACATACCATACAATTCAGCCATTTAACGGGTTCCATTCAATGGCTTTTAGTATATTCAGAGTTGTGTATCCATCACTACAATTAATTTTAGAATCTTTTCATTGCCCCAGGTAGAAGACTCACACCCCTTAGCTGTCATCCCCCTCCACCTGCAATTTCCCCATTTCCCACTCCCAGCTCTAGGCAACCACTAATCTACTTTCTGTCTCTATAGATTTGCCTATTCTGGGCATTTCATATAAATGGAATCATATCATATATGATCTCTAGGGGAGCTTCTTTCACTTAGCATACTGTTTTTAAAAAACTCATTGAATTTTATTTTCATTTTACATTTCCTTGAAATAAAGAGTTTAGGCTAAGGAAGATGTTAGAATATTACAGAAATATAAATGACTCCCAAAGCTTAAGCTGCATAGAACATTTATTTATAAACTTGGAAATACACATGTTCCTTCTATTTCTCTTTCATTTGTCTTGAACCTAGTTCTTACTGGGTTTTTGGTGGGGTTTATGTGAGAACTGGCTGGTCCTAGACAGAGTTGTGAAAGGAACAATATTTACTTTCCATGCCTCTTTGTTCCATATTTTATAGCCTCCTCTTCCCTTTAGATGTCCAGCATCCTCATGATATATCCTTATTCACTATAAACTATTTGCTGTTGTTAGGTGCCATCGAGTCAGTTCACATTCATAATGACCCTAGATACAATAGAATGAAATACTGCCCGGTCCTGCATCATCCTCACAATTGTTGCTATATTTGAGTCCATTGTTGCAGCTACTGCGTCAATCCATCTCGCTGAAGGTCTTCCTCTTTTTCTCTGACCCTCTACTTTACCAACCATGATGTACTTCTCCAGAGACTGGTCCCTCCTGATAACATGTCCAAAGTACATGAGATGAAATCTCGCCATCCTCCCTTTTAAGGAGCACTCTGGCTGTACTTCTTCCAAGACAGGTATGTTTATTCTTCTGGAAGTCCATAGTATAGTCGATACTCTTTGCCAACATCATAATTCAAAGGCATCAATTCTTCTTTGG
>NW_004444040.1:4871614-4925723 GCF_000243295.1 Trichechus manatus latirostris
TTTTCCTACTTCTTAACCAGGTTATGTAAGTTTTTCTCTCCTTTCCTGTGAGATAGGTAGGGTGGGAGATACTATCTCCATTTTACAGATAAAGAATCTGACGGGTAGAGGGTTCAAAGATGTATCTAAGGGCATGTGACTGCTTTGTACGAGAATCAAGATTGCAATGTTGTGAAGGGGCTCCCTTCTCATAGTTCTCTGTAGTACTTTGCAGTAGGGATATGTGGAGGATTTTCCATGGGGATTTTTCAAGATCTCAAGATCACAGAGTCAGCTCCATACCCAGAGATTCTCTGTTGTATGGGTATCTGGGATTTTCTGTTGTGCGCTCTAGGTTGAGAACCTCCTCCCCACAGTGCATCCCATTGACTGGACTTCATTTATCGCAGCCAGGCAACACATTGTCAAATTCACCTTTAGAGTGTAACACCAGCTTGGCTACACAGATAAGAATGATCTCAGCAGACTGAGTTTAAAATTGGCCTTTCAAAGAGCAGGTGTTAACTGTCACAAGCCAAGGAAACAGGGAGGCCCTGACACTCTTTGATATACTTGGAAGTGACGAAAAATGACCCTTTAAGTTGGTAGCTCTTCTAGGGAATATATCTGAATACCACCATAAGATAGAGGCCGCTGGCCTGGGTCAGATTGAGATTGTAACCGCTGTCCCTCCTGATGTAGTAGTTTAATGAACATTTTTATAAAGTATAGTAAACATACCCACACTACATGAACTCTAGTTGTATGATTTTATCCACAATTTGGAAATAAAGGTCAAAGTCTGGTTAATGCCTGAGGTTACTTCAGCGCTGTATACACATAACATGCATTTTTTGTTGTTGTTGGTGGTGATTTTGTTCATTTGATGAGAGAGATGGGATCAAGACTCCACCTGTCACTTGGGTGTTTTCCTTGGGCCAGGGCTGCAGTTCCTACATTTGCTTCCTAGTACAGCAGGGAAGCAAATGTTTCTGCACAGGTTACCATCACCTTTCCCTCAAGGGAAGAACACAATAGAAGACCTATCTCCTTCACACAAAGATGACACAATTGTGAGGGAGTCCAGAAACCTTCCTCTCTAGAAAGAGAAGGGAGGCTGAGGGACTTTGTAGTATTCTTGGCTTAGGAGAAACATTTTTTTTTTTTTTTTTTTAATAGACTTAATTTTTTTAGAGCAGTTTTAGGTGTACAGAAAAATTGTGACAAAGTAAAGAGAGTTTCCATATACTCCCTCTCCCCCTTGCATGTGTCTTAACTATTATTAGTATCTTGCATTTGTACAGTACATTTGTACAATGGATGAACCAATATTTATACACTATTATTAACTGTAGTCCCTAGTTTATACTAGGGTTCACGCTTTGTGTTACACAGTCCTATGGGTTTCGACAAATGTATGTTATATGTCCACCATTCCAGTATCCTACAGAATAGTCTTACTGCCCTAAACATTTCCTCTGCGCCACCTTTTTATCTGCCTACCCCCAAGACAGCCAGCTTTTAAAACGTGATGTTGCAGGGCTTTAGCCAAGAATGGTGCTCAGAGGCTAAGTGGCTACCTTAGTTTGAGTTTCCCAAAAGCACACCCTGAGACAAGAATTTGGGTTCAAATATTTATTTCTGAGGTGATGTCAGGAAGGGAGATGTGGGATTGGGGAAATAAGAAAGAACGCCAATAACCAAAAACCAAGCGAACCAGTTGCCATTGCGTCAACTCCAGCTCATGACAACCCCAAGTGTGTCAGAGTAGAACTGTGCTCCATAGTGTTTTTTCAATGGCTGATTTTTTAGAAGTAGATTGCCAGGCCTTTCTTCTGAGGTGCCTCTGGGTGGATTCAAACCTCCAATATTTTGGTTAAAAGCTGAAGGGTTTAACCCTTTGTACCACCCAAAGACTCCAAAGGGTGTGTCAATGAGTGTGTTATTATGCTGGACACCAGGGCTCCCTCCTGTCAGGGACCCTCTGAAATGCCACCCCCTCCCTCTAAGGAATGAAGAAGCTTGAGTATTTAACTTCCAAATCTCATCTCTTTTGTACCCTCAGGCAGAGAGACGCATGTGCTATTGCACGTATGAGAACAGCGAGGGCTTCAGGTGCCCTCTGGGGTGGGCTGAGGGCATGTGCTGTGGCTGTCATAAACCCAGGCTTTAGAATGTAATTCTGGATCTGCCTCTGATGTGCTGGGCAGACTGTTCAGCTACTCTGATCACTCCAGAGTGGAGGATGATGGGATACTCACTTACCTAAATATTTGTAGACTGCCGATGATCCCCATTATTAGTAGATATTGGCATCGGACAATTTTGTATGTATTAATATTTTTAAAATCTGGAGTTTATTTAATACCTTAAAGTTGGTTTGCCTGTTTAGGAAGGAATAGTGTGGTTTGCTTGTGAGTGTGAGTGCTTGTCACTAAAGGAGATCAACTGTACATGCCAGTGCACATATAATATGAAACTCTGTGCTTATTGTGCACATATGAACTTCCTTAAGAGGAAATGGCAAAACGTCTTGATTAGAAGATTGCCCTTCTACCCAATGTGATATGGGTAATATGAAATATTTTCTTGAAATGGATCTGGAGGTTAGTATAACTGCTGGATGGAAACTGTATACTTTTCTTGGTTCTTTTTACTGAGCGTATTAAAATTAGGAACAGAAAGGTTGACCACACCAAAGGCTTCCCTGCTTTCTGGAAATCTGAGGCCCTTGATGACAGTGGTGAGGAGTGAGAACCAGTGGGGACAACAGCGGTGAAGTCAACCTTTCTTCCCCATGTGCTCTGAGGGAAAGGGCAGCTCACCACGCACAGCCTGAGCTTGGGAGGGGAGAGCTGGAGTAGAAAGCTGAAAGCAAGGGCATCATTAATCAGGGTGGGCACCATAGAAAGTTGTTTGTGTCAAAACTGGGAAGATTTAAAAATATATAGATGGGTGAACTATCAGAACAAATTGGCCATCAAATCCACTTTTTCAAATGACGCATAGAGAAAAAATGGACTCATCATTTTTCACTATTTGCCATAAGTCTTTTTGGTCTGGCATGTTTACAGCCTAATGATTTTTAAACTGTGTTGGAATAAAGGCAACACACAGCTTTCTTGCCACTTGGATGCATTTTCAGTGGGCTTGGGGAGAGGTGGCGCTTGAGGAAATGCATAGTTCTAATTGCTAGTATTGTCTGAATACATTAAAATGTGTGTGGCATCATTGTCATTTTAAACCTTTTTATTTCTCTATGTTTCTGTTTCTCTCTGTATACATAAAATAAACATATATACACCTAATAGACATTATAATTATGTATACATACTGTATCAGCCAAGATGCAGTCAGGAAAGCAGAAACCACACCAGTGACTTTAACAGAGAGAATATAATATATGGAATTTGTTAAATAGATATGATATTGGAAGATTAAAAATTGTTAAAGAGATAACAGATATTGTAAGTAGTTACTACCTCTTGGGCTATGGGAGCAAAGAGAAGAAGTTGGGGTTATCAGAAGCTTGGAGGTCTGAGCTGGGTCTGAGGGAGTGCGATGAGGCTGGTTCTTGGAGTGTTGGGCAAAAATAAGTTAAAAAACCCACAAAACTGGAGGCTGGAATCAAATGCCACTGCTGGGCCAAGAAGCAAGGGTAGGAAGATGCTCATGGGGACAAGAAGCCAATAGGACGGTGCAAGCCTTACCGTTTCCCACTATCACGCCCTATTGGCATAACCTGGCAGACAGCAGATGGTAACACAGAATGTGATTAGCAGATTCCCAGCCCTACCGTTGGAAGCAGTGTTTGGAAGGGTGGGCTTGGAAATGAAACACAGTCATTTCATGACCATCACATAGACATATTGCATTGAACCACGTAGAATTGTTGATGTTCAACTGAAGTATTTTTAAATCAAAAACAAAACAAAACAATTTCATATGGTTCAAACTAATACAAGCAAATGCATATTATATTGTATACAATCGAAATATATTTCATGTATTCATAAACTTCCACATCTTATACACACATATGCAAACATAGATTTAAGGTGGAGGGAGTCATTCCCACACTTATTATGTCAAAGGAAGCTAGTGCCATTCTTTGAATGAAATAGACTACACACACACACACGCATGTACGAGCACACACACATGATCCTGAGTTGTTGTTAGCTGCTGTCAAGTCAATTCTGATTCATGGTGACCCCATGTACAACAGAACAACATATTATCTGGTCCTACACCATCTACGTGATTGTTGGTATGTTTGAGTCCATTGTTGCAGCCATTGTGTCAACCCATCTCCTTAAGGGTTTCCTTCACCCTCACTGGCCCTCCACTTTATCAAACATGATGTCTTTCTCCAGTGATCAGTCTCTCTTGGTGACCCGTACAAAATAAGTGAGTTGAAGTCTTGGACAATATCCTGTGATCCGTAGGGTTTTCACTGGCTGATATTCAGAAGTAGATCACCAGACCTTTCTTCCTAGCCTGTGTTAGTCTGGAAGCTCCACTGAAACCTGTCCACCATGGGTGACCTCACTGGTGGCATAGCTTCCAGCATCACAGTACGATAAACATTCATCCTGGGACTCTGTGATAATTGCCCTGACATGTTTCTGTGTGATGCCATTTACTTCTGCAGAGTGTTTTCCCATCATGGATATATCATTTATTCATTATCCTGTTGCCTTGAGTGTGATCCATTAAGTCTTCAGGAGTCCACAGTGGGTTAGATAGGAAGCTTAGGGGGCAGGGAGTTTATGTTAATGGAGAGGAACAATTTGGAAATGGGGTGGGGGGTGAGAATGGTTGCACCACTTGAAGAATGTAATCAAAGCCACTGAATTGAGCCTGCTGAAATTGTTGAATTGGTGTATGTTCATCTGTGTATATATAACAACAAAAAATAAATAAATAAATAAATTATTTGAAGGATCTGCATGTTAGAAGGCAGCTGTTTGTTTGTATTTTGTTACCTGTGTGCATTTTCAGGATGGGTTCTCTAGTCTAAAAGAAGAAAGGTATGCCTGAGTGTTCTTTCTGGGGAGTGATTCAGAGGCCGTTGAGTAAGTCGACAGTGAAGACACATGGCGTGCCAATATCCGGCCTCGTGAAAGCTCCGTGAGCACTTGTCAATGATCACTGTGCTTTTCCTGAGAACCCTGTGCAAATTTCTACTTTTGTTCATTTATTTGTTTTCTGTCATTCTCTTTAAATAGGGTGTAAGGGAGGAGAGAGAGGCCTGGCAAGATGAAACAGAGAGTGGGCTATGACTCTAAAAGACGGCTGAGGTATTTGTGTAGCTACAATATGCAACTCATTTCAGGGAATCCCACGGACAGCTTTTCCAAAGTAGGCGTTTTCCCTCACATAACCCACTCTCCTTTCCTGGTCCCTGGGGCCCAAAGTCCCCTCTCTGCCTGACCAACCAATGCCACAATTTCAAAGTGATTCAACCGGTGTCCCAGTAATGCCTTCTCATTCTGCCTGTTTCACAATAGCAGGGAGCAGAAGAAACTGACAAATGAGCTATTTTTGAACAAGAAGTTGGCTCAACTGTCAGGCATAATAGCAGCCGTGTAATGTTTGTGGGATAGCCCGCTCATGAAAGATGACTTTATAATTGCCTTCCAGATTCCAAGGATAAGAGCGTATGTTGAAATCAGCATAACCTTCTTAGGCTTTCAAAATCCAGCCTCCAGAGACCCAAGAGACATGCTGGCTGCATTGCCCTTGGCTGTTCATATGACCACCGTCTCCCCTATTTACCCAAATTGTGTTCTGGACATTTTTGTTTACCCCTTAACTATCTGTTTGTCGCTTTAACAGATCAAATAGCACCTACTAATATGGCGTGGCCTCTTTCCAGAGCGACTAGTTATTGCCTTTACTGCTTATAAAATCCTTCTGTGTTTAATCCTCTCAGCACTTTCTTGTTTTTCTTCCCATCTGTCAGTGGGCTTTTGTGCCCCATGGGTCAGCATATCAACACCTCACTCTTCCTCCCCTGAAGACAGCTCTTGTTTCTGAAGCCCTTTCACTGGGGAAGGCTGTTGGAATAGCTTGCACAGGACATGTAGGAGTGCCAGAGTTCAAAAATAAAAACAAAACTGAACTGCATTCAGCTCAGTACAGTTTAATGTATACCAGATAAGTCTCCTGCTGATGCGAGGTTCTTCTCTGGACCATACGGTCACATTCCTATTCTGAGAGGCCCCCTGGTGGAACCAGACTTTCTGGTATAATATACCATCAGTGGCCATCGAGTTGATTCTGACCCATGGCAAACCCATGTGTGTGAGAGTAGAACTGGGCTTCACGGGGTTTTTAATGGTTGATTTTTCAGAAGTAGATCACTAAGGCCTTTTCTTCCAAGGTGCTTCTGGGCAGACTTGAACCTCCAACCTTCAGCTGGCACCCAAGTGCCTTAACTGGTACAAAGTAAAGGTGAATTGCAACACTCCTTCTTTGCTGGGAAGATGGAATTTGTAAATAAGAGGATGATGCCCCCTTACACTGGTTGCTTCTGTTAAACACAAGAGTGTTTGTGGGATGTTTCTAGCCCTGGGGACAAAGCATACTGAAAAAAACAGCTTCTTTGTTTTTCTTGGTATTTCTCAGACCTCTCCCTCCCCATGTAAGTTGCTTGCCCGTTCTCAGAGAGTTACTAAAGGCAAGTCTGGGGTGAAGTTTTCACTGACTCAAGTCATCGAGTAGGATGGTGGGTGATTTATGCAACTGGCCTTTGGATGGCCAGAGGAGAATGTTCCTATTTCCTCACAGAGGTACTCCTTAGCTTAGTGTTAGAAACAATGGGATGAGGTTTTTATGTCTTGTACTTTTCAAACTCCTGTCTTATCTTTTTAACTGTTGAAGTCAATGATACTGGTGCTAAGACTTAGCAACGCAGCACCAGTAGGCTGTGGGGAGGGGTTATGGAGTCTCAAAGTGCAGTCTGTGGGCCTCCTGCATCAGAATTATCTGGAATGTTTCACAGATATGTGATTTCCCAGGTCCACTCCAGCCCTGCTAATTCGAAATATCTGGAAATGGAACCTGAAGGTTTATATGATTAATAAGCACTTCCAGTTACTCTAACTCACACCAAAGTTTACAAATCACTTTTCTAAAGGGCCAAATGGTTACTTGAAGTGGGATCAGTAAAGAAAACACATTTCCCTCTATCTTGGGTGGAAGAATGTATTATTGGGACATACCAAGAAAGTACATCCAGGCTTATTCTATGAAGCTAGTTTATCTGAGAAATATAATGGAAAGATTTAGTTTTGGGAGGCTTGTCTTCTTCATTCTAGTTTGAATGGGTCACTTGACTATATTCTCATCTCATATGCTGCTTAATTTTATCTCCATGCAATTCTGCTCAGTACAGTTTAATGTATCCCAGATAAGTCTCCTGCTGATACAGGGTTTTTCTCTAGACAGTGGTTCCATATTCCTATTTTGATAGCACCCACTGTGGACTCAGTATTTTAAAAACAAAACAGCAAAAGAAGAGTGAAAACAACCATCTCCTCTTTATTATTTGGAGGGCTGGATAAATGGGGATATTATAATTAGCAGAACACAAACACTCATGAACAAACCCTTCTCGTTTTAACCATAGTTGTGAGGCATTTACCCAAGGCGTTGATGTAGAAAGCCTTGGTGAGGACCTTATGATGCCTCAAGGTGACCTTTTGGAGGACAAATTCTCATAAAACTCTAGGACTCAAGTTGTAGCTGAAGAAAATGTAACCTCTGGAGACAGCTCCTCCCCCTTCTCATTTCGAGGAAAGTACAGTATAGAAAAACAATTTGATAAAGACTTAGTAGCTAAAAAAAAAGAAAAAAAGCACTTGCCACTGAGTCGACTTCGACTCATGGCAACCCCATGTGTGTCAGAGTAGAACTGTGTTCCATAGGGTTTTCAATGGCTGATTTTTTGGAAGTAGATCACCAGGCCTTTCTTCCAAGCCACTTTTGGGTGGACTCAAATCTCCAATCTTTTGGTGAGCAGCCAAGCTTGTTAATTGTTTGCACCACCCCGGGACTTAGTAATTAAAGAGTACAGTAAACTGAGGCTTCACTCTATATGGCTCTGAACTAAAATCTAAACTTCCAGTGTCCAGACCAAAGGGGAGAGCCTTTGTCACAGGTGTGCTGTTCTGCCACCCCGGCCATCCCCACTTCTCATGTTGCCGCAACACCACAGAAAGTAAAACAGGCTCCCAAAACATAGTTGTTTCCATACCCTCCCACACACTATTCCCTTTGGAGCAGCAATTTGCCTGCGCTCCACCTTTCCCTGTTGGTGCTCTCAATCAGACAGGCTTTCCCTAACCCCCTAGAGCTAATAGTCCTGGTAATCTTTGCCCCTCACAAATGAATCTTTTGTGCTCTTCTTGCTGGACTTGGCTTGCTGTCTTTCTTTCCCTTTCATTCTTTTTTTTAAAAGAACAATAAGTGCAAACAGCTCAGGAGAAAAGGGGGAGGTGGTGGTAAGGAACCATGTCTCTGGTTGGTCAACCATGATGACACAGTTTATGGGTTTGCCGGATTTCGTTGTCAAGGGATGCAGGGCAGGATCACCTCCTAAGGAAATAATGTGGTCACATGACTAAGAGCAAAGGAGGAGAGAAACTGTGAGGTTTCTGCTGCTGAACAATGATCAAGTTCGCTAGTGTTCTCAGGCGCATGGGGAGGAATAGGCCCTTACTGTGAAGGCTGCATCAGCACCTGCCTCTGTTTCTGTGTCCCCTTGCCATGACATTAACTCTATCTTGTCAATCTGAAGACAGGTTGCCATAGAACATAACCACTGATGGATTTTTAACCAGTCAAGGCACTGAAATGGCTTGTCCTTGTTGATAGGTGTCTTTATACGTAAGTCACCAAAACCTTTACCAGACACCACACTTCATGATGTCTGGCTTAACCCTTCATTGAATAGTTGTATGTATTTGTATCAGTATCGTGAGATATCAAAACCTAAGATTTGGCAAATTAAATTTGGCAAGCTATGAACATGAGCATTTCTAATATTTTTTTACCCCTATTTCTAGGTAAAATTTCTTTTTTTATCTTTTTTTAATTGAAGTATAATATACATAGTGCATCTATTTATATTCTATAGCTTGATGAATTTTTATATATGTACACAATCATGTAACTACCATTCAGATTAAGATGTAGAACATTTCTACCAGCCCCAAAGGCTTTCTTCTGCCCCTTCCTAGTTAATATCCACTCCCCACCTGAGGCACACTATTCTGACTTCTGTTCACATAGATAAATTTTGCCTCTTCTTGAACTTTATATAAATGGAATAACGTAGAACTTATTCTTTTGGATCTGGCTCCTTTCATTCAAAATTATGTCTATGATCTCCATGTTGTTGCACTCTTTCTTATGGTTATGTAATATTCCTTTGTAAATATACCATAAATATTTATCCTTTCTACTGTTAATGGATATTAGATTGTTTTCAGTTTGGAGCTCCAATGCAAATTCTTATACAAGTTTTTTGGTGGATATATACACTCATTTCTGTTGCATACGCCAGGAATTTTGGAATTGCTGAGGGTAAACACATACATTATGTTCAAATGTTCAATATTCTTTTAAAAAGTTAGTAATGTAAATTTAATCTAGATATAAGGAAAAATAGATTTAAAACATTCAGGTTACTGGTAATATTAGGCTAAAGGAAAACACCACTCTTGATATTTGTTGATACTTACTCCCAAGCAACCTCAAATATCATAGTTAGCTAATTAGATGATGGCTGAGAGCCGTTGTTCATTTGATTCAAAGAACCAAACCAAACCCGTTGCCAACGAGTCGATTCCAACTCATAGCCACCCTATAGGACAGAGTAGAACTGCCCCATGGGGTTTCCAAGGCTGTAATCTTTAAGGAAGCAGACTGCCACATCTTTCTCCTGCAGAGCAGCTGGTGGGTTCGAACGGTTAACCTTTTGACTAGTAGCCAAGCACTTTAACCACTACACCACCAGGGTTTCTTGATTCAAAGAAGGGAGATGAAAGTTGTTTCATGTTGACACATCATGGGGTTGGCAACCAATGTCACAAAACAATTTGTGTATTGTTTAATGAGAAAATAATTTGCTCTGTAAACTTTCACACATACCCACACGTACATAAGTTGATGCAGAGAGCAGTGGTATTTCACGCCTTTGCGTATAGCTTAAAAGTAATGAGTCAGAATCAGCTGCCCATCGTTCAACTTAATTGCCTTCATGAATTTTAAGCTATGAGCAAAGGTGTGAAATACCACTGTTCTCTGAAACTGGAGGTTGAAACATTTAGTGAGAAGAACTGCCACGTCACATTGGAAAAGGCATGAATACAAGGAGAGGTGAAGAATTAGGAACAGTAAGTCAAAGGGCCACATATGCAAAACATTTAACACATTATTACACATGTTGTCGTTAGTTGTTGAGTCAGCTTCAACTCACTGCAACTCCATGTACAACAGAACAAAATGTTGCCCCATCCTGCACCATATTCATGATCATTGACATCCTCAAGTCCATTGTGGCCACTGTGTAGTTTGAGTGCCTTCCAACCTAAGGGGCTCATCTTCCAGCACTATGTCAGACAATATTCTGTTATGATCCATCGGGTTTTCATTGGCTAGATTTTGAAAGTACATTACTAGGAATTTCTTCCTAGTCAATCTTACTTGGTCTGGAAGCTCCGCTAAAACCTGTCTACCCTGGGTGACCCTGCTGGTATTTGAAATACCAGTGGCACAGCTTCCAGCAACATGCAAGCCACCACAGCAGGACAAAGTGACGGATGGTGGTGATCACACATAATCTTCAGAAAAAAACCCAATGGATTTCGTCCTATTATTACTCCAATTACAGATAATGAAACTGAGGCTTAGAAAGGCCAGGAGATTTACCTAAGGTAATCCCATCAGTAAGTTACCAAGATAGAGCTCCAAGTGTATTTAAAGTGTCCAGAGTTTTACTGGAGTTTCACTAGGTAGGCAAGATTGATGTGACTCAATTTCTAGTGCTCCTTTTCTCCCAGGAGATAGGGCTGATATCGTTTGGCTCAGAACCCCAAGCCTCTAATCACGTGGCTGGTCTTTCTGGCATGGCCAGCTTCCATCCTGAGTCATTCATTAGCATAAACTGTCTAGTGGCCCACCTGATTAGTATCTGGTGTGATCTGAGGGTCCTACTATGAATAACAAATACTCTCCTATCACGCAGGAAATTCCAAGGGTTTAGAGGTTATGAGGTTATCTCCCAAGAACTGGGGACAAGGCTAGCCAAATTGTTTGTTACACAGTCCTCCAGTACCTCCTTTTTTATCTCAGAAAGAACTCTGGCCAAACCTGCTTTGCTACTCCTTTCCTTCTCCATTATGGATATCAATTAGCCCCGGAAATTCACTGGCGTTGTCGAACATTTAAAATAATTGGAAATAAGGGAAGTGTAACCAATCATTGCCTTATTATGAGGTGCCAAGCCAGCCGTAGGAAAAATGATTAATAAGGTGCACATTTCTTGGCACTTCCCACCTCTTGATTCTTATTAAGAACACCTGTTCTTCATTTTTCCATCCTCTACAGGATTGTGAAGAAAAATTAGACACTAACTCAATGTGCTAAGGGCTGATAGTTGGACCTCTACCCTGCTTGCTTCAAAACCCCCATTTTATCCCATTTCTTCTCCTCTGCCTTTGCCTCTTGCTCTGTCCCACACTTCTAGTGCCAATTATTTCTACAACCTGACTCCCTGGATCCTAAATTTTCCCAAATTAAAGCATCCTTTGAGCCATAAGAGCCACACCTGAGAGATTTCTTTCCCCTCGACGCACACACACACACACACACACGCGCGCGCCAATATATACTCCCAATCTCGGAGGTCTGAACCAAGACGGTCTTGTCGGGATGTCTCAAAAGGCATTGTAGTGTTTTTTTGCCCAGTATCTTATGGTGATGCTTAACCTTGTTCATTGATGTGGATTGGTTGGGCCTTGGGGCTCGAGGGAACAGTGATTATGGACTAGTTTAGAAACTGCCAGATGATATTTCCTGACACATGGCTCATTGACGAGGGCATCATAGCAGATAATGCTCAGGAGTGCCTTGCCCTTTGGATCAATGAGTCAACCTTGAAAGTAACACTTTAAAAAATGTTTGAAGGACCACTTGGCCTTTCTGTGCCCTGTGTGAGATGCTCCTGGATATGGGCAGGGGCACCTGACCTTCTCAAGGCCCATCGTCCTCGTCCATGTTCTGCCTTGCACCTCCACCAGTATAACTCATTTCAGTTTTGGCTGACTGTAATAATTATCTATTACTCCTACATTTGTGGGTCACGTGATAGTGAAACATTTTGTCTATCAACCGTTATTAGCATGATAAGCAACAGTGGAAAATGCAAAGCCTGGAAAATGCCAGCTAATAAAATATTTTAGAACTTAACTAGAGGCAAAAAAAGGTGGGGGACATAATATATAAATTTGACCCAGGCCCTAATTTCTTGTTTATAAATTACCTTTATTTACACTTAAAAATTCCTTTATTTATTTTAATTAAAGAGTTTTTAATTAAAATATAAAGTCTCATTTATTAATAATTCATTTATATAAAATGTATATTGTTATTAGTCACTTTTCTAAATTCATAAATGCAATGCACTTTATTCAATACATAGACTTCTTAACTGAAGTGATTCTCAAATGTGACAATTCAGAATGTTGAAGTCAAAGGAGTCAGAGTAGTAATTCCTTCTGGAAATGGGAAAATTGGGGAAAGTTCACTAACAAAACTGATGTTCAATTTTTCGACATAATAGGTATGATATTTTAAAATAAGGACTCAAAAGTGTGTGGATAGTTTATTACTACGCAGATTTGGGGCACAGTGAATCAAGAGTGATTTGAGGAAAATTGTGGATTCCATTATACAGATGTTGTAATGGTTGCCTATTTTCATCATAAATGGCTCTCAAAATTTATAGAACTTGGGCAATGTGAAATAATTTCCTTATTAAGCAAATTCCAAAGATCTCCAATGTGCTTCTTTTATAATTTTGAGTGGCAAGACTAACATAAAAAGAAGCCACATGTCTATAGGCTTAATGCAGGGAAAAATTACTTCTTTTCATTTTGAAACAAACGCACAGTTGTCATTCGTGTGAATTCAGGCCTTGGAGATGTTATTTGAGCAGGATCTTGCCACCCACAATAAGTCAGAATAACATTTGAGCATTTCCCAAGAGCCAAGCCTAGCTCATCTCGCTAAGGTAAAAACTGCTAAAGAATTCTCCAAGATTGAGCTAACTAACGCATCTAAAAAAAAAAAAAAAAATTATTCAAGGGGCAGGAGTCTGTATTATAGGGCTAATAAAAGAGCAAGTATTACCATCTTAGAATAAAAGAAATTTAACTCAGATATTGACATAAGTATGCTGTGGATATAGATATATTGCTGCTTCATCAGAAAGTAAGAACAAGTCTCAGATTTGAAATGCTTTCCCGTACCTTTCAGAAAACTTTGCTGGCCCTCTTGTCCTTCAGGAATCTTCTATGTTCTTCTGTAGTCCATTAAACAAAAGATTACCAAATATTTTAGTCACCAGAGAAAAGCAAGTAAAAACCAGAATGGTCAAAATATAAAAGACTGATATCAAACAGTGCCAATGATGTGAAGCAACTGGAACTCTCGTACACTGCTCATTTGAAAGCCTTGTCTTGTTAGTTGCTTTTCATTTGTGTATGTGTGTATGTACCTCCTTTTTAATTCATCTTGATTCAGAGTAAAATAACTCCAATTTTTTTATATCTTTTTTTTCTGATTTATTTAATTAATTATTCATGTGACTTCCCTTCCCACCCACTTCCATTATATTTATGGTTCAGTAAGTAAAAAATAAACTGTATACGCTCTGCTAAATAATAAAAATGGAAGCAGTTAATTTGTGGTATATTTTGAGTAGTTCAAAGCCTTCATCTCTGAGCATAGACTTTTGGGAACTTGACTTTTAAAGGTCATAAAAAGTTTTGTTCAAGATTTGTGATTGTCCTTTATATCTCGTCAGCTTTATTTTCTCTAAGCTGTTTCCAGGTGTACCTTTTTAACAACTCAAGAGTTCTACTTTACATTTTTCCTCTCATTTGTCAGGAGACATGGTCTTTAGATCTACTAAGAGCTATGGAGGAACATGCAAGGATACGGAAGATCTCTTGGGTCTTACCAGCTGGGTAACAAGGGCATACATGAGCATTGTCTACACAGCTTTGTCATAAGAACAGGGCTCCTGAGTATGTTGAAACCAAAACAATCCCTGTGGTCATCAGTGTTATTCATAAATGTTTCCTATTTTCCTTCCAACCACTTGGTCTGATTGCCTTGATGCCAGGTAGAGTCATACGACTTATTTTGGCCAATGACATGTGAGCAGAAGAGATGCACATTAACTATGGGAGAAAGCTTTAAGAGCTAGTGCATAATTTACCGGCCTCTCTCTTTCCATTTGCTGCGGTGAGCAGTAATATTCCAAATAGTGCCTTTTTTGTCAGCCTTGTCCCCAGAACCAGCTGACCCATGATGGACATGTAACATGAGCAATAAATTAAATCTTTGAGGTTTTAGGGAACTGAATATTTTTGTTACTGCAACATAATTCAGCTTATTCTGAAACTTAACAGACAGATCCAGTGACTGGTCACTGAAAGACCAATTTTGTTAACATACCACAAACGATAGAACTTCATACACCAGAGAACACAGTCATTCCCAGTAGGCAAATGGGACTGAAAGATACCTGATGACTCAGAATCAGAGGCACAGAGGAAAAATCATCCTTCCTTGCTCTGCCATTCTCTGCCAAACTCCTGAGTACAAGTGAATCATGGTCCTGTGACTCACAGCGTAAGGTCACAGAGAATCAATAAACCATTGCATTTCATATCAGGACTCTGTTAGTCTCTCTGGTTGTTCATGACTGAGGGTTTTTAGGATTTAGTGGAGTTTTCTGGTAAGTAACAGATGTTTATTCTAATTTAAGTTTGAGACTATCTAGATGCTTCTCAACTGCCCATGATAGAGAATGGAACCGACCCACGCCAAAGGCTGTTGTAGTTGTTAACTGCTCTTGAGTCAGTCTCCAATTTATGGCGACCCGTGATTCATGGTGACCCGTGATTCATGGTGACCCGTGATTCATGGTGACCCGTGATTCATGGTGACCCGTGATTCATGGCGACCCCATGCACAATGAATGAAACACTGTATGGTCCTGTGCCCTCCCTATGATCGATTGTGGATAGGACCATTGTGATCCATAAGGTTTTCTTTGGTTGGTTTTTAGAAGTAGATCTCCAGGCCTTTATTCCTAGTCCTTCTTAGTCTGGAAGCTCCAATGAAACCTGTTCACTCTAAGGGTAGCTGTTTAAATACTAGACACTCTTATATACACTTGGCCTGGTTACTACTTTCTAGGTCTTCTATTCTGATTTGTTATTTTTAAGATTATTAATCTAAAGCCTCGAGGAGTTAAATGACCAGATCACAGCTACAGAGCATATAAGTGGCAGAATCCAACCTGGAACCTAAGTCCCAGGTCACCAGCAGAGGACTCTTGACACACACTAAACTGGAGGTTTGCCTGGA
This sequence comes from Trichechus manatus latirostris, assembly GCF_000243295.1. NCBI lineage: Eukaryota > Metazoa > Chordata > Mammalia > Sirenia > Trichechidae > Trichechus > Trichechus manatus. The sequence goes on from NW_004444040.1 coordinate 4,887,266, forward strand.
ACCAGAATAGAAAGAGAAGGTGGGTCACTTTAGATCTTGGTTCTCAAAACAACTTCTGCAAACATCCCTAAATGGGCCATGAGGGCTGTTTGCACTAGTGTCTGGTTGGAATACTAACCAAAAGAGAGAAATGAGAAACTTCAGGGACTGGGGAGAGAAGGTAGAATAGAGAAGGGAAAGTCATTTACCCACAAGTGACTTTACAACTCAGATTTTGCTAGCTGTAGCATAAATGTGTTGGGCTTCGGTTCCCAGTGGAGACCCACATTCATAGTGAAACCAAAGATCTGCTGCTGCTCTTATCTCGGCTACTCCTAATTATCACTGGGGAAACCATGTGGAATGGAAAGCAAGAGGAGGTCAGGAACCTCCTAACAGATTACAAGCATGAGGTCAGCCCTCAGGTCCCAAGAGATCTGCTGTAAAAGATGAGCGGCCACAGTTACTGACTTAGATAAGAAAAAAATTGACTGGCCTCCCTCTGCTTATCAACGAGCCAGTGTGTCAAAAGCTGCCTAAGAATGGGGGAGTAACTGAGGAGCAGAGAGTCCAGAGAGCATCCCTGAGGGGATGGCATCATGTAATCCTATGTCCTGCAGCATCTTTTTTTTCACTCCTCCCAAAGTGTTTTGGCTTCTCACCAGCAGTCTCATCTCTTTTGTCCCTACTTTTGCTCAAAGAGTAAAACAATAAGTATCGGGAGCCCCTGGGCAGTGCAAATGGTTAAGTGCTGGGCTACTAACCCAAAAGCTGGTGGCTCAAACCCACCTAGAGGCACCGTGGGAGAAAGTCCTGGTGATCTGCTTCTGAAATGTCACAGCCATGAAAACCCTATGGAGCTCTGTTCTACTCTAACACGAGTTGGAATCTACGGCACTTGGGGAGAAGTTACCAAAGATGCAATGGATGAAGGGGTATGGTACACGTAATCATTTATCCGATCCAAACAGTTCCTACCTTAAAAATTGTAGGATTTCCTGACTCAGACACAGATTATTCCACTTGTGCGTGTGTAAGTGTATGTATCTACTGTTTAATCCACCTTCATTCAGAATAAAATAATGCCATTTATTTATTTACTTTGATCTTATTCATTTATGTATTTATATTATTTCATTCCCACTCCTTGCAATTATATTCAATGGTTCAATAAGTAAAAACCAAAATGTATATACGCTCTGCTAAATCATAAAAGTGTATCCACTTAAAGTTTTGTGTAAGGGGGTGGTTTCAGGACCTGGTATGTCCTTATTTTTAGATAGCTCTTATTCCCTGAACTTGAATCCCCTTCATAGGAATCTTATGCTGGGAGCTGTCTTATGGCATTTGAGCACCAGCGAAGTGCTGAAAGCGTTAGATGAAGTAAGTAACTTCCAGAAGAGTGAGAGGCTGCCTGGTTTGCCACATAGCTCCTCTGTCACACTTATCTCAGGAAGGCTTTATAATAACGTGTGGCTCTAACCACAAACCTCCTTGAGCCAAGAAGCCCCACTTTTCCCAAGGAAGGTGATTTTCTGGGGTGTACAAACCTTGTCTAGTGACCTATTTCACCTTGAACCTTCCAAACAAAGTTCACAACCTCAGACTTGCTCAAGGTGGGCAAGACAGAGACTGAAAGAACAGAACTGCACCATGATAGTAAAATAAAAGGAATTGCTATAGTTTCTACAGGAGGCCCAAGAGGGAGGGGACCAGGGTTCATGAAATGAGGGGAAGTTAGAGTAACTAGAGGAGATTGGGGTCCCAGGGACAAAAGATGACCAATTCCAGAATGTGAATATGGTGTATAGATTTTTAAGAACAGTGCTGACTAATGTTCAGTATTGTTTTCTGTACCGTATTGAATATAATTTCCTCCTCTCCCAGCATTACTCCCTTTCTTTAACATGATTCTATAGCATACATCCCTGCCTTACATGAGTGACATTTTGAAGGAACTGATTAAATAGATTAACATTTGGGTTAACACAGAATGGGGGGAAGTGAATTCCAGAGGTTATGACATGAGAGAGACTGAGACGTCATCAGACGCAGAACATTGGCACAAACAGGAGAACAGTAACCCATGCCACCTCTCCCCAGCAAGGAATCCTCAAATACGTGGAGGGTAGGAGTAAAAGCATTTGAGTTTGGAACATCCTTTTAAAATGTTGTGTGTCAGGTGACTCCACCTGTTTGGCAAAGTTAGGGGTTATCTAGGAGGAGATATCACTTTATCCTTGCGCTGAACCATAATTTTCTTTATTTTCAAAGGCCCAGTAGAACCCACTGCCGTCGAGTTGATTCCAACTCATAGCGACCCTATAGAACAGAGTAGAACTACCCCCATAGGGTTTCCAAGGAGCACCTGGTGGATTTGAACTGCTGACCTTTTGGTTAGCAGCCATAGCTCTTAACCACTACGCCATCAGAATTTCCGCAAAGGCCCAGTAGAATGCACATACAACACATACAACACAACAGAAAATAAACCCGTTGGCCATAGCTGCAAATGGAAACCATCTAATAGAACCATATTTTTTGGTAACTCAATTACCCTGTATATTTCTAGATCACCTTGATCCTCTGCAAAATGTTAAGTTTGAATCTTGTGGGCCTCTGGCTTCTAAATTTTTATTTGAGTTTTATTCACTACGCAGTTTGAAAACCAAACCCAGTGGGGTTTAATTACCACCTGTTTCACCTTTGGGGCTTGTAGATGAATAATAAAAATGTGTGTGCTGGTTAATCTCAGCTGAAGGACTCAGGCTCATAAATGGACTGAGGTCCTGAAAATTGCTCACAGAAACTTACGCAATTTGGGGAGAGATCCTAGAGATGAAGGATTGAAGAAGTTGGCGGGCAGCGGGGTGCAGCAGAGTATAGTCATTAAGGATATTGGCTTTGTAGTCAGCTCTTGGTGCAAATCCTAGCTCCTATTCAGTGAGTCCATCATGTTGCTCAACCTCTGAGTCCCAGTTTCCTCATCTGTTGAAGGGAGTAATAATAAACAGCTTAGCTTTGAAAATGTAACAAAAATGCATTTGACACTCAGTAAAGTTGTTAGTTGCTATTGAGTCAGCTCCCACTCATGGCAACTTCATGTACAAGAAAACGAAACATTGCCTGGTCCTGCACCATCTTCATGACCATTGGTATGCTTAAGTCCATTGCTGCAGCTACTTTATATTTTGGGTACTTTTCTACCTAGGGGATTCATCTTCTAGAACTGTATCGGACAATATTCTCTTGTGATCCGTTGGATTTTCATTGGTTCATTTTCAGAAGTAGATTGCCCAGCTTTTTTCCTAGTCTGTCTTAGTCTGGAAGCTCCACTGAAACCCTGTCCACCATGGTGACCCTGCTCGTATTTGAAGTAGTGGTGGTATAGCTTCCAGAATCACAGCAACACATGAGCCACCACAGTACAACAAACTGACAGACAGGAGGTGGACTCAATAATAGTAGCTGTTATTTTATTATTGACAGTATAATTATTATTAATTAATACAGATCCTCATTTCCAGGTGAGAAAACTAGGTGGCTTGACCCAAGCTAATTAGTTAGAGCTGGAATTAAGTATCCCCACTCTGAATCTAGCTTTCATTCAATTGCTTTGTGAAATTTCTCATAGCTCTTGCCAAGTGGCTGGTTCAGTCCTACCTGGCATGCCTGTATGGCTTACCTGGGAGAAAAGATGATGCAGATAGTGGTGGCCAAATGGGTCTCTGGAGCAGTGGTTGAATAGGGACATGCTGTGCTGGTGAGCTCACCATGGAGGCTTCCTGCCTTTCATCTTCTGCCCTTCCGCTTGAAAACAAACACTCTTACCTGGAGACTATGCATAGTCCTGTTCATGCTGTTCCACCCTCGTTCCAACCCTGCCTATGGCTCGAGCAGTGGTTTACCTTCTCTTACCTAGCATGTCTTAATGAAGGAGGACCGTGTGATGTAGTGGAAACAATGGTGAGACGAGAATTGACAGCTGTAGTTTCTAGTTCTGTCATAGACACTCCAGCTGAGGGGATCTAGGAAGTAACTTTCCAGAACAGTCGATTTCTCTAAAAAATGAGGAGGTTGGATTAAGAAATCTCTCTTGAACAGAAATTTCTGAATTTATGAAAAGGGAGAAGATCTGCTACGCATACAATATGGATCTACTTAAACTTTGCTGTTTCATGAAAATGGAGAAAAAGGTAGTGTAGTAAATTTTTTAGACAAGTAGAGATTTGTTATATCAGGATAAGTCTAAAAATTCCATTGATGATATGGTTTTTCGCTAACCTTTAAAACATAACAGACATATGTGCATCCTCTTTTTTTTTTTTTTTTAAAAATGAGTTTTTGTGTAGTAGGTAATTAATTCCCTGCATAAAATCAAGATACTAGCCCTTTTGCTAGGGTTTATCAGCATTGGCACTATGGACATTTTAGGCCAGATAATTGCTTGTTGTGAGGGCTGTCCTGTGCATTGTGGGATATTTGGCAGCGTTTGTGGCCTCTACCCACTAGATGGAGACCTGGTGGTGCGCTGGTTAAGAGCTTGGCTGCTACCCAAAAGGTCAGCAGTTCAAATCCACCAACTTCTCCTTGGAAAGCCTATGGGGCAGTTCTACTCTGTCCTATAGGGTCACAGCTAACAACCCACTAGATGCTGGTAGCTCATCCTCTTTCCCCCAGATGTGACAATAAAAATGTTTCCAGACATTGCCAAATGCTCCCTGGGGGAGGGGCTAAATGTGCCTCTTGGTTGAGAACCAGAGCTTTAAAAAAAAAACAAACCCATTGCTGTGGAGTCGATTCCGACTCTTAGCGACCACTGCTTTAGGTACATGTATATGGTAATAAGGATGACATGTTTCTCTCTGCCCCAAATCAGTGTATTTTCCAGTTGTATTAGTAAGGATAGGATAGGGAGGGTTGCAGGAACAAACAAACTCCACCTATCAATAGATTAATAGAACAAGTTTATTTCCTGCTCCAAGGTAGCTGTCCCCATGTGGTGATTGACTGACCTAAGATGCTTCCATTTGGATTCAGTTAAAACTTGAGGCTTCCATGATAGCTGAGACACAAGAAGGAAGTGCAAAGAGAGCTCATACCTGCTCCTACATGCTTTGGCTGAGAAGTAACATACCTCACTTACATTCACAGACCACTGATGAGAATTGGTCAAATGACTTCCTAGTGGTGATGGGGCTGGGTAATACTGAAGAGTACATAGATGATTTGGTGGACATTACTATACCTACCACACCAAACAATTATGAACATTTGTCACTTGGAGACTTGACTGCAAATGGTGGAGTCTTAGAGGGACTTTTTCACTTCTCTTTCATCTCTCACCTTGGGAAAGGCCACTAATAACTAGAACAGGGAATGTTCTCAAATTCTTCTATATGCTTTGTGTTTTACTCTTTATTAAATAGGTGCTAAGTCAAATCTTTGTAGCAATATTTTAGTTCAGCAATAGTAGTATGTTTTAAAGCCCTGCTTCACCTCTTTTTCCTCAAATAAATGTCTCCACTGAAGCCCAGAATATAAAGTAACATAAAGTTGAGCTGGTGTGGTTGAAGTGGGGATGGGCACCCTGCTCCACTAAGCCCCTAAACACACACAGTGGCCCCGAGGGACCATGGGGCACAGTTTTCAAATCTTTGATCTACAATATTTTGAACTACTTTCCCTGAACAAATATAACCTGTCTGATCTAGTTGTGACATCTGTTATATTGGTTGGGGAAAGCCATTGGGAAGGATATACTTGAGTATTCCTCCCCATAGACTAGGAAGGACCTAATTTCTCTTTGAGTCCCTGTCAGTAAAATTGATGGAATCCCAACTGCCCCCTGGCAGTGACTTGTGGCTGTCAAGACTGAGGAGCAGGCCACTGCTGATCCAGACACCATTGCCTCACTTCCTACACCTCACCCCAACCATTACCACCTCCCCCTGACTGCAAGATGTTTTCTGTGTCCTCAGGTACATCTCCAGCTCTCAGGATAAGATGCCTAGATTGGCATTGATTGTTTCCCAGGCCTCAGCACGCTGGTGGACCCCTCAGAAACTCAGACTTCCTTCCACTTCTGGGTGATCGAGGCAGGTTCCCCAGGCCATATGGAAGCAATGCCTCCCAAATCTCCAGGACACGCTTGCTTCCATCTTTCCAACCAAGCTCCAGTATCCCTCCTTAACTTCTCTCCCTAACTGGATTTTCTGGGTTGGTGCTGTCTTTGCAATCCTTCCATTTTGGAACTCCTTTAGCAACAACATCATTTGCTATCATTTAGTTTAAAAAAAGGAGCCCTAGTGGCCCAGTGGTTAAGCGCTCAGCTGCTAACCAAAAGGTCAGCAGTTCAAATCCACCAGCTGATCCTTGGAAACCCTATGGGGCAGTTCTACTCTGTCGTATAGGGTCACTATGAGTTGGAACCAACTAGATGGCAATGAGTTTTTTCTTTTTTTTTTTTTGGTTAAAAAAAGTAAAGCCACTTGTTTGCTGTTGAATATAGGTAGTTTCTTTTCACTGATATAAAGTTAAAGCATCTTAGAATTGGAGAAGAATTTATGCATCTGTGCTGAGGCAGCATGTTATAATATGAAATATTATAGTAAATAATTGTAATTATTTATTCCAACTAAGAATAAGAACATAGACTCTGGAGCCAGACTATCTTGGTTCAACACATTGATCTTACAAGCTGCCTGAACTTAAACACCTCACTCAAGTCTACTGTCTCCATTAGCTCATCTGTAAAACAAGAATAATAATAGTACCCACCTCGCTGCATTATAATAATGTCTTAAAAGTGTTTAAAAAATTAATAATTATGAGGCATTTAAAAGAGTGCAAGTGTTGTTAAAATAGATAGATAGATAGATACTCCCATTAGAGTACAAGCCTGTTAAATACGTAAGATACTTGCTATACCCTGGAGAATTCTCAACAGAAGGCCCAATTTGATTCCAGAAATATAAACAAGGCCAGCCAGAAAATCCTTGTAAAGCAGATAACAGGGTTATTTGCCAACCCTAACATTTAAGAGTTTTCTAGTTGGCATTCTGTTGTTAAGGAAGAGCTTTCCCTTCTCCAGAATGAAGACGTTTGACAATTACAATTTTCTAAGAATAACCAATGAATGTTAAAACAAAAAGATGAACATTCGATGAGAAAGAGGATATTTACATAGTCTCAAATTACATATTATGTATTAATTATACATATAACCTTACAAATTAATTATAAAAGGAAACATAGTAACTTATCAGTGGAACAAACTGGTAGACACCATGGTAACTAAATGATCAAAGTTCACCTTACTAGCAATGGAACAGACTGACATTATATTCCTCTTGATGGAGTGTAATGAGAAAAATACATCACTTACAGAGTATTCCAGCCAAAAATTCATAAACTGACTCTAATCTTAGGAAACACCAAATTAACCCAAACTGAGAGACAAACTTAAAATAACAGACACCTGTTGGTCAAAATGTCAACATCATGTATGGAAAAGAAAGGCTGGTTGGAGAACTTTTCCCTTTTAGTCTCGTAAAGGAGACAAAAATGACATGACAACTAAATGCCGTCAGTGATCCTGGATTAGAATGTATTACTGGGGGGGAGAACAGCTAGAAAGGACATTATTGGATCAATTGATGAAATTTTAATACGGACTGTGATTAGATGATACCATTATTTCAATGTTAGATGTCCTAATTTTGATAATTATGTTACGGTCATGCAAGAGCATGTTCCTGTTCTTAGGAAATACACACGGGACTATTTAGGGAAAAAGGTGCATGATGCCTGCAACTTACTCTCAAATGGTTCAGGAAAATATTTGCTCTGTGTGTGTGTGTGTGTGTGTGTGTGTGTGTGTGTGTGTTTTAAAAAAGCATTATAAAGCAAATTTGGCAAAATATTGATAATGATGAGTCTGGGTGAATGGAATAGAGAACTTCTTAGTACTATTCTTGCAACTTTTCTGTAAATTTAAAATTATATAGAATTTTTAAGAAGGTTAAAAAAAAAGAAAAGAAAATATAGAAGGATATATACCGCCCCCCCCCCACAAAAAAAAAAAGAAGTGCATTTCTTATCTGGCTTTTTGAGACCAGCATGAACGTGAACAATTAACTTGGAAATTCAGTAGGTGCCAGGAACTACCCTTGATAGACAAAGACCTGTGGGGGGTTACTAAAGAATATAAATGGCTCTCTCCTTTGAGTTTAGGATCTTCAAAAGGAGAGCCTTCTTAAGCGTTATTGTTGTTATTAGGTGCTGTTGAGTCAGTTCCAACTCACAGTGACCCTATGCACCACAGAACGAAACACTGCCTGGTCCTGCGCCATGCTCACAATCATTGTTATGCTTGAGCCCATTGTTGCAGCCACTGTGTCAATCCATCTCATTGAGGGTCTTTCTCTTTTTTGCTGTACGTTACCAAGCATGATGTCTTTCTCCAGGGACTGATCCATCCTGATAACATGTCCAAAGTATGTAAGGCATAGTCTCGCCATCCTTGCTTCTAAGGAGCATTCTGGTTGTCCTTCTTCCATGGCAGATTTGTTCGTTCTTTTGGCACTCCGTGGTATATTCGGTATTCTTTGCCAACATCACAATTCAAAGGCCTTAATTCTTCTTCCATCTCCCTTATTCATTGTCCAGCTTTTGCATGCATATGAAGTGATTGAAAATACCATGGCTTGGGTCAGGTGCACCTTAGTCTTTGAGGTGACATCTTTGCTTTTCAACACTTTAAAGAGGTCTCTTGCAGGAGATTTGCCCAGTGCAATGCGTCTTTTGATTTCCTGACTGTTGCTTCCATGGGTATTGATTGTGGATCCAAGTAAAATGAAATCCTTAACAACTTCAATCTTTTCTCTGTTTACCATGATGTTGCTTATTGGTCCAGTTGTGAGGATTTTTGCTTTCTTTATGTTGAGGTGTAATCCATACTGAAGGCTGTGGTCTTTGATCTTCATCAGTAAGTGCTTCAAGTCCTCTTCACTTTCACCAAGCAAACTGTTCGTCTGCATATTGCAGGTTATTAATGGGTCTTCCTCTAATTCTGATGCCCTGTTCTTCGTATAGCACAGCTTCTCGGATGATTTGCTCAGCATCCTTCTTAAGCAGTCTCTTAGAAATTTAGCAGTATTTGCTGAGCACTTTTCTGATGCAGGTTTTTTTTTTTGTGTGTGTGTGTGTGTTTTTTGCTGAATTAAAAAAAAAAATTATGGGATTTTGGTCCTTGAGTGAGGCTGGCATGGGGCCTCTCTGGTGGTGGCTATGCCTACATGTGCCACCCCAGCAGACTCATCCAGGATGGAGGGAGCTGAGGTACTATTAATATAATGATGTAGACGTGAATTTATTCCAACTAAGCACCCATCTTCAGAGGCTATGCCCCAAGTGGACTGCTTGTTTGTGTAGTTCATACTCTCCTCCCTGGCTGCGCATGAATCCAGCCTCTTATGAGGACACCAGGACATCTCCTGTGCAGATTCAGCTGATGACCTCAGCAGGTCTTCGGATTAAAGATGTACAAAATGGAGAAAAGGGAGGTTTATTTTTTACAATCCTTTCCGCCTTCTAAAGGAGCCCTGGTGGGGCAGTGGTTAAGTACCTGGCTGTTAACTGAAAGGCCAGTGGTTCGAACCCAGCAGCCACTCCATGAGAGAAAGATGTGGTGGGCAGCTACAGCCTTGAAAGCCCTATTGGGCAGTTCCACTCCATTCTATTGGGTCACTATGAGTTGGAATGAGCTGGATGACCACACATTTTGGTTTTTCTACCTTCTAAGGGCATGAGGGAAACCCTAGTGGCATAGTGGTTAAGTGCTAGGCTGTAAACCAAAAGGTCTGCAGTTTGAATGCACCAGGCGCTCCTTGGAAACTCTATGGGGCAGTTCTACTCTATCCTATAGGGTTGCTATGAGTCGGAATTGACTTGATGGCAACGCGTTTTTTTGGTAAGGGCGTGGGGGAAGAGAGAGAGTTCTCTGTAGCTGCAAAGTGATTTGTTTCCTAGCCAGGGATTGGTGACTGTAGCCAATTTTGGACATATAAGCAATTTCTGTGCATAGAAGAGGAAAGCCAATTGAATTTGGGAGGTGGCAGGAGGTGGAAGTTCCTAGGGCAAAGAGCTAGCAACCAACAAGTCTGGGATGGTGGGGACTGGGGAGAACTGTATTCAGGAGTCCTCTACAAACAAGGCCACATTTCTTTTCTTTTTGACAGTGCTGACTGGTTCTACCTTAACGCTGTCAAATAGATGTTTAATATTTCTTTGGGGAAATTCTCTCCATGGAACACAAATCCCTGACCACTTTCAGAGAAAGAAATCAAGGTTGTTAAAAAAAAATCTGTGGATGGCAAGCACTATCCTCTTTTATGCAAAGAAATCTATATCCCTTCCCCTTTAAAAAAATCGTTAAGAAAGCAATTTTATCAAAAAAAAATTTCCAGCAAATACTTCAAAACTTCCAGGCTGTGGTGGGTTGAATTGTGCTCCCCTACCCCCACCCCCCCCAAAAAAAAAGTTGAAGTCCTAACACAGGTACCTGTGAATATGACCTTATTTAGAAATAGGGTCTTTGCAGATATAATCAAGTTAGGTCATACCAAATTAGGGTTTACCCTAAATTCATTGACTGGTGTCTTTATAAGGAGAGATTTGACTGCGCACACATACCCTCACACAGAAGGAAGATGACTGTGTAAAGATGGTGGTAGAAATTGGAGTGATGCAGTTACAAGCCAAGAAATACCAAGGTTACCAGCAATCACCAAAAACTAAGAAGAGGCAAGGAAGGATTTTTTCCTAGAACCTTCAAAAGGAGCATGGCCCTGCCAGCACCTTGATTTTGAACTTCTGGCCTCTCGAACTGTGACAGAATAAATTTCTGTTGTTTTAAGCTGCCCAGTTCATAGTAATTTGTTACAGATGCCAAAGGAAACTAATACACAGGCCATTGCTAGATTTTGCAAGATTTAGGCCACTATTTTGGCTTGTTTCATACATCAAGAGTTTATAAATTCACTTCTAAGAAAAAAAAATACCGTTCTCTTGATGCACAATAGTACCCCTGCCTCCGGTTGGTTAATTTCCCACTTTATAATTGTCATGTCCTGTTTAACATTTGCAATAAACCTTCACACTTTCCTCTCTAGTCTCATGGGCTATTAATGGCATCCATTGAGAAATGCTCGGAGAAGGTTCCATATTCACCACTGGGATACAGGTCACGGGTACCTGGACTTGTAGTGACCTTGTCTGGGCCCCAATCAGAATCTGTCCCCACACAGGTTCGATAGCTAGGTACTGCTTCCCTTAATATCTATTTAACCAAAAGACTTGGAGAGGGCTATCTTTGCCCTACCCCTACTTTAGTTAGTATAACAAAGTTTTATCATACCATTAATATTGGAGCTGAAAAATCCCTACCATACATTTCTGTTAAAAGGGGGGTGTCTGAATCATCTAGTGCTGCTTTAACTGAAATACCACAAGTATTTCAACAAAGAGAAATTTATTCTTTCACAGACTAGTAGGCTGGAAGTCCAAATTCTGGGTGTCAGCTCCAGGGGAAGGCTTTCTCTCTCTATTGGCTCTGGAGGAAGGTCCTTGTCATCAATCTTCGCCTGGACTAGGAGCTTCTCTGCGCAGTAACCCTGGGTCCAAAGGACACGCTCTGCTCCTGGCACTACTTTCCTGGTAGTATGAGGTCCTCTTGTCTCTCTGCTCTCTTCTCTCTTTTATATCTCAAAAGAGATTGACTTAAAACAAAATCCAATCTTGTAGATAGAGTCCTGCCTCATTAACATAAGTGCCACTAATCCCACCTCATTATCGTCACAGAGGTAGGATTTACAACACATAGGAAAATGACATCAGATGACAGAATGGTGGACAATCACACAACACTGGGAATCATGGCCTAGCTAAGTTGACACACATTTTTGGGGGACACAATTCAATCCATAACAGGGGGTGATTATTTTTGGTCCGCAGATTTAAGATAAAACTAAACATTTAATACCAAATGGTAACTTCACCAAATTTTTCAGCATAGTTTAGCACCAAAATTTTCTTTTTGGCATTCCAGTTGTCATCAAACTGACTCTGACTGGTGGTGATCCCATTGTGTCAGAATAAAACTGTGCTCCATAGGATTTTTAGTTGCTGATTATTGATAGGAGATCACCCAGCCTTTCTTCCAAGGTGGCTGTGGGTAGACTTGAACCTCCAACCTTCGGTTACCCGCTGAGCATGTTAACCCTTTGAACCATTAGCGTTAAGTACTTCCTAACGAACTATATCCACATCCAGTATGGAAGAGGAGGAACACTACTAGCACTGTGGCCCTAGCAGGAAGCCTCCAAAGAGTTAATCATGCACCATTTCTTAGACTCAGCCTTTCATGTGCCTGATTAACTGGTGTTCAGTTTGTCCCTCACCTGCTAAGGGGACATAGCTCTAGATTAGTTTAGATATTCAGCCAGGCAGCAATTCAGTATGAGTCTAAGAAAAGCTACATTGTCTGTACAGGAAATGACCCCAGGTTAGAAGCATTTTATCACAAAGTGTGTATGGATGTTTGAAAAATGCCTCATTAACACACATCCTCAATCTCCTTCCTCTTTCTTTTCTCTTAAACACCTCTTCCCTACCTCAGATTGGAAAGCGTCTTTTAGCTGGTGAATGCCTTCCAAATCTAAAGCAATTTACCATTTACTAGATGATGTCAGTGGGCTGATAAGCAGGCTGTTCTTAGTAGCGTACTGATAGCAGGCTTTAGCTGTGCTTTTTTGGGATTGTTGATAACTTAACTTTGGATATGAGCAGATGGTAAGTGAAGCCTTTTATGTTTTTTTATCCCAACAGTATTGTTTTTCTTTTCTTTTCTTGTGTTATCAAGTTTGTCATCCTAATCACAGCTTCTATTCATTCATCTTTCATCTGAAATGTTTTCGAACTACTACTATGTACACCATGAACCATCTGTCAGTTTGCCATACTGTAGTGGCTTGTGTGGTGCTATGATGCTGGAAGCTATGCCACCAATACTTCAAATACTGGAGTACAGGTTTCAGTGGAGCTTCCAGACTAAGACAGACTAAAAAGAAAGGGCTGGCCAAATTAGCCAGTGATAACCCTATGGATCACAGCAGAACATTGTTGGATCTAGTACTGGAAGATGAGCCTCCTAGTGGCTGCAACAATGCACTTAAGCATACCAACCATGGTGAAGATTTTGCAGAACTGGGCAACGTTTTATGCTGTTGTACATTAGATCACCAAGAGTCAGAGCCAACTCAACAGCAATTACCAACAACCACAACTATGTAGCAGGCACTGTAATGATTTAGAGTTCACTGGTGAAGGGAGCGTAGTAGAAACAGGTAATCACAATACAGAGTGATACATGCTATTATTAAGGACAGTAGGTTCATGGAAGTCCTACTCGGACCCTTATTGTATCTCAGTCTTCCTGCTGCTGCACTTTTACTTATTAATACGTAATTCCCACCAGCTAAGCAATTCCCCATGTACCTTCCACCAACTCCTTACCACTCCTTTCCTTGAGGAGGACTTTGTAGCCTACACTACATTCTCACTTCTCTGAATCATAACCCTTATTTTGCCATTCATAATGTGCTCACTCTTGTGGCAACTTGACTTGCTAACTTTGTTGGAATTTAAATTCTGTGGAGTTTGGTTTTGTGTTCTGCCTCCTCAATTAGATTGCAAATTCTCTGAAAGCAAAGCCTTGTCTTCTTCCTCTCTGTATTGTATCATGAGAGAAGCACTGAAGCACTGTCTTAGAAGTTCGGGGGACCTGAGTTCTAGTCTCAATTCTAGAACTAAACATCTCGTGACCATGAGCCAACAATTTAGTGCAAGTTTCATATTCTAATCTAAAAATGTGATGCTCAGATTTGATCACTTTCACTGTCTTTTTGAGTTCTAAAGTCAGAGAGCTTACCACACAGCACTTAGCTCAGGGCCTTGAATGTAGTGGGAGCTCAACAAAAATAAGATGTTTTTGAAATACTATTTATTATTGCCAAGGACACTCAAATGTAGTAGACTTTGGATAGGTGACTTTTTTTTTTTTTAAGGAAACCAAAAATGTTAGGAATGTACTTCAAACCAATGTCTTTATTAATAAAAATCAATGGTTGTCCTTCAGATGGTTAGCATGACTGTGGAATCAAATCCCAGACCTGTTCCTAGTTGGCTGTGTGACTCACGACAAATTATTTAATGCCTCTGACCCTCAATATTTTTATACACATTAAAAAATATAAATATAAATAATGCTTGCCTCATGGTATTGTTCATTATGAAGACAATGCTTAGCTGCTGCCTTGAGCTGATGTAGAAATGAATGGCAGGTATGTACATTATAAATTAATTATTTAAACATTTTTTATGTCAAAAATTTTTGTTACAGCAAGAAAAAGAAATAAAGGGCATCTAAATTGGTAATGAAGAAGTTAAACTGTCCCTATTTACAGATGATATGATACTATACATAGAAAACCCAAAAGACTCCACAAGAAAACTACTGGAACTAATAGAAAGATTCAACAGAGTAGCAGGATACAAGATAAACATACAAAACTTAGCTGGATTCCTATACACCAGTAAAGAAAATGATGAAAAGGAAATCAGGAAAACAATACCATTTATAATAGCCCTAAAAAAATAAAATACTTACAAATAAATCTAACCAAATATGTGAAAGACCTATAGAAAGAAAACTAAAAAACACTACTGCAAAGAAACAAAAGAGCTCTACGTAAGTGGAAAAACATACCATGCTTATGGATAGGTAGACTCAATACTGTGAAAATGACAATTCTACCCGAAGTAATTTACAGATACAATGCAATCCCAATCCAAATACTGACAACATTCTTTAAAGAGATGGAAAAACTAATCATTAACTTTATATGGAAAAGGAAGAAGCCCTGGATAAGTAAAACACTATTGAAGAAGAATAAAGTAGGAGGACTCACACTACCTGACCTCAGAACCCACTATAGTAGTCAAAACAGCCTGGTACTGGTACAACGACAGATACATTGACTAGTGGAATAGAATTAAGAACCCAGATGTAAATCCATCCAGCTATGGTCACCTGATCTTCGACAAGGGCCCAAAGTCCATCAAATGGGGAACAGACAATCTTTTTAACAAATGGTGTGGGCAAAATTGGATGTCCATTTGCAAAAAAATGAAACAGGACCTGTACCTCACACCATATACAACAACTAATTCAAAATGGATCAAACACCTAAATATAAAGCCAAAAGCTATAAAGTTCATAGGAGAAAAAATAGGATCAACACTAGAGGCCCTAATACACAGCATTAACAGGATACAAACCATAACAAACGGCACACAAACTCCAGAAGATAAGCTAGATAACTGGGATCTTCTAAAAATTAAACACTTATGCTCATCAAAAGACTCCCCAAAAGAGTAAAAAGAGAATCTACAGACTGGGAAAAAATTTTCGGACATTACAAATCAGACAAAGATTATAATCTCTAAACTCTACATGAAAATCCAACACCTCTACAACAAAAAGACAAATAATCCAATTAAAAAATGGGCAAAGAATATAAACAGACACTTCACCAAAGAAGACATTAAAGTGGCCAACAGACACAAAAGGAAATGCTCATGATCACTAGCCATTAGAGAGATGCAAATAAAAACCACAAAGAGATACCATCTCACCCCGGCATTACTGGTATGAATCAAAAAAACTGGAAATAACATACGTTGGAGAGACTGCGGGGAGATCAAAACTCTTGTGCAGTGCTGGTGAGAATGCAAAATGATATAACCATTTTAGAAAACGATATGGCGCTTCCTTAGAATGCTAGAAATAGAAATACCACACAATCCGGCAATCCCACTCCTAGGAATATATCCTAGAGAAATAAGAGCCGTCACACGAATAGACGTATGCGCACCCGCGTTCATTGCAACATTGTTCACAATAATAAAAAGATGGAAACAACCTAGATGCCCATCAACAGATGAATGGATAAACAAACTATGGTACATACACACAGTGGAGTATTCCTCAACAATAAAGAGCAATGATGAATCTGCGAAACATCTCATAACAAGCATGAATCTGGAGAGCATTACGCTGAGTGAAATAAGTCAATCACAAAAGGACAAATATTATATGAGACCACCACTATAAAAATGTCTGCAAAGGTTTACAAACAAAAAGAAACAATCTTTGATGGTTAAGAGGAAGGGGAGGGGTGGGGGGAACCACTAAATAGACAACAGGTAAGTGGTAACTTTGGTGAAGGGTAAGACAGTACACGGTACTGGGGAAGCCAGCAAGGAAGGGGAGGGGTGGGGGGAACACTAAATAGACAACAGGTAAGTGGTAACTTTGGGTGAAGGGTAAGACAGTACACTGTACTGGGGAAGCCAGCACAGCTTGTACAAGGAAAGGTCGTGGAAGCGCCATAGACACATCTAAACTCCCTGAGGGACCGAATTGCTGGCCTGAGGGCTGTGGGGACCATGGTCTCGGGGAACATCTAGCTCAATTTGCATAACATAGTTTATAAAAAAATGCTCTACATTCTACCTTGGTGAGTAGCGTCTGGGATCTTAAAAGCCTGTGAGCAGCCATCTAAGATACTCCACTGGTCTCACCCCTTCGAGAGCATGGGAGAATGAAGAAGACAAGATACAAGGGAAAGATTAGTCCAAAAGACTAATGGACCACAACTACCACGGCCTCCACCAGACTGAGTCCAGTACAACTAGATGGTGCCTGGCTACCACCACTGACAGCTCTAACAGGGATCACAACAGAGGGTCTTGGACAGAGCTGGAGAAAAATGTAGAACAAAATTCTAACTCACAAAAAAAGACTAGACTGGAGAAACCCCGAGAGTATGGCCCCCAGACACCCTTTCAGCTCAGTAATGAAGTCACTCTGGAGGTTCACCCTTCAGCCAAAGACTAGACAGCCCCATAAAACAAAACAAGACTAATGGGGCACAACAGTCCAAGGACAAGGACTAGAAGGCAGTGGGGGACAGAAAAGCTGGTAATAGGGAATCCACAATCCAGAAGGGAGAGTGTTGACATGTGATGGGGTTGTTAATCAATGTGATAAAAAAATATATGTACTAATTGTGTAATTAAAAACTATTTGTTCTGTAAACCTTCATCTAAAATACAATTTAAAAAATTTAAAAATTTTTTTACATAAAATTTTTTTCTATGTTAATTTAAATTTTTTTTGTCTTTTAACCTGAAGCTTGGGATAATTTACCCAAGGGTCTTAAGGAAACCGTGACCTTGACTATGGCAGAAGTTTTAGAGTAAACTTTGAATTTTTAAGATCAGATTAACTCAAGCCCCAGAGATGCATTAAGTCAGTGTAACAAGATGGTTGCCTTGGCTTTTTTCGGACGGGCTTGTCACTCTTTAGTGGCATCATTACTTTGTAGGGTAGTTTGACAAATGGAGAGGCAGTGAAATCTAATCAGCCCATATTATTCCTCAGCAGAAACTTTTCATGGTGAGTTGATGGGCAAAAAAAAATCTGGAACTAGTGACAGTGCATACAGTCCCACGAGGTTTGAAGTGTCTGGGGATGTAATGCTGTTGCATCTGTACTCCCTTCTCCTACCAGCACGACTGATGAACTGTAACCCAATTTCACTACCTGGTCTCCTCCTGAGATCTTTTACTTTCTACCTCTCTGTGACCCCATTTTCAAACAATCATAATCAGAAACACCAATTTACTTGAAATGAATATGTAACTTGCTTCAAAACTAAAATGTAGTTGGTTATTGGATTGTCAGTCTCTTCCATTTGTGTGGCTGCGATTTTCACTATTAAGGGTCCACTGTTAAAATAGATTCTGTCACTGACATTAGAATGCAAGGTTCTCATTTAATATTCTTGAGGGAGACTGCCTGGCACTTCCTGAATTCCCTAACAGAACCATTCTTGGCACTTGGTGTCCTGGAGTCATCAAACTACCTTCTTGGGAAACAGCCAACCATTCCCCAAATAATAGAGAAGCCAGATTCTAGGGCTAATAGTAATAAATGTTGAAAAGAATGAAACACATTATATTTAAGGAGAAAAATACCCTTCGGGTTTTTTCCCTGTAAACTTCAGAAGTAATGGCCAAATTAAATCAGCAATCTTACAAACAAACAGGTCCACCTCTGGAGACGTCATTTTAATTATAACATACTGAAGAGAACATGTAGATGTTAGCCAAACACATGATTTCTCCTCATAGCAGGCTTGTTTCTTCTATTTAAATGCAGTAGCTTACACACAATCCTGAACCCTGGAGTTTGTTTTATTGAGGAATGTTTGGAACTAAACAGTTCCTCCATTAGTTCCTTTAAATTGTCAGCAAGTGACTTTCAAAAGACATGGGGACTCAATTAAAACAAAATGCATGGAAAGCTAAAAAATTCATGCTATTATAGAAGTCCATTCTGGTCTTTTACTTCTGTCTCTCTTTCTTTATTTCAACTTCTGTATGATTATTTCCCCATCTCCCATACCTGACAACTGACTTCATTTCTGATCTTTCCTAATTCAATTCATCAAATGCTTATTGGCACCGTAACATTTCAGGTGACACTGTAAGACAAACAGGATCTGCCTTCAAGATTCTCCCTCCTACCTTTAGCTGGATTGTGAAAAGGAACATTACTCCCTAAGCCCAAGACCTAGTGACACTTGTGTAACTGGCCCATCAAGAATGTGATTTACTTGGCCTCTTTTATGCACTTTGGGATAATTTTTTATAATACTTTGGAAGGACTTGTTATAGTCTTCATGCTTCCACCAGGAGAAGAGTGATAGAACGAGGAGAACGTGCACAGAAAGGAGGACACATCACTGGGAATCATGGGTAGTTGAACATAGTCAACTTGCCAGATAGCCTTTTAATATGTCTTCTGTATTACTGCTCACAGGCTTTATACTACAGTCAAGGAGATCTGGGCTCCACCCAATGATACATCAATGAATGTAGCTGGAAAGGGAGTGTCCAGAGTTTAGTTAGCAGATCTTACCATATGGATGCTGAAGTTAACTTCTCAAAGGAACCCTGGCAAAGTGTTGGGGTTTGTTAATTTAGTGTTAGTTGACTTAGTTTTCTAACCCAAGAGTATAGTGTTCTGTTTTCATTACTAGTAATAAAGATTGTCTGTGGAAGCAATTTCATGGTTGCTTTTCATGTCAATGTTAGAAGCCTAAAAACATGGGCTAACCATCTCTGGTCTATTTAGTCACATACCATAAGTCTGTCATCCACAAATTAATTGTTTCTTGGCCTCTGACTAAACTCACGGTCTTATCAATAAAGTGACAGCTTGAAATTACTTTTTTTTTGATATGAGGGTTAACGATAAAGAATTTTTCTCTATTACTCCTAAACTGAACTTTAAAAAATGTTTTAAAATACTCTTGGTAACCAAACACTTCAAGTTTTTAGATCGTTTGCTATATCCTTTTAAGTCTTCTTTCCAAACTGAAGACTATTCTTAGTCTGTTCTAATAAAAAATCTCCTTGTCCAATTTAATAGCTCTTCTCCAATTGTCTCCATGCCAGTTCTCAGTTTTCTTGAGCTCTGATGACCAAATGATACACATGACTCCAGGTGTGAGGAAGCCACATTTCCATAGATGGCAAGGGTAAAGTTTTCTGCTCTCTTTTCAGTGCCCTTTCTGATGATACTCAGTATTCCGTAGCCTTCTCGGCCACAAGAGCACATTGTGCTGATTTCTTAAAGTCTGCACTATGACTCTTTTCTGAGTCATAATTGGTCAAATCATTTTGAGAGTAAGGTACACATCTATCCTTTGTTTATCTAACTTCTGTTGCTACCGAAACATTTGGTAATTACCAGGGATCTTTGAAACAGAGTAGAAAAACCTCAACCTATTGATCCCAGATTTGTTTTCTCCTGTACAAAGTTCTTATTTTAATTGAATCATTTTTTCCATTACTAACATTTAGTTTCCTTGATGGTCTTGCAAAATAAGGAGTAAGGTTTCACAGTGGGAAACACTTTATACATGGCCTGGACATCAAAACTTTCTTTCAGTTAGCACATTAAATGCACTTTTCTCCCATTTTAATTTGATGTTATAGGCTTAATGTCTCCATTAGACTTATAAACACATAAATGCTGTATGTTTATATGTTCCAGTAAAGGGACAGAAATGGGAAATAAAAAACATAGCATTTGGTTTAGATGAAGTCTGATCAGGTCAGTATTAAGCTCTTTCTATTTCAAAGCTTCAGCTTCACCATCAGAAGTCAGAGAAGGTTTTTAAATAGTTTTTATTGTGATAAATACATATGTTATAAAACATTTGCCATTTTAACATTTTTTACCTGTACAATTTAGTGACATTAATTACATTCATCATGTTGTTCAACCATCACCATTATCCATTTCCAAATTTTTCTATGACACTAAAAGAGAAGCTCAGCGTCCCCTAAGAAATGAGTTTTCCTTTCCTCCTTCCTTCCACCTGCCCCGGGTAACCACTAATAAATCTTGCCTATTCTAGATATTGTCAGAGAAGGTTTTTATTGACATTGTGAAATTAATAGCATGATCCTGTGGGAGTATTTGGAGATCTTTGAGAAGAAGGAACTATTAGATTTAATTGATAACGGTATCAAAGGAATGGGCCAAAGGAAGTTTAAGGCAGTAACACACAGTGGTTAAGAGGAGGGCTTTCTGTATTAGGCTTAAGTTAGAATGTGACTCTACTACATATTGGCTGAGCAACCTTGGTTGCTCCTTTAAAGTCTTGTTACCCCATCTCTATCTTGAGGATAATGGCAGTACCATCTCACAGGACTGTGGTGAGGATTGAAAAAGAGAATATGTGCAAAACACTTAGCATAGTATCTGGCATAAAATATATGCTAAAAATACTAGCAACAATAATAATTACTGCTATACTACCATGACTGCTACTATTACTACTACTCCTACCTATATAGGATTTCAGGGTTTTTCAGCAGAACTAATTGTTAAAATTATTAAATATAGTAGACTATATTAGGTAATTGAATTAAAGTTTGAATGCTTATAAATTAACCTGAGGAAGAACGTTTTCCAATTACTATTTTCAGCTAGTATTACTTCATGCCTAAGCTAATATGAGTTGAGTTTTCTATTGCTTGCTATCAAGAAAGTCTCGGCAAATACAGTCATTCTACTTAGACCATCAAAAAGAGTTGTATAGGGGTTGACCCTAATATCACAGGATTGAGTAGAGTAGGGGAAAAATAGCAATGGGTAGATGGAGTACCAGGGGCCAAGGTACAAATGTATGAAAAGACAATAGTTGGAGAATACAATGGCAGTCTGGCCAAAGCTTATAACTCTCTGAGAGTTGTGCTTGAATCAGTCCTTTTGCTTTTATCTGTGGGCATCATGGTATGGTTTAAAGAAAATGGGTTTAAGAGAAAGTTCTATCAACCACTAATTGGATGACCTTAGGCAATCTCCTAACCTCACTGAATCACTTTCCCAACCTTTGCTATGAGTATAAAAATTGAAGACTAAATTAAAATGATGTATAGAAAACTCCTAAAACAGTTCCTGCCTGCCATGAGGGTAGGCAATGAATAAATACATAGTCTTTACTGAATCCTAATCATTTGTCACTGAGGGGAACAACATCTTCTGATTAAATTAATGTGAAATGAAAAATCCTTGGAGTTTTGACATTTTTTGAAGGAAACCTTTGTAGAGTGTTGGCCACTTTTTTGTCTTACTAAAGTTGAGTATGCTGAATGCAAGCAAATAGTTCTCTGGTGAATAAGGATCTCTTGCTGTGTCCCAACATGATTACTTTGAGCAACAGGCAATAATTCTCATCGTGTTATAGAATGCGGTCTGTTGGGCAAAATCTTTAATGACTCCTGTATTCCAAAATCATGAAATAGTTTTAAACTAAAATTTTCAGTAGAAGCTTTTTTTTTTTTTTTTTCTTGTACTTTGCTTGCTTCTTATAAAAGCAAACAGTAAAGTAGAATTCTGGTAGAGGGCCCAAAACTAGGTGGGTCCTAGTTAATCCAGGTTTTACTTTTGTCTTTTTCTGTTTTATCCAGGACTAGGAACAACCAGAAATGTTTCACGTCAGAAAAATACTGATTTGTGCAAGCCAAACTATCCCCCCTAAATCTTTGCCTGGTTAAATTTGCAACCCCATGAAACTGTGAATTCCTTTAACAAATATTTATTGAGCACATTGTATGTGCCAGACCATGCTCTGGAGGCTGTCTGTCAGAAATGGAGTACACGTTCAAAGGATGAAACTGCGATCACCGACAACATGGGAGAAATGGATCAGACGTCCTAGTGTTTATCGTAATAAAGTGTAGGTAAAATTTAAAAAAAATTAATTTAGTCATTTTTCAACATTTCTATGATTGTGATTCTGTAAAAAATGCATTTTATATAGATAATGTATTTTATATAGATACATGCATACATTATATAACTGAAACAAGTTTCTTGAGTTAATGTTTATCTTACTCCTTGGATACAATCTAATGTGTCGATTTTGTTCTATTTCATTTTTTTAAAATTCTGGAAATACTGGTCAGCAACTATTTACATTTATTTCAAAACTCACGAATGGATCTCAGTCTGATATACACAAAGCTGACAATCATCATGCAGGTGACAATTCTGTATAGAACTATCCTTTCTTGATCAACTTCTATTATTTTCAGCTAGGAAGGACCTTTTTGGAAAAGGAAGATATTGACCATGATATAAGCTAGTGGAAAAATTGCCGTAACAGTTTAAGATCACCTCAGGTTGACTAAGGCAAATATTTGGGTTCAGGTTCGACAAGCTGCGTGTCAAGTGCAAGCAGAAGTAAGTTAACATAGCTGGATTAGCGAGGAAACCAGAGGAAAAAAGTGAAATAAGCAAGACACAAAAGACCACATATTATACGTGGACAATTATTTGGAGTATTCAGAACAGGCAAATCTGTAGAGACAGAGCGTGGGTTAGTGGTCGCCCTAGGGCTCAGCTGGTTTGAGGGAAATAGGAGGTGACTGCGAATGTGTACAGGGTTTTTATCTGGGGTATTGAGAATGTTCTAAAAGTGATTATGTTGATGGTTGCACAAATTTGTGAATATACGAAAAAACATTGAACTGTATACTTTAAATAGATGAATTGTATCATTTGTGAATTATATCTCAATACAGGGATTTGATGCATTGCATTGGGCAAATCTGCTACAAAAGATCTCTTTAAAGTGTTAAAAAGCAAAGATGTCACTTTAAGGACTAAGATGATGTCAGTGAAGAATACTGAATATACCCTGGATGGCCAGAAGAAAGAACAAACCTGTCTTGGAAGAAGTACAGCCAGAATGCTCCTGAGAAGCAAGGATGGCAAGACTTTGCCTCACGTACTTTGGACATGTTATCAGGAGGGACCAGTCCCTGGAGAAGGACATCATGCTTGGTAAAGTAGAGGGTCAGTGAAAAAGAGGAAGACCCTTAATGGAATGGATTGACACAGTGGCTGCAGTATACCAACAATTGTGAGGATGGTGCAGGACTGGGCAGTGTTTCATTCTGTTGTACATAAGATCACTACGAGTCAGAACTGACTTGACATCACCTAACAACAAAAACAGGGGTTTGTGGCTAGGTAGCATGTGACTCTTTTAGATGGGGCACATGAACTCTAGTTTGTCACAGCCTCCACCGCTTCATACTGTGTACCACTCTGGGGCCCAGCCTGCTTCTCTCATTTATGTTACTTCCCTAGTCTCTGTTGGCATTTGACTCATGAACCTCAGTTTAATGCTCATGAGAATTCTTCTAGCATCCCTTTTCTCATCATTTTCCTCATGAAAAGTACCCTTATCTGTCATCTCGGTGCACATCTCTTCTACTATATTTACTTTAATAACATTTCTATCATATTGAACCTCATCACACCAAATTTTTAAAAAATACAACCTGGATTCTGGATGTATTCAACAAAGATTGTGCCCTATGGGAACAGAAAAATGAAAGAAACTGGTTTATGACCCTGAATTATTTAACTCCTCACCCCTAAACATCCCTGCGGCATGACCACGCAGGAGATGCGACAAGACTGAGAATTGAGCTGTAACAGCGCCATTTTTAAACAGCTTGTTGGTGACTGGCCTGTGAGAAAACCAACATTACGCTGAAACTCTTAGGGATACTTTAAATTGGTGGATTATATGGTCGGTTGATTAAGTTTGGGTTATGTAAACAGTGGAGTGTTTAGATTTAGGCTTGGCCGTTGGAGTCTAAGCAGCTGTTTGTACTTAAGTCCAGCAAGAAGTCTTGTTAATCAAAGAACTGACTGAATTTCTGTCTTTC
This sequence comes from Trichechus manatus latirostris, assembly GCF_000243295.1. Classification (NCBI taxonomy): domain Eukaryota; kingdom Metazoa; phylum Chordata; class Mammalia; order Sirenia; family Trichechidae; genus Trichechus; species Trichechus manatus. The sequence continues at coordinate 4,911,692 of NW_004444040.1, forward strand.
TCCCACTCCCACCCGCTTCTTTTTCTGTACCTGTGTTGTTTTTCCTTCTGCCCAAACCCTTTGGCTTCGGGATTGTTGGGAGGCAAAGCAAAAGCCTTTTGAATGCTCCTCTGAGGACCGGGGACTTATTGTTTTGATTACATAGTGATGTGCCCCACAGATTTCTCTCACTGTGAGGTAATCACTTCATTTATCCAAGTTCTACAAAGCCTTTATTACTTCAGTTAGTTCATATTTTTGAAGCTAAGTCACCAGTTTGGTGCGTTTGTTGTAAAATGTGGTTTAACAGCTTGTTAGCACATTTATTTTTTTAAAGGGAACCCAAAGATATTTCATGCTTGAGCAGCAGTGAATTTAAGAGCTGATGAAAGCTCCCAAGAGCTGTGCACATTCAGCACAAAACAAAGGCACGAGAACGTTGTGGAATGATGCACGGGACCAGGATGAGCAGTGGTGTGCAGTCATTTTTTGTGAATTCAAGTTCCTTTTCTTCCGACAGTGTCTTATAAATATCCAGAGTTGCATTTTGCTGGTTGGTTTCAGGTTGTCTGGGACGCACTGAACCATCTGAGCAGCCTGAGTTCATGTGGTTTTTCTATCCTCCGGGATGATTTTATTTCATTTTATGTCCACAGAGCCAGGAGGTGGGGCGGTGGGGTTCTTGGACTGTTGTTTTCTGTCTCCCGCATGTGGCTTTGTAAAGTTGTCTCAAAACTAACAGGTTGGAACTGAGAGCTTTTGTGGAGCTTCGTATGTGTCCGCAAGCCTTTGAAAAGTAAAAGCATGGATGTGACAGGGTTTTTCTACAGTTCTGTCACCAAGACAAACCAGGCCATTTTCCCAGGAGGCAGCAAAAAGTGAACATTCTGTATTTGACCAAAGACAACACTTTGGTTGAAGTTTTGATGATCTAGGGTTGAAATAGAGGCAAATGGTCTCCTGTGCCTAAATTCAGACCTACCTTTGTACCAAGCTAGCCTTTTGTTGGGTTAAGAGATAATGCAGCCTGGGGAGCAACCCCATGAAACTGAAGTTGATTATAATTGACTTTTCGATGATAGCTAAAATCAGTCTCTCCCTTTGCATTTTTGTGTTGTTATTGTATAAACCAGACAAGTGTTTTTCATGTTCAAGTCAGAATTCATATTTTCTTTATATTCAAGCAATTAGAGATGAAGAAATAGTTATTGGGAGGAGAAGGGGAGTTCCATGTATAATATATAAGTTTTCACATAGTAGCAAGTGCTGAGATAGTGCTTAGATCTTACATTTGAAGAGCATATTCGTGGTTAACAAGACTGAAGCTCTTATACGAGGGGAAGGAGAGAAGACCATATAAGAAAAATTACTAACTACTCCCCACAGTGATTACCTAACAATGAATGACATCCGCATTTCCAGTCTGCCTAGAACCTCCAATGTCTCTTTGAGGTTGAGAACATAAAATGGAACCCCGTGTGGGGCAATCTGACTTTCCTCAAAAACAACAATAACAAACTGCTGTGAATGGCAATGGTGCTGACTTATAGAATGACGGAACCTAGTCATGAAAGAATGGGAGGGACGTTTCATATAAACAACTCCAACAGTGATTTTGTAGACAAAGAAACTGGGAGACTCTGTGACTTTTGCAAAGTCAGGCAAGTAGCCAGGACTGATGGAGAGATATATGTGGAAGATGACTCAAGGTGAATCCAGAACTAAAACTCAGATAGTCTGACTCTGAAATATTTTCTTACTACAGGATGTTCTCTCATCATCCTTCATTTTATTAGCAAAGTGCATTGGCCTTTGTCTTAGGCTGGGTTCTCTGGAGAAGCAAAACCAGTAAAATGTATAAATATATATATAGAGAGAGATTTATATCAAGGAAATGGCTCACACGGTTGTAGAGGCTGGAATGTCCCAAGTCCATGGGTCAGAATGGAGGCTTCTCCTGATTCACGTAGCTGCAGGGGCTGGTGAACCCAAAATCGGCAGGACAGAGACAGGGGCTCTTGCTCACAGGCTGCAAAGATCAATAAATCCCAAGACTGGTAGGCAAGACTGCAGGTCAGAAGAATAAGAGTCAGCTTCAGGATCCAGAGAGAGCAAAAACCCACGAGCCTTGCTAGAATGTCCACTTATATTCAATGCAGGCCACATGCCCAAGGAAATTCCCTTTCAACTGATTGGCTACTCACAGCAGATCCCATAATGGAGGTAATCACATTGTATCAAATCTCATCACGGAAGTGATCACATCATCATACGACTGCCAAACTACATCCTAACTGCCAAACCATTGAGAATCGTGGGCCAGCCAAGTTGACACACAACCTTAACCATCACAGCCGTTGTGTATGAGAACCTGGTGACCACCATATGTCTGGAAGAACCTAGTGTATGAAATAGCCTACTATTCAAACGTCAGATCTTGAAGAGTCTCACTTTTATTCTGATAGTCACTCTGAGTTTGACCACTGATGCCCAAGTGCATGCAACCATGAGGAGGGTGAGCTTAGGGATCAGATTAACCTGAGTAAGTTGCTGACCTCACTAAGTTGCTATCTCCTCATATATGAGATGGAATCGATTGTAGTAATGAAAAGCTCTTAGCCCACTTTACAGAGAATTAATTCTGCTGCTGTTGCTAATGAAATAAAGTGTAGTAACTATAAGCCTTGGCCTACAGAGAGCAGGGAACATATGTAAGATCAGGGTGACATGCATTACATGGGTGAATCACACTTCTTCCAACAAAGGAGCAAGAAGCTGTTCCTGTTAGGGGTAAAATGAGGTATAGAGCAATTTATGCTGAAATACGTTTCTAGCTTTATCCTCACATCTTAAAAGCTGGACATTTATTTCCAAGGAATAATCATCCCTAACGTGCCATGTCCATGATTCTAATATGAAAGACTGCATGGATAATGTGAGAATAATGCCTAGGGTCCATTCTTCAGGTGTTTTGCTAACATTGACCAGGTTACCTGCACTTAAGGTGTCATTGAACCACTTAGTTCCTTCATCTGTAGAATGGGAATAATATATTTTTCCCTGAGCATCATAATTACTATTGGCCAAATAAGAAAATAGAAGTGAAAGAATTATGAAAATTACAAAGCTCCACATATAAGATACCTCTTGTGCCCTGCTTTACATCTTCTCAGTTCACCTTTTGTTCCAACCATTGCTGGGCAAGTGTGACCTGACAGTACCTGGCCTTAGCTTCACCACATTTTCCTCACTTCTTGGACATGCAGTGAGGGATGCCTTGGAAAGGTTCTAATCACACGAGCATGGGCAAACCTGGAAATGCTGAGGAGCTGACACTACAAAGGGCCAGGCTTGACCAATGGGCAACAAGGAAGAAAGAAAGGCTTCTTTCCTCAGTCCCTTGGGTGGACGATTTTGATGAGCATTCTACATGAACTTCTAGCACAATGAACTTACAGTTGCCCATGGTAATAAGCAGCTCAGTAAAACACTCATGAACTGACTTCCCCTCTTTCCTGATTTCACTCTTTCTAGCCTCCCTCTCTTGTTCCCTGGGATCACTTCTGCTTTCAGGTAAGAACTCAAATTAAGACTTGCCATATAAATATAAGATATTACAGTGTTACTATGGACATGTTTAACTAACATATAAAGGCTCCTTTACACATTAAAGTTTGATAATTCTAAAAGTAAATTAGCTTGAAAAGAAAAGATACTGGTTTCAATTACTATGGCTAGATGAGTGGCAACTACTGAATCTGACCCCCAAAATCTCTCAAGACACATGTCATTTAGAGGGAGTGGTATCATTTTTGTACAGAGAACAGTTAAACTTATTGAATGTTTATTATGCAGTAGTACTAAATTATGGTCTTTGCATACATCATTTGTATGTGTTATTTTCTCCATTTCACAAAACTGAGGTTCAGATTGGTTCAGGGTTATGTAAGAGCTAAGTGTTAGAGCTGTAACGGAAAGCCACGTCAAATTACAAAGTTTAAAGTCTTCCCACCCTCTGAGTGTATCAAACTAGGGCATGCATATTCCTGGAGATAAGTGGCAGCATGCCAGGAGGTATAGAATAAGTATAATGCGACTTCCTGAAACTTTGGTCTTATTCAGAGGTAACTGACCCAGCACATTATTTACTTCATCGATTTTTATTGCCTTTAAAAAAATTACATTAATAAGCACATACAATATCATTAATCATTATGCAAATGTGCATTAAAACCAATGAGATACCACTTCACCCACTAGGATGGCTATAATCAAAAAGAGATAATAAGTGTTGCCAAGGATGTGGAGACACTGGAACCCTCAAACATTGCAGGTGGGAATGTAAAACGGTGCAGCCACTTTGGAAAACAACTTGGAAGTTTCTCAAAATGTTAAAGATAAAACTTCCATACCAGCTAACAATTCCACTCCTAGGTTATATTCAAGGGAAATGAAAACATATGTCCACTCAAAGACTTGTATGCAAACGTCCATAGTTTACCACCAAAATCTCCACTGTTTTTGAGAGTGTCATTAGGCTTGGACTTCACTACAATCTGTACCAAACAAAGTCAGTTCCTTGGGAAGGGCTTTGGAGCTCTCTGTTCTTATGGCTTACCTCTCTCACTAGGCAAAATCTCTGAGCCACTGCTCTAGAGATGGGGGTAGATGTAGTGGCTTTCTTCTTTTGGAGTGACACTCCTGCTTTACCAGCAAGACATTGGATACATATGGTGGTCTCTGATCTTCTCAGCTTGCTTCTCCTAGCATGACATATCCACCTTATAAGTGAGCTGGGACAAGGGTAATTGGGACTGCAGTAGTCTAGGCCTGCTACTAGAGAGTTCATGCTATATGATTGAGGGCATGGAGGAAGGGAGTCCCCACCCTCTCAGCTGCACTTAGCTAGAATTTAGCCTCTGCAATACAAAACTGGAGTGGGGTGGGGAATGAGAAATATTGGTGGTTTGTTCCTACTGAGAAGACACTGTTGCCCTTGTCTTGGAGCTGAGGGGAGAAGAAGCCCCATCTTCTTGGCATACCCACCTGAAATGGAGCTTCTGTCACGCTGAACTAGGAGTGGAAATGGCCACAAACTCCCCATTGATAGATTTAGTGGATTTTCTTGGATAAATGCTTCTGCATTTTCTATATGCCCTTAGGACAATTTCCAGAGATTTGAAATAGTTGTTTGTTTGTTTTTCCAATAATTTCCACCACTTACACTTGTTTGACTGGAGAGTGGGTCTGTGGAGCTCCTCATGCCTCCGTTTTCTTGTTTCCTCTCTCTCTTTTCTTTTTATCTTCTTTTCAGAAGGCTTCCTTTTTATCTCCTTCTGTTATTTGAATACCTGTATCTATGTTTTGCACTCTTGCTCATATTTTGAAATCTTGTTTACAATTTCATTGAGTATGGGGATCTAGCCCTGGTGGTGCAGTGGTAAGAGCTTGGCTGCTAACCAAAAGGTCGGCAGTTTGAATCCACCAGCTGCTTCTTCGAAACCCTATGGGGCAGTTCTGCTCTGTCCTATATGGTAGCTGTGAGTCAGAATCAACTCGACGGCAATGAGTGTTTTTTTCTTTTTTTAATGGATATCTGTTTGTCTAATTCCTTAAATAGTTTCTCTTAGGTTGTGTGTACTATGTCTGTCCTTGGCTTATATACCATTCCTCTTTTTGTTTTGCACTTTCTATTCATAAATCTCTAACTGCTTCTTTTTTGCTTATTACTTATCTTAGAAAGGGTTAGACTATTTACTAGTATTTCAGGGAAGAGGGTGGTCAGGAAGATGGAGCAGCCTTAAATTTCTATTTGGATTTATTTTCTTGAAAACCTCCTCATCACAGTTTTTATCTTTGATTGGGGAGCACATCTCTCTCAATTTCTTTGTAGCTCATAGTAGAGCCCGTCTAGTCATACTTCCCGGGCTGTAACCTGGGGTGGACTTCCTTTTCTCCTTCTTCACCCTACCTCACCTCCAGCAGTCTCCCTAGGCTCCCAGGTTGGGTCATAGACAATTAGAAATGGCATGCCTACTTATCTTTCAACTTCACCTCTCCTGCTGTTCTTTGGTTTCAGGTTGGGTCTTTTGGGGAACATTGTCTGCTTTTCCCATGCTCAGTACATAGACTTGGATTTTATTACTAACAAAGAATCACTAGATGGTCCTTTCCATATTGTGCTACAGTCAGCAGAAACCTGTTTCCTGATCAGTGTTTTTAGGGGTTCTCTGTCAGCCTTAACACTCTGCTGCCTTACAATTCAAATATCGCTGCTTGTGGGTATATCACCTTTATAGTTTCAGCTTTTGCTAGCATCCTTTTCTTATTTCATTGAAGTTTTTTTTTTGTCATTGTTTAAAAAAATCTTTTAATGTTCCTTGTTTTGGGTATATATCAAAAAGGAAAAATGCCTTTCCTCCCACTTATTTAACCACAAGAGATGAATTGACACGTGGTTGCAACAATGGGCTCAAACATAGCAACAATTGTGAGGATGGCACAGGACCGGGCAGTGTTTCATTCTGTTGTACATAGGGTTGCTACGAGCTGGAACTGACTTACTGGCACCTAACAACAGCAACACTTAACCACATATTGATTTCATTCACATCTATTTTGATAACATATATTTAATCGTCTCTCTCTTGTTTGCATTTTTAAAATTTTCTCTATATTCTTCATGTTTCCTTTTTTTTATTGTTGTAGTTAAATGAAGTTTACATTTCAAGTTAGTCTCCCATACAAAATTTTATACATACATTGTTATGTGACCCTAATTGCTCACCCCACTCTGCGACAGCACACTCCTCCTTTCCACCCCTGATTCCCCATGACCATTCAACCCGCTCCTAACCCTCTCTGCCTTCCCATCTCACCTCTGGACAGAAGCTGCCTCTTTGTCTCTTGTAGCCACTTGACTAAGAGGCACACTCTTCACGAGTATCACTTTATGTCCCACAGTCCAGTCCACTCCCTGTCTGAAGAGTTGGCCTCGGAAACTGTTTTAGTTCTGGGCTGATAGAGAGTCCAGGGGCCATGCTTTCTGGGGGTACCTCAAGTCTCAGTCAGACTCCAGTCTCAGTCAGACCATTAAGTCTGGTCTGCTTACTAGAACTTGAGTTCTCCATCCCATCGTTCTACTGCTCCATCATGGACCCTCTGCTGTGTTCCCTGTCAGGACGTTCATTGGTGGTAGCTGGGCACCATCTAAGTTCTTCTGGTCTCAGGCTGATGAAGTCTCTGGTTTATGTGGCCCATTCTGTCTCTTGGGCTAATACTTTCCTTGTGTCTTTGGTGTTCTTCCTTCTCCTTTACTCCAGGTGGTTGGAACCAGTTGATGCATCTTAGATGGCCGCTTGCAAGCTTTTAAGACCCCAGACGCCACTCACCAAAGTAGGATGCAGAACATTTTCTTAATAAGCTTTGTTATGCCAGTTGACCTAGATGTCCCCTGAAAGCATGGTCCTCAGATGCCACATGCCTGTTACTCTGTCTCTCAAAGTATTTGATTGTGTTGAGGAAACTTCTTAGCTTTGGTTTAGTCCAGTTGTGCTGGCTTCCACTGTAGTGTGTGCTGTCCTTCCCTTCACCTAAGATGATTCTTATCTACTATCTAGTTAGTGAGTCACCCTCACCCTCCCTCCCCACCCCCGTAACCATCAAAGAATGTTTTCTTCTGGGTTTAAACCTTTTCTTGAGTTCTTATAATAGTGGTCTTATACAGTATTTGTCGTTCTGTGACTGACTAAATTCACTCAGCATAATAAGTTCCAGCTTCCACCATGTTATACGTAAAATGAAATTCTTGACAACTTCAATCTTTTCTCCATTTATCATGATGTTGCTTATTGGTCCAGTTGTGAGGACTTTTTTTTCTTTATGTTGAGGTATAATCCATACGGAGGGCTACAATCTTTGATCTTCACCAGTAAATGCTTCAAGTCCTCTTCACATTCAGCAAGCAAGGTTGTGTCACTGCATATCGCAGGTTGTTAATGATTCTTCCTCCAATTCTCATGCCCTGTTCTTCTTCATATAGTCCAGCTTCTTGGATTATTTGCTCAGCATACAGATTGAATAAGTATGGTGAAAGGATAAAATCCTGACACACACCTTGCCTAACTTTTTAAACCATGCAGTATCCCCTTATTCTTTTCAAATGACTGCTTCTTGGTCTATGTACAGGTTCCACATGAGCACAATTAAGTGTTCTGGAATTCCCATTCTTCACAATGTTATCCATAATTTGTTGTGATCCACACAGTCGAATGCATTTGCATAGTCAATAAAACAGAGGTAAACTTCTTTCTGGTATTCTACGCTTTCAGTCAACGTCCATCTGACATCAGTAATGATATCCCTTGTTCCACGACCTCTTCCGAATCTGGCTTGAAGTTCTAGCAGTTCCCTGTTGACGTACCGCTGTAACCATTTTTGAATGATCTTCAGCAAAACCTTACTTGAGTGTGATATTAATGATATTGTTTGATAATTTCTGCATTTGGTTGGATCACCTTTCTTTGGAATGGGCACAGTTATGGCTATCTTCTAGTCAGTTGGTCAGGTAGCTGTCTTCCAATTTTCTTGGCACAGACCGGTGAGAACCTCCAGCGCTGTAACCATTTGTTGAAACATCTCAAATCATAATGGAGGTAAAGAAGAATATGTCTGGAAAATAAGAGATCCCTTAGTATGTCTCTTAGTACTACCATTCCCTGTGATTAAAGTCAATGGAAAACTACAGCAACCTAATTCTGACATAACTGGTAATGGCACAGACCCTTCAGGAAAGAAGGTTTGGGTCCCCCCATCAAACAAAGAACTGAGACCAGCTGAGGTGGTTGGTGAGGGTAAAGGGAATACTGACTGGCTAGTAGAAGAAGGTAGTTCTGAATACCAGCTATGACCATGTGACCAACTGCTGAAACAAGGACTGTAATTGTTATGAGTTATTCTTCCTTGTACGTGTGCATCAAATATTTTTGTTTTCTTTACTTATAAAATATAAGATGTAAACAAGACTAGTGCATTTTTAGTTGTACACGTTAGCTGTATCAAGTTAGGCATGAGTACGACTTTACAATTGTCTTTATTTAGAGATTGTGTATGGTTTAGGGAGATGTGTATGGGTGCCAAGTTGACAAGGGGTGGACTGTGATGGTGAAGGTTGTGTGTCAAGTTGGCTGGGCCAAGAAGATCTACAAATGGCCAATAATCACATGAAAAGATCCCCCATTATCATAAGCCATTAGGAAAATGCAAAGTAAACCAACAATGAGCTATCACTTCACACCCACTAAGATGGCTATTGTAAATAAATAAATAAATAAAAATAGAAAATAACAAGTGTTGATGACGGTGTAAAGATATTGGAACCCTCATCCATTGCTAGTGGGAGTGTAAAATGGTGCAACCATTTTAGAAAACAGTTTGACATTTCCTAAAATTGTTAAACCTAGAGTTACTATATGACCCGGCAATTTCACTCCTAGATATATACTCACGGAAACAAAAAAAAATGTCTATGCAGAAACTGGTACACAAGTGTTCGTAGCAGCATTATTCATTATAGACAAAATTGAAACTAACCCAACTGTCTGTCTACTAATTAATGAATAAACAAAATATAAAACCCAAACCAAATCAAACCTGTTGCTATCAAATTGATTGACTCATGGTGACCCCAGGTGTTACAGAGTATAACTGCTCCATAGAGTTTTCTTGGCTGTACTCTTTACTGAAGCAGATCACCAGGGCTTTCTTCTTTGTGTCACTGGCTGGGTTTTAACCACCAACCTTTAGGTTGGTAGTTGAATGCAAACGGTTTCTGCCACCCAGGGACCCTTATAAACAAAATATGGCATTTTCATATAATGGAATCGTATTCATACATAAAAAGAAATGAAGTACTGATACATGCTATAACGTTGATAAACGTTGAAAACATTATGCTAATGAGAGAAGCCAGTCATAAAATGCCACATATTGTATGATTCTATTCATAGAAAATGCCCAGAATAGGTATATCCATAGACACAGAAATAGATAAGTGGTTTCCAGGGACTGGGGGAGGCAGAGATGGGAAGTGATTGCCAATGGGTAAAGGACTTCTTTTTCAGAGTGATAAAAATGTTCTAATATTATGATGATGTTTGCACAGCTCTGTGAATATACTAAAAAGAACTGAATTGAATACTTGAAGTGGATGGATTTTATGGTATGTGAATTATATCTTAGAGCTGTTAAAAGGAAAGAAATAGATTGTAGAGAAATAGGATAAGATGCAGAGGGCAGATAGAAGGTTGATTCTTGGGTAGGAGCAGACACACAATTTTCAGTGTAATCAGATAAAAAACATCCCTCAAGCTAATTTTTCATTATTCCTTTTTCCTATAAAGACCATCATTGCTGTTGATTTTAACTTGATTTCATTTGTATAAAAATATTCTGTGAGCCCCTCACTATGTAATTTTCCCTTCAGCTCTATTCTCCTGAATGATGCTTCTGCTGGTGGTCATTAATGCTTCGGACACTAAGTTCTGGACCCAATCATTCAGATGACCATGGACTTTCCCAGTTTGAAGACAGATCCCAGCATCCACTTCATTATATTTTCCATCCTCCCTGTTGCCTGAAATAATTTTGAGTCAATCTCATCCACAGAACAGCTGCCATGGACCTCTAGATGGAGTTTCCCCCTCTTCTTAGAGCTGCTCACATGCTGTTCCTATCATGCAGTGGTTAGAGGTCAAGATGAGCTAGGCCTGGGACAAGAGGCCCAGTTACTACATCTGTGAAGGTGATGAACCACCCGCACAGTTACTTTCTTGTCAGTAAGCAAGTATGAAAATCTGGGGAAAGGTTAGGTCACTCACTGCTTAAACCTCAGTTATTAAAATAAGAAGTTTTAAATATTTCCAGTAATATCTGTTGTCTGCTTTATGAGGCAGTGATGGTTCAGTGGTAGAATTCTTGCCTTCCATGTGAAAGACCATGCGCCTCATGCACAGCCATCACCCATCTGTCAGTGGAGATGTGTGTGGTGCTGCGATGCTGAACAGGTTTCAGCAGAGCTTCCAGACTAAGACGGACTAGAAAAAAAATGCCCGGTGGTTTTCTGAAAATCAGTCAATGAAAACTCTACGGATCAAAACAGTCTGCTCTGCAAATGATCATGGGGATGGTGCAGGACTGGGCAGTGTTTTGTTCCATTGTATATGAGATTGCCATGATTTGGGGGCAAACGTGGTGACAACTAACAACAATGTTCGGAAATTAGAGTAGAATGCTGTGGAGGATGAAACCAAACCAAACCAAACCAAACCAGTTGCCATCGAGAGATTATCTTTACTAAAATAACCAGAAAGAGAGAATGGAATAACTCCTTTAGGGAATATGGGACCAGAAACTTGGCAGAGTGAGATGTTAAACATTCCAACCCACAGATGCCCCTGCATTTGCACTTCACTGCCAGGGAGATATGTCCAGTTTTCTGCCCCAAAACACATTTACTAACAAAAACCAAACCTGTTGCCGTCGAGTCGATTCTGACTCAGAACAACCCTATAGGATGGAGTAGTGCTGCCCCATAGGGTTTCCAAGGAGTGGCTGGTGGATTTGAACTGCCGACCTTTAGGTGAGCTTTGAACTGCTGATCTTTAGGTCAGCAGCCAAGCTCTTAACCACTGCGCCACCAAGGATCCACACTTTTACTACAAGGCAGCTAATTAGTAGAAAATATTCCTTATCAGAATCTTTTTTCCTAAGATAGCTAGTCAGGTAATCAGAGTGCAGAAGGGTGCTCTCTCAGAAAACAAAATGGAAAAGGCCAATGATTCAAAAGATAAAGGTATTAATCTTATCCATTGATTCTGAGTGGCCTTTAGTGGCGGTGGTTGTCGTAGACTGCTTTCTCCCGCCTTATATCAGCCTTTAGCATCTGTGTGCTGATCTCTTGTGGTTTAAGTACTCTGGACTAAACCTTTTTTAATATATAGGATTGGGAAATGGAAATGGAAATGGGATAGGTCCCTAGTAACTTTCATAGTCACCAGTACTTTTGAAATAACTTGTTGCCCCCAAGAAATTCTGCCTGTAGTCGAACATCATGTGAGGCCTCCATTCCGGTGGTGTGAGCTTGGCTGTTGACTTCCCGAATAGGGTGGATGGTTTGTCATAGGCACTAAGGCAATTTCTGGTGACCTAGTACCCCTCCTCACAACGGGCATTCTCTTCTTTCCTCCCCTCTTTTTTCTTTCTTGTTCTCTTCCTCTTTTTTCTTCTTTCTGTTTTATCTCTCTATCATCTATTTTTGTCATCTCTCATTTAATTTTCTCCCAGCAGACCAAACTAGTCATACCTATTGATATTAATAGATTTCACCCCTCAGGGGATACAGTTTTGGGTAAAAGAGGCTGGAGACACTTATATTTTCATAATAAAGCTCACAATCATGGCACATATTTAGTGTCTACTATATTTGATGCATTGAACACTAATGACAAAAGGCCAGAGGAGTTGTGCAATGACATCAAGGATATCGTACATGAAGAAAGGAAAAGGTCATTAAACAGACAGGAAAGAAAGAAAAGACCAAAATGGGATGTCAGAAGAGGCTCTGAAACTTGCTCTAGAACATGAAGTAGCTGTAGCGAATAGAAGAAATGATGAAGTAAAAGAACTGAAGAGAAGATTTCAAAGGGTGGCTCAAGAAGACTAAGTCAAGTATTACAATGAAATATGCAAAGACCTGGAGTTAGAAAACCAAAAGAGAAGAACATGTTTGACATTTCTCAAGCTGAAAGAACTGAAGAAAAAATTCAAGCCTCGAGTAGCAATTTTGAAGGATTCAATGAGCTAAATATTGGATGACACATGAAGCATCAAAAGAAGATGGAAGGAATACACAGACTCACTGTACCAAAAAGAAATGGTCCATGTTCAACCATTTCAGGAGGTAGCATATGATTAAGAACCAGTGGCATCAAAGGAAGAAGTCCAAGCTGCACCGAAGTCACTGATGAAAAACAAGGCTGCAGGAATTGATGGAATACTAATTAAGATGTTTCAACAAATGGATGCAATGCTGGAAGCACTCATTTGTCTGTGCCAAGAAATTTGGAAGACAGTTTCCTGGCCAACCAACTGGAAGAGATCCATATTTGTGCCCATTCCAAAGGAAGGGTGTTCCAACAGACTGCAGAAGTTATAGAACAATATCATTAATATCACACGCAAGTAAAATTTTGCTGATGATCTTTCAAAAGCAGTTGCAGCAGTACATTGACAGGGAACTGCCAGAAATGTTAAAGCTGGATTCAGATGAAGATATGGAACGAGGGATATCATTGCTAATGTCGGATGGATCTTGGCTGAAAGCAAAGAATACCAGAAAGATGTTTACTTGTGTTTTACTGACTATGCAAAGGCATTCGACTGTGTGGATCATAACAAATTATGGATAATATTGTGAAGAATGGGAATTCCAGAACACTTAACTGCTCTCACGTGCAACCTATATGTAGACAAAGAGGCAGTCATTTGAACAGAACAAGGGGATACTGCGTGGTGTAAAATCAGGAAATGTGCGCGTCAGTGTTGTGTCCTTTCACTATACTTATTCAATCTGTATGCTGAGCAAATAATCTGAGAAGCCGGACTATATGAAGAAGAACAGGGCATCAGGATTGAAGGAAGACTCATTAACAACCTGAGATATGCAGATGACACAACTTTGCTTGCTGAAAGGAAAGAGGACTTGAAGCACTTACTGATGAAGATCAAAGACTACAGCCTTCAGTATGGATTGCGCCTCAACATAAAGATAACAAAAATCCTCACATCTGGACTAATAAGCAACATCATGATAAACGGAGAAAAGATTGAAGTTGTCAAGGATTTCATTTTACTTGAATCCACAATCAATGTCCATGGAAGTAGCAGTCAAGAAATCAAACAATGTGGAACAGAATTGAGAACCCAGATGTAAATCCATCCACCTACGGTCACCTGATCTTCGACAAGGGCCCAAAGTCCATCAAATGGGGAAAAG
>NW_004444040.1:4927953-4956205 GCF_000243295.1 Trichechus manatus latirostris
AATAAAAAAAAAAGAAATCAAACAATGTATTGCATTTGGCAAGTCTCCTGCAAAAGATTTCTTTGAAGTGTTAAAAAGCAAAGATACCGCTTTGAGTCCTTGGTAGTGTTTCGTTGGTTCTGTTGTACGTAGGGTTGCTATGAGTCGGAACAGACTCGACAGCACCTAACAACAACGACAATTTGACACATAGATAGATGTAAGGGGAGGCACAAAAACAGTATGAACTAAGACTTCTCTGCTCCATATGAAGTTGAGGCACACATGTATGAAATAACTAGATAGAATGCAAGGGAGAGATAATTCAATACCAAATTGAGTGATAAATATTATTAAGAGCTGTGGTTCACCACATGTGAAAGATTTATCTAGACTTCATCCTTGGGGCTACCCTTTAACCACAAGTGCCCTCTTAGTCTTTATAAGTCAGACCAGGCCTGTCAGGCCTAAATATTTGCAAGAATCAGAGAGTCACCAGATAGCTGGGCTACCTTAGAGATCTTCATTTTTACTAACCCAAACCAAACCCATTGCCATCAAGTCGATTCCGACTCATAGTGACCCTACAGGACCCTACAGAGTATAATGTCCCATAGGGCTTCCAAGGCTGTTATCCTTACAGAAGCACATTACTACATCTTTCTCCCTCGGCGAGGCTGGTGGGTTCAAGACACCAACTTCTCGGTTAGCAGCTGAGCACTTAACCATTGTGCCACCAGGGCTCCTTCATTTTCACTAAAGGGGATATTTAAACCCAAAGGATGTATGTATCATGGACAGCCAATCACAGTTTTAGAATCTGATCTAAAAGAAAGAGGATGTAAAGAGGAACAATGAAGAAATTCTTAGTTCTTTCAAGTGACTTAGATCAAATCTAAACCAAAATAGAAACTTTACCATTGATCAGCACTAATAATGTTTTAGGAGCTATATGTGTTCTTACTGATAGACTTGGGACTTTGTCTTCTATGGAAGGCCCTTGTGCATATGTCTGGACAACTAAAAAATAAGCATGATAAGAATGGAATAAAGCCGCCAATTCCAGTTGAGATGACAACTTCTGGGAATAATCTAAATAAATAGCACGTGCTATACTTATAGAGGAGCCTTGGTGGCGCAGTGGTTAAGATCTCAGTTTCTAACCAAAAGGTCAGCAGTTCAAATCCACCAGCCACTCCATGGAAACTTTATGGAGCAGTTCTACTCTGTCCTATACGGTCCCTATGAGTTGGAATCCACTCGACGGCAAGGGCTTTGGTTTATACTTATAGAAAAATATGTATGATATGTTCCATTATTATGAAGGAGTCCTGGGTCATGCAAATGATTAACATATTTGGCTGCTAATCGAAAGGTTAGAAGTTCGAATCCACCCAGAGGTGCCTTGGAAGAAAGTCCTGGAGATCTACGTCCAAAAAATCGGCCATTGAAAATACTGTGAAGCACAGTTCTGAGACACACATGAGGTTGCAGTGAGTCAGAGTCAAGTTGGTGGTCACTGGTTTTTTTTTTGTGCTACAAGATGATGGAAAAACTGATGTCACATTTTTCCTGATAAATCTTATTATGAAAAAATAAGCACATGGCCAAAAATTCAAACAGTTCAAAGTATAATGAAAATGAGCCTTCTGCTACTCCCAGTCCCAAAGAAAACCTCTTTCTGTACTTTCTTCCATGTCCTTTTTGAAATTCTGCCTGCTTATACACGTATAAACCAAAAACCAAACCAAACCCACTGTTGTCAAGTTGATTCCTACTCATAGCAACCCTACAGGACAGAGTAGAACTGCCCCATAGGGTGTCCAAGGAGTGCCTGGTGGATTCGAGCTGCTGACCTTTTGGTTAGCAGCCGTAGCTCTTAACCATTATGACACCAGGGTTTCCTATACATGTGTGAGTGTGTGTAAATACTCTCTCTTAAAATGTTTATTTATTTAGCACAAATGGGTGTATGTTACACATATTGTTCCAACCCATGCTTTTTTGTATTTTAACCAAATAGCTTGGAGATCATTCCATATCATATACATAATTATGTCTGTTTCTTACATTTTAATTAAATTACAGTTTGGAAGACATTACACAAGTACACGGTAGAATAGTTACAATACGAAGATTATGCAGCAAAACACAAGTTTTGCTTCCACCTCTGACCCCAGACCTCCAGTTCCCATAACCAGGGGCAACCACTGTTACGATTTGAACATTGACAAGTGTATCTTACATGCAATCTGTCAGACCAAATAAGTAAAATTCCCCTCAAATACTCACTTGTTTTTCCACAGTCTTATAGAAATAAAATATACAACATATTTTCTAGTAGATGGAAATAGACTAGCTCTTGACCTGCAAGCTCTTGGTCAAGGTTTTATCCTTTTTTGGTTTTTTTCCTTCTTATTAAAATAAACAGCATTTTACAGATTCTCTGGAATTACTCCTCAGGCCGACACCATTTACGTGGAAGAGTGAATCTGTGTTTGACCAAGATGAAATAACAGGAATTTCACGTATCTTCCCACCTGAAAAAGCAGCAGTAACAACAACAACAAACAGAGAAAATATTTCAAACAACACTTTTCAAAACATTGGGCTTCAGGCAACAAAGGACAGTGATTTCTGAAAGATGGGAAACAAATGAGTGAAGCCCAGCTATTCACCCAGCTGAGTGCCTTGAGAAAGTTTTGCAGACCATGGCACAGGTAATGGGAACCTGGACAGAGTCCAGCATTCTCTCTGAGGTGAGGAGACAGAGCTGAGAAATAAGGCAGATCAAGGCAGATACAGTTAGCAAGACAGAGTGCCTGAGAGGAGAGAACTGTACAGAGGAAGAACCCCAGAGATCTGCAGACGGTCCCCCTAGAGTATGCAGCAGAGCACCGATCAATGCGTATGTATGAGGAAACTACTCATCTGAAAGAATAAGAGGGAACAGTGACTGGCACTCATATAGGACCAGAAATAGTGCCTGTTTCCACCAGCCACATAGGGTATTAGGGTAAATTACTCATAAAATTCTTGCCTCAATAATGGGAAATAATTAGCACTTGACTAAACATGGCTCTGGTCTCAGCTAATGAATCTTAAATGCTAGACACTACAGGATCGAACTGTTTCTAATAAATTTAACTGCATCCCAGAACAAAGTTCAAGAACACTTATGGAAACACAGAAATATCCAATATCCAACTAGGTAACATTCAAAATGTCTGGCATCCAATCAAAGATTACAGGCATGCAAAAGAGCATGAAAATATGTGCCATAGTAAGAAAAAAAATCAAGCAATGGAAAGTGACCCAGAACTAATATAGATGTCAGAACTGGCAGACAAAGCCTTTGAAGTATTATTGTGACAGTAACCCATAATTGAAAAACTTAAGTAGAAATATGAAAGAAAAAAGGCCCAAATCAAACTAATAGAGATGAAAACTACAATGCATAAGATGAAAAATACAGTGGATTAATGATAGATTAGCCATTTCACTGTAAAAGAATAGTAAACTTGAAGATAGCAATATAACCCAACTGAAAGAAAATGAAGAAAAATTAATTCCAAAAAGAGGAAAAATATTAGTGAACTGTGGGAAAACTTTGAATGGCCTAATATATGTGGAACTGGAGTCTGCAAAGGAAAGTATAGAGGACTGGGACATAAAAAAAATTTTTTGAGTAAATAATGGCCAAAAATTTCCAAGTTTTATGAAAATATATATCCACAGATCCAAGAAGCTCAACAAACTCCAAGAAGAAACATCAAAGCATGCTATAATCAAATTGCTCAAATTCAATGATACAAAGAAAATATGAAAGCAGTCAGGGAACAATGTCACAGTATGTACAGAGAAGCAAAGATAACTAGATTCTTCATCAGACAAAAACCACTATTGTTAAAGTACTGAAGAAAAAAAAATCCAAACAACTGTTAATCTAGAACGCTAGACCTAGCAAAAAATCTGACAAAATGAAGATGAAATAAAGATTTTTTTCAGACACCAAAAAGCTGAAATAATTTTTCACAGCAGACCCACTGCTACAAGAAATGTTAAAGGAAGTCCATCAATGATAAGGAAAATTAAACCAGCTGGAAATCTGAAGCTACACAAAGGAATGAAAAGTGTCAGAAATGGTAACTACATCGTAAATATATAAGACTTTTTCCTGTTATTTAACTCCCTTTAAAGGTAATAGTTTGTTTAAACAAGTTTATATCAGTGTATTGTAATGTTATAAAATATGTGTAAGTAAAATACATGATAACAATAAAATAAAGCCCAGGAGAGAGAAATGGAAGTATACTATTATAAGGTTCTTATATGCTATACTTGAAGTGATATAATATCATTGGAAATTACAAAGTGATAAGTTAGAGATGTAAAACAACAGTAAAAATAACAAAACAAAGAATTATAGCTAATATGCCCCAAAAATAAATAAATAAATAAACATAAAACTATTTTAAAAATACTCCAAAAGAAGGGAGAAAAATAGGCAAGAGGTAACAAAGAACATATCGGACAAGTATAAAACAAATTATACTATTAAATGTGAATAGTATAAACTCTCCGATTAAAAAGAAGAGATTGTCAGATTGGATAAAATACCAAGTCCCAGCTACATGCAGCCTTCAACAAATACACTTTAAGTATAAAGACAAAAATAGGTTAAAAATAAAAAGATAGAAAAAGATATACCACAACAACACTAATCAAAAGAAAGCAATAATTTATATATAAAGTAGATTTCAGAGAAAAAAATACTGCTAGGGATATAGTAACTTTATAACATAGTCATTTCATAACGATAAGTCAATTTATCAAGAGGACATGACAAATCTAAATGTTTATGCACCTAATAGATAGTATCAAAATATGAAGCAAAAACTAATAGAACTGTAAGGAACATAGACAAATCCACAATTGGAATGGATGATCTCAATACCTCTCTTTCATGAGCCTTGGTGGTGCAAATGGTTAGGTGCTCAGCTGCTAACTGAAAGGTTGTTGATTCGAATCCACCCAGTGGCTCTGTGGGAGAAAGACCTGGCGATGTGCTTCTGGAAAGATTACAGCCAAGAAAACCCTATGGGCCAGTTGTACTCTGTCACATGGGGTCACTATGAGTTGAAATTGACTCAATAGCACCTAACAACTACAACTCTCAATAATAGAACATATAGACAGAAATTCATTAAGAACATAGAAGACCTGAACAACACTATCGACCAACTTGATCTAATTGACATTTATAGAACCTTCCTCCAACATCAGAATACACATTCTTTGTAAGTGCACCTGGAGCATTTATCAAACCCACCATGTCTTGGGCCATAAAACAAGTCTAAATAAATGTACAGAACTCAGGTTATACTAAATAGTCTATGACCATGATAGAATTAACTTAGAAATCAATTACAAAAAGATCCCTGAAAAATCCCCAAATAACAAACTGCTAAATAACTCATGGGTTAAAGAAGAAATCAAAAGGGAAATTAAAATGTATAACTGAATAAAAGTGAAAATACAACAGATCAAAATTTATGGTATGCTACTAAAGCAGTACTTGGGTGAAAACTATAGCACTAAATGCCAATGATGCCTAAGAAGAAGGGTCTCAAATAAATGACCTCAGCTCCACCGTAAGAAACTAGAAAAAGAGTAAATTAAATTCAAATTAAGTAAAATATAGGAAACAATAAGATCAGAAATCAATGAAATAGAAAACATGAAAAAATAGAGAAAAATCAATGAAACCAAAAACTTGTTCTTGGAGAGGATCATTAAAATTGATAAACTTCTAGCTTAGGTAAGCAGGATAAAAAGAGAGAAGAAACAATTATTAATATAAGATAACATCACTACAGAGTCTACAGATCTTATAAGGATGATAACAGGATACTATAAACAACACAACTTAGATGAAATGTTCAATTCATTGAAAGGCACAAACTACCAAAGCTCACTCAGGAACAAATTAGTAATCTGAATAGTCTTATACCTATTAAATAAATTGAATTTGTAGTTAAAAATATTCCCATAGAAAAAACTCAGGATCAGATGGCTTTACTCATGAGTTCTATCAAACATCTAAGCTGGATATAATGCCATTAGTCTACAAAAACCTTCAGAAAATTAAAGAGGAGGGAATACTTGCCAGCATTGTCTTGATATCAAAATCAAAGGCATTACAAGAAAAGAAACTGCATATCTATATCCCTCATGAACATAGATGCAAATATTCTAAATAAAAATTAACAAAATTAATCTAACAATATATAACAAGGACAAGCTGATTTTAGTATTTATATGAAAATACAAAGGAATTACAATTGCTAGAACAATTTTGAAAAAGGACAATGTTATAGAACTAAAACTGTCTGCTTTCAAGGCTTATTTTAAAGGTGTAGCCGTATTTGTAGAAAGGTAGACTAGTATCAGTGGAACAGGATAGAAAATCCAGAAAGAGATCCATGCATAAACAGACAACTAATCTTTGACAAAGGTGTAAAGACAATTCAGTTGAGAAAGTATAGTCTTTTCAATAAATGGTGCTACAACAATTGGATGGTCATACGCAAAATACATGAAAGAACTTCAATCCATATCTCCCGTCAAATATAAAAATTAACTCAGGATGATCATAGATCTACATATTAAACCCAAAACTCTAAACTTCTGGTAGGAAACAGTACAAAATCTATGTGACATTAGTTATGCAGCATTTTCTTAGATATAACACTAAAGGCACAATCCATAAAAGAAAAAATTGACCAAGTAAACGTCATTAAAATTGTAAACTTCTGCTCTTCGAAAGATAGGTGCCTATATACACAAATTGTGGTATATCCATACAATGGAATACTACTCAGCAATCAATGAAGTATCGATACATTTAACAACATGCTTGAATCTCAGAGTAATTATGTTAAGTGAATAAAGCTAAACAAAAAAAAGAGTACATATCACATGATGGGGGAGAAGCAGGATGGAGATATTACAAAGGGGCACACAGAAACTTCTGAGAGCAATGTGTATAAATATTCACTCTTTAATTGTGCTGATGGTTTTATAAATATATACATATGCCAAAACTTCTAAAATTGCATATTTTAAATATGCGTGGTTTATTGTGTGTCAATTGTACCTCAATAAAACTCTTTCTAAAAAGTGAATTATGCCCTCTAAAGTTATGCATCTAGTAGCCCTATATATGCTTTACTCTCATTATCATAAGATGGGACTTTCATGAAATCAGTATTTATGTGAAATAAAACACGAACAAGGAGCAAACTGGTGCAGACATTGCTATGGAATAGCAGTCACTGTCTAAAATAAATCTAGAGTCAGTGCAATGAAATATCAGTATTTACCCTACAAATTCTCCCTGGGTCGTGCAAATGGTTAAGTGCTCAACTACTAGCTGACAGGTTGGTAGTTTGAACCTATCCAGACATGCCTTGGAAGACAGGCCTGGTAATATGCTTCCAAAAGGTCACAGCCTCGAAAGCCCTGTAAAGCAGCTCTAGTTTGTGCACATGGGGTCGCTGTGAGTCAGAATCAACTCAACAGCAGCTAACAACAACAACTCTACAAGTTCTTTTAAAAGTAATTCTTTCTATTGAAGTACTGCAGAAAAGTACACAAATAACAAAGAGTATGGCTCATTGAATTTTTACGAAGTGAGCATCCATGTAACCATCATCCAGATTTAGAAACAATGTTACTAATGTTCCAGAAGCCCCTTTGCACTTCCCTCCAGGCACTATCTCCTCCCAGGGGTACCCTGACTTCTAACACTATGAATGAGTTTTGCCTGGTTTGAACTTGATTTAATTGGAATCATACAGTATGGACTTTAAAAAATCTGGCTTCTCATTCAACATTATGTTTATAAGATTCTTCCATGCTGTTGTGTATAGAGATGCTTTGTTTATTTTTACTGTTGTATGTATTTCACTAACAAGCCAACAAATAACAGACTAGGTTCCCAAGGAGCAGAGTTCCCAAGAAGCAGATTCTGAGATGGAGTTTAGGGTGCAAGATATTTATAGGGAGGAAACTGATACCTAGAACAGGTAAACTCCAAAGAACTGTGTAGGAATAGAGAGAGAAAGATCCAGAATGTGGAGTGCTACTTAAGAAGGTCTGAGGAATAAGGCATGGGACCTTTCTCAAAATATTCCAGACATTTCCTTGTGACCTTAGAGCACAATAGAGAAAATGTAACAGTGATAAAGTCACAAGAAAGATTGAGTGAAAAAAAAAAGATGGGAAGTTAATAGATGATTCTAGTTGGCCAGAAAAAATGGATTATTATCATTTATTGTACTTTTGTTGTTGTTAGGTGCTGACGAGTTGGTTTTGACTCATAGCAACCCTATGTACAGCAGAACGAAACACTGCCCAGTCCTGCACCATCCTCATAATCAATGCTACGTTTGAGCCCATTGTTGCAGCCACTGTGTTGATCCATCTTGTTGAGGGTCTTCCTCTTTTTTGCTGAGCCTCTACTTTACCAAGCATGATGTCCTTCTCCAGGGACTGATCACTCCTAATAACATGTCCAAAGTTCATGAGATGAAGTCTTGCCATCCTCACTTCTAAAGAGCATTCTGGCTGTACGTCTTCCAAGACAGATTTGTTCGTTCTTCTGGCATTCCATAGTATATTCAGTATTCTTCACCAACACCATGATTTAAATGCATTAATTCTTCTTTGGTCTTCCTTATTATTGTTCAGCTTTTGCATGCATACTTTACGTACTTCAAAAATAAGTGGATGTGGCTTATGAATTTGAACACAACATATGGCTGGACATTTTTTCTGAAAGAAAAAATTACAAGGAGCAAAAATGAGGTATTTCAGGCACCTGGAATAAAAAGCCCATTTTATCTCATCTGATTAACCAAATATACTATTTGTCTGGGGAAAAAAAAGAAACTTATTTTTCTTGGGGCTTAATACTTTAAGGAAGAATTTATCACGTGTGCTATTTCTTATCTTTAGTGTGTTACAAAATACCCACAGCAGAAATATTGTTCGACTGGATGTTTTTATTTATTTTCTATCAAAACCGAGGGCATAACTTTGCATATTTATTCTCTAAAGGCATTTTTATGTGAATCTTAGGAAATATGGTTCATTTACTTTGCTTATGCTCACACTGTTAACAACCATGGGATAATGTTTGGAGAATATAGAGCAGTTATTCTCATCCCGGGCTGTACATTAGAATCACCTGGGGAGCCTTAAAAACCCTGATGCCCACACCACATCTCGGCCAATTAAATCAGGATCTCTGGTGGGAGGTTGGGGCATTTTGTACAAATTCCCCCTGGTAATTCCAATGTATGGTCAAGGTTGAGAACCCCTGATATAAAGGAACGACACTAGCCTGCCCTTTTTAAACATCATTTTTCTCAACAGAACCTTTGGTAAATGCAAGGTGGCAATCAAATAGTACACCAATAAATACCTAAAGTGTTAGTATTATAGGAAATGTGCCAAGAAATGGAAAAGTGCCTGGGGAGCGACTAAAACAATAGGCTGAAAGCTAAGTTGGGAGACTTAGTTATTATCTCTAGGGTTACAAAAAAGTCAATCAATTGCTCGTACTTTTCAGCGGTCAAAGCCTGTGACCATGTTGTTTTCCTCAGTAGTTTGTCCCAGAGCTCCAGGTTGGTGAAGGGCGAAAAAATCCTTGGGGTTGATGCCCTGAAATATCTGCAAACACTGGGCTGATTCAGGAGATGCTCTGTGTTCCAACATTGCGATGCCCAAGAACGACTGGAGGCTTGGTTGAAATTCTCAGGATATTAAGATGAAATGTGACTTCATGAATTGAAATGTGTTTGTAAATGAGTTGTAAATAATAGTTTCATTCTTTCAGCAGTATAAGGCGGTGGCCTGACATCCTATCATAAGATCTAAGGCCCCAGTAGAATTGCAAATCTTTGCAAGGGCCTTCATTCTTCTCCCTTTGGAGGGGAATGCTCTGCTCCTTTATTGCTGGGCCCCTCTGAGTCACTTTAGGTCTCATGGTTCACCTTGGCTATAAGCCATTAATCTTTTCACCCCTCGTACTATTTAGGATAATGCACAGGGAAGCTCAGCTGAGAAACAGCCTGAGGTTTTGGCCCATATGTCTGTTCTTAACTCTGAAATCCTGAGCAGATTGCCAAACTTCTCTGAACCCACTTCCTAATGTTTAACGTTCAGATACTAAACTGTCATTAAAATGTCTAATAAGATATACACAATATATATATTATGTAATATGTATATGCAAGAAGTTATGTATGAAAGAATTTGATAAAGTGTTCAACAAAACATAACTAAGGAAAAGAGAATGATGGTACCAAATAGGTTAATGAGAGTTTTTCTAAATCGGTGTTCATCACAAAAGTTGGAGAGTGTTTAGTAAAATACGTGCAGTAGGAGGCCCTTACCAGATCCCTGACTATAGAAGAAAAGGATGCTTATTTTCTACAGCTGCACTATCCAATATGGAAGCCAGTAGACACTTGGAATGTGGCTGTTCTGAATTAAGATGTGCTGTATGTATAAAGGAGCACCGATGGTACAGTGGTTAAGAGCCTGGCTGCTAACCAAAAGGTTGGCAGTACGAATCCACCAGCCCTCTTTGGAAATCCTAAGGGGCAGTTTTACTCTGTCCTGTAGGATTGCTACGAGTCAGAATCGACTTGACGGCATCGGGCTTTAGGTATGTATAAATTATGCGCTGGATTTCGAAGACTCAGTATGAAAATGAGAATATAAAGTATCTCATTAATAATTTTTACGTTGATTATATGATCATATTTTGGATATATTGGGTTAAATGAAATAGATTGTTAATTTTTACCCGTTTCTCTTTACTTTTTTTAAAAAATGTGGCTAATAGAAAATTTAATATTATACCCGTAACTCACATTTGTGGCTCGCATTATATTTTATTGGATAGTGCTGTTTTAGAGTTTCATCCAGCACCAACACAATTTAATTAAAAAAAAAAAAAAATCACTAGACCTCATGATGATTACATTTCTCTGTAAACCACTGTGCCTTTTGCTTTTTGTACATTTGCCCTGGTAACATTGTGGTGTTAGAGTCTCCTCTTGGGGTTCTTCCAGTTTGTAACCATGCAGTCTAACTCCTTTTCCGCTGAAGACACTTTTTAAAGACCCTAAATTGCTCTCTGTATCATTTGAGACATTGCCTATATTTGCTGTTTTACTCCTATTGCTGTTTATTCAACATTTGCGAGGGGGCAACCGCTCTGTATTTGGGTGGGATTCAGGTGACTAAAGCCAGGCTGGCAGCAATCTAGTTTTACAGGGGAAAAAAAAATATAAGTGGCTTTTTAGAAACAGAAGTTGGAAGTACATTCTGGATCTCACAGACATTGCGTTTTTCTGGTGATAGTTTCACAGTCAAGAGGACTTCAGGGCTACAGTGGCCAGAAGAATCGAAGAGGGTGGCATGGAGTGATGATATACAACCTAGTTAAAAATACCTAGGTGAAAATCCCTGTGAAATTGTTAGACAAAGATAGCTGGACCACAGATTTGAGTCACACTAAATTATATGTGTTCATAACAAAAATTCCATGTGTCAGCTATGCTTTAATGTATAAAATTGCTGCTGCTTTGTGGCGACAACTCTGAGTATCATTAAGCTATTTGTCTCCATCTTGTCCCATGATGTACAGTTGATTCTCATTATTCCTGGATTCCGTATTTGCGAATTTGTCTACTCGCTGAAATTTATTTGTAACCCCAAAATCAATACTTGTGGTACTTTTGTGGTCATTGTAGGACATGTGCAGAGCAGCAAAAATTTGAGTCACCTGATGTGCATACTCCCAGCTGAGGCTGAATGAGGCAAAGCTCTGCCTTCTTGTTTCGGCTCTTGTACTGTAAACAAGTGTCCTTTTCACAGTCTATGTAGTGTCACTTTTCTTGCATTTTTGTGCCTTTTGGTGGTGATTTTGCTGTTTAAAATGGCCCCCAAGTATAGTGCTGATGTGCTGTCTAGTGTTCCTAAGTGCAAGAAGGCTGTGATGTGTTTTACAGAGAAAACGTGTGTTAGATAAGCTTCCTTCAGGCATGAGTTACGGTGCTGTTGGTCATGAGTTCAGTGTTAATGAATCAACAATATATATTAAATAAAGTGTCTTTAAACAGAAACACACATTAAAATAAGGTTTTGTATTGATTGGATGTGTTGTGACTAGAGGCTTACAGGAACCTAATCCTGTATTTCTCCTGGAAGCAATGGTTCAGTATTTGCTACTTCAGTGTTCTTGGAGACTTTGTAGAACACGACTACTACGAACAGTGAAAATCAACTGTGTTTTAAAGCAATCAGGCTACAGAGTCAGATTGTCTAGAGTGATAATCAAAAGCCCTATGTGTTCCTCCTTGAGGACTAAGGTACTCCTGACCCAAGCTATAGTGTTTTCAATCGCCTCATATGCACGCAAAAGCTGGACAATGAAAAGTACAGGGTCAGAGATAAAGAGGAAGACCCTCAACAAGATGGACTGACATAGTGGCTGCAACAATGCACTCAAGCATAACAACGACTGTGAGCATGGCACAGGACTGGGCAGTGTTTCGTTCTGTGGTGCACAGGGTCGCTGTGAGCGGAACCGACTTGAAGGTGCCTAACAACAACAACTACTTTACCAAGAATGATGTCCTTCTCCAGGGACTGATCCCTCCTGATAACATGTCCAAGGTATGTGAGACATAGTCTCGCCATCCTTGCTTTTAATGAGCATTCTGGTTGTACTTTTTCCAAGACAGATTTGTTTGTTCTTCTGCACTCCATGGTATATTCAGTATTCTTTGCCAACATCCCAATTCAAAGGTGTCAATTCTTCTTGCATCTTCCTTATTCATTGTCCAGCTTTCGCATGCATATGATGCGATTGAAAGTACCATGGCTTGGGTCAGGCGGACCTTAGTCTTCAAGTGACATCTTTGCTTTTCAACACTTTACAGAGGTCTCTTGCAGCAGATTTGCCCAATGCAATGCATCTTTTGATTTCCTGACTGCTGCTTCCATGGGTGTTGATTGTGGATCCAAGTAAAATGAAATCCTTGACAACTTCAATCTTTTCTCTGTTTATCATGATGTTGCTTATTGGTCCAGTTGTGAAGATTTTGTTTTCTTTATGTTGAGGTGTAATCCATACTGAAGGCTGTGGTCTTTGATCTTCACCAGAAAGTGCTTCAAGTCCTCTTCACTTTCAGCAAGCAAGGTTGTGTCATCTGCATATCTCAGGTTGTTAATGAGTCTTCCTCCAATCCTGTAGTAGATGGTCAGCGAAAAAGAGGAAGACCTTCAACCAGATGGACTGACACAGTGGCTGCAACAATGGGCTCAAACATAGCAATGATTGTGAGGATGGCACAGGACCAGGCAGTGTTTTGTTTGGTTGTGGATAGGGTCGCTATGAGTCGGAACTGACTTGACGGCACCTAACAACAATATGTGCGTACTTAAAAAACAAACTGTTGCCGTCCAGTTGATTCCAATTCAGGGTGACTCCTTGTGTGTCAGAATAGAACTGTGCTCCATAGGGTTTTCAATGGCTAATTTTTTTTGAAAGTAGATGGCTGGTCTTTCTTTCAAGGTGCCTCTGTGTGGACTCAAACCTCCACTCTTTCAAAGCCCTCATATCTTACTCTCCATGTTACCATCTAGAACAGAACTGTCCAATAGACATATAATGTAAGTCATATATATAATTTTAATTTTTCTCCTAGCCACATTAAGAAGAGGGAAAAGAAACAAGTAAAAGTCATTTTAATAATGTATTCTAATTAATCTAATAAATACAATATTATCATTTCAACATAATCACTGTTAAATATTACTAATGAGATATTTTACATTCTTTTTTTTGAACTAAGTCTTTGAAATCTGGTGTATATTTTCCACCTACAGCACAATTTGAACTAGCAACATTTCAAGTGTGCAATAGACAATGTAGCTAGTGGCTATGATAATGGACAGTGCACCCCTAGAAGCATTTGTTTGGCCATGGATGATCTATCTTCCCTTCACATCCCGGAGGTTTCAAGCTGGCTGCTTTCAGTGTGAAACAGGGTGGACCAGTGAGAGGCTAAAGAATTGGCAAGGTGGGCTTATGGGCTGAGATACTCCTGGTCATTATTAGTATTTTTTGTAAATTGTGCTTTAGGTGAAAGTTTAAAGCTCAAGTTAATTTCTCATACAAAAATTTATACACATATTGTTACGTGACATGAGTTGCAATCTTTATAATGTGCAGCACACTCCCCCTTTCCACCCTGGGTTTCTTATGTCCATTCTACCAGTTCCTGTCCCTTCCTGCCTTCTCATCCTGCCTCAGCACAGGAGCCGCCCATTTGGTCTTGTGTATCTGCTTGAACTAAGAAGCATACTCTTCGTGAGTATTATTTTATGTTTTATCATCCAGTCTAATCTTTATCTGAAGAGTAAGCTTCAGGGAATGGTTTTAGTTCTGGGTTAACAGTGTCTGGGGGCCATGGCTTCGGGGGTTCCTCCAGTCTCAGTCAGACCATTAAATCTGGTCTTTTTACATGAATATGAGTTCTGCTCCACACTTTTCACCCACTCATCAGGGACTCTCTGTTGCGTTCCCTGTCAGGGGTCTTTGATGGTAGCTGGGCACCATCAAGTTCTTCTGGTCTCAGGCTGATGGAGTCTCTGTTTTATGTGGATCTTTTGTTTCTTGGGCTAGTATTTTCCTTGTGTCTTTGGTGTTCTTCATTCTCCTTTGCTCCAAGTGAGTTGGGACCAATTGATGCATCTTAGATGGCCTGGTCATTCTTGAGACAGAGAGATGATGTGCCATCCTGTACAGTAAAGGATTAACTCAGAAGGCCTAGATTGCCCAAACCCTGTACATTCCAAAAGTCTTCACTGACTGGCCCTTGACCAACTACTGGAAGATAACCTCTGAGCCCTTGGAATATCCTGCCTGATAAGAGTGTCGTAAACCTGAGACTTTGGTTCACACCAGATAATTTATGCTAACAATGTGATTTATGATGAATACCAGTTTTTGTATGCCTGGGGCTTTGGGCCACATCATATCAGGTTGAGCTTTGGGGGTCGGGGTGGGCACTGAAGACTGAGTAGCTGAGATCAATCATGTGGGCTCTCCATGTCTAACCCTGGACACCAAAGTTCAGATGAGCTTCCCTGGTTGGCAACACTTCTCATGTGTTGTCACACATCATTACTGAGAGAATTAAGTGCTGTCCGTGTGACTCCCTGGGAGAAGAAAACTGGAGACTATCCTAGACTCCATCCGATGTGTCTTTACCTTTGCTGATTTTAATCTATATCCTTTTGCTGTAATAAGTGTAACCATGAATATAACAGCTTTTCTGAGTTCTGTAAGTCCTTCTAGAAAATCATCAAACCCGAGGGTGGTTCTGGGAACCTCTGACACATATTCCTAACTCCCATCTGGGTACTCTCAGCTTTTATACATCAACATTATTACTGAAAAATGAAGAGAGAAACAGAGACAGGAGTTGGGTACGGGAGTAGGGTGTGTTTGTTAAAAGCCAGGCACTGTTTAAGAGGCTTTGCAAGCACCATTATCTAATTTAATCCTTGCAATAACTCTCTCTTATATCTGTTTTACAGAAGAAGAAACAGAGGTTCAACGAAGTTACATAACTGGCCTAAATGTAATCTAACTAATACATGGTAGAACCAGATTCAAGCTAGGTTCTCTCCGATCCCAAGCCCCTTGTTCTAGCATACCACAGCAAGTATGTGACTGTCATTCACAGATGCACATTGGCCAGGGCATGTGTGGCAGGGGCTGTGAGTGCCCTCCCCACACTCTCTCATCCTACAAGAGGTCACTGCAGACAGTCCTGGGCATGTCTATGGCTTCCCATGTCTCTCTGCCTATGGGCTCCCTCTGGCAGCTCGGCATGTTTGGCCTGCACTTGGGAGGTAATGTCCCAGGAGTGGCAATAAGGGACAGATATTGGGGAATAAATATCCCAGTTTCGTTGTTCCTTATTGGGACGATTGAGGTGTTGTTCCACACAGTCTCTCAAACGATCCCCAATGGAACTGAGCCCTAGTTGCCTACAGCAGTGTCCTATTTGTTAACTTACCCTTTATTGGCATTCTTCCTTAACCATCTCGCTTCCCCATTCCCTTACTGTGTGACCTGTGATCCCATCACAAATAAACTCCTTGAACCCAAATCGTAAACTTAGCATCTGCTTTTGGGGGAACTCAAACTAAGAAAAAAATATGCTCAGACCTGACTGGGTATAGACAAAGCAAAAAGCAAAGGAGTTGAAGGAGAGGGGCACTACAGTCACACCCTGTCTTCTGTATTTTTAAGTGTTACATTAATAACATACATATAGCCCTTTGTCCTATATTTGAATTAAGTTGAATCACTGTACTCAATTCTAGCATGAAATATGTACGTGCTCCAAGTTGCCATGCATGGTTCTATATTATAATATGTTCTTTGTACTTTAGTTTACCTGGCTAATTCTTCTTGTTTTCCACCCTTAATACCATTGAAGTATGTGCCTAAATGAACCATCACTTGTAAAGCTGAAAGCCGATATCTACTTAATAGAAATTAGACTTCCTAATACCTGTTAAAGGGAAAACCCACTGGGGAAAAATAAACATAGAGGATAATGCTCATATTATTTTTCAGACAATAAACTACCTTGTATAATCCTATTATGAACATTAGCATACATTTCACAGCCCATCTGGCAGACAATAAAGGTTGTGACTCTACGTGTTTGAAATGCTACCCAGGGCATTGTAGTAAGGAAAATGATAAACCTACAGCTGTGTCAGTGGGTCAAAAAGTGGTCATGGTACATTTCTCAGACACCGTGGATTACCCAAACAGACTTTTATGAAGACAAGCTGTGTGTTAGGAAACATGTTTTTCAAAGCTAAACAGGTCTGAAGGAATAGTTATGTGAGAAGCAGGCAGGAGGCTGGGGGAGAACGTCACCTGTTTTTAGTGATTCATGGTCAGATTAAACTGTGACAAAACTCTAGTGTCTTGTGGAACACAGATTGTTACTATAAAAACATCCTTCACGAGACAGAAAAAACACAGTATTTGCTTCTAGTTAAAGAAGTCTTTTCTGGAACCTCAGAAAAAAGTCATTTTTAAAATTTAATTAGTTTGAGAATTTGTAATCTGGAAGATTAAAAGATTCTGATTTTTTTTTCTTTTAACTTAAATCTTTAGTAATGTTTACTTATTTCCTTGATAAATGTTAGAATCTAACAGAAAGATTTAAAATAATATGAGGTATTAGAGATGCATTGAGCTGAGGTGCCGTGTATAGATTTCATATTCCTGCCATGTGGATTGGCCTTGTTTCCTTAATTTATTTCCTTTCTTTTTACTTCTTTCTTTCTAGATAAACTATCAAATATACATGATATGAAATCAAATATCCAAGGAGTGTTACATAATATTTTCTGACTCCATTTTTATCTCAGCTAAATCTGAAAAATCAATACCACCTCCATTAAATGTTGTTTTATTAGAGTGAGCATGGATCTGAACGGCTGTAGTTATTGCTACATGTATACTCTGTCTAAAACTAATATTTATAGGTAGGTTGACATTATCATTTAATCACTCACAAGATTTATTAGTTTAAAATGTTAATTATTCTGTTATTTCTAAGTATTTCATGTGTGCAGTTCAGTTAGCTTGTACTCAAGTTTGAAGGCAACCTCATTTGTCACATTTCTTCCCCTGATAATAGTGATAAAAATCACTGTTAATTTAAAAGGAAGTTTAAAAACTCTCTATCGTCTGAATGAATGATAGTATTCATTGTGTGCCAACATAGTCAATGCAACATTGAATGTGAAATTGATAAAACAGTCAAAATGCTGGGCTACCCCTTTATCTGGAAGTATTGTGAACCCAATGCATATCTCTAAATGGGCATGCATTTTGAATAAGATTTACAAGTAAGAAGTAAGTTTTTTTTTTTTTTTTACCAAAATACCAAAGGAAAACACCTTCCCTTCCCATGCCAATCTAATATCCTCTCTATTCAAGAGAGCTTGAGGTCAGAATATAGAAACCACTATCTTGATATTGGAAACCCTGGTGGCGTAGTGGTTAAGAGCTATGGCTGCTAATCAAAAGGTCAGCAGTTCAAATCCACCAGGCACTCCTTGGAAACCCTATGGGACAGTTCTACTCTGTCCTATAGGGTCGCTATGAGTTGGAGTTGACTCGATGGCAATGGGTTTGGTTTTTTTTTTATCTTGACATCACGAAGTACTATAATGTCTCACAAACAGAGAGATCCATGCCTGGCTAAACCCACTGGTGGCAACAGGAATTTGTAGGGTATCATGGAAAGTGAAGCCTTCTTATTAACATAACATAAATGAAGTCTTTCATCAGTGCAAATTTTGACCAACTGCAAATGGGAAACTGAGACTTTTCAACAGCTTAAAAATGAATCCTGATGCAAAGAAGTGACCAGCCCATGGTAAAACTGTGTGGAATACACAGAAGAAAGTTAGCAAAATCCACGACACCACTATAAGAGAAGGAGCCCTGGTGGTGCAGTTGTTAAGCTTTTGGCTGCTAACTGAAAGGTCAGTGGTTCAACTCACTAGCCACTCCTTGGGAGAAAGATTCTAGAAGAGAAATACTTTACCAAAAGAGAGATTGTTTGCTAGTCTCATCAGAAAAAGGGTTTGGCTTAGTTGCATAGTGCTGCTGTAACATAAATACTATAAGCAGTAGCTTTAAAGAACAGAAATTTATTTTCCCATAGTTCTGGAGGCTAAAAGCCCAAATCAGGGTCTCAGTTGTGTCGTTTCCTTCCTTGGTGATAGTCCTGGGTATTCCTTGAGTCCTTGGCTCCTTGGCTTATAAACAATTCTCACGTGGCATGTGTCCTCGTGTGTGTGTGTCTCTATGTCTATTTTGGTCTATTTATAACTCAGAAGTGATTAGGTTTAGGACCCACCCTACACTGGTAAGACCTCCAGTGACTGATTGGTTATATTATATTAGATTACATTATGGAAGGTGTTATTATATTATATTATATCAATCACATCATATCATATCATATTATGAAGGTGATCTGCTCTACCCAAGGCCAACTGATTTAATGACATGTAAGTACTCCATGATAGCAACCAGACTAACGTTTGGCCAAATAACTGGGAACCATAAACTAGCCAAGCTGATACATAAAATTAACCATCACAAGGTGTTTGTTAATATCTTAGTAATGAACAAGATCAGTTAAGATACTCTTGTGACAAGTAGAAGCTTTAATTCAATAGAATGTAGAATGGCCCATGTCTATAGTTCTAGTTGGTAGACGGTTCCTCTCCGTTTAGTGATCAGGGACCCAAATTCCATCTACTTTATGGCTCTGCCTTCCTGTAGGGCAGTCAATGGAAATGGAGGAGGTGCACCTGCTTCTTAACAGCCTTGGCCTGGAAATACCAGTCATCACTGCCACTTACTTCCCATTGGTGAGAACTCATCATGTAGCCAGACCCAACTGCAAGAAGGATGAAGAATGTGACCTCTGGCTGGGCTGCCACTTACTAGTTAAAACTGTATTCTATGAAAGGGAAGAAAAAAATATAGTGGAAAGTTAGCCATTGCTTCAGGAGAAATTGGAAATACCAGAATTTCATGTAAAATATCTGTAGTGTTTCCTGTCTAATACCAAAAGAAACTTTCCAAATAGATCTCTGCCTTTTGAAGTTTTAGTGATCCTTCAAGGCTCAGCTTTAAGCGTCATTTTCCCTGGAGCCTCCTCTAACCCACATTAAGTACATCCCATACAGCCTGATAGGTAATAGTGAATGGCATGGGTACTGTTGACTCCCCACTCAGATCACCTTCACCAGCTGGCACACCCATCCCCTAGCTGCTATGAATGTTGGCTGCTAATGGTTCAGAGCTGCTCCCTTCTCTGGAAAATTGCCCTCTGCAAATGGCTTTCTCTCTCCTAATCAAACTAAACTCATTTTTACATCTCTATTTTTGCTTAAGCTATATTTTCTCCTTGGAATAACTTGTCTCCTTCACTTTGCAAATCCACATACTTTTCTGTCTTTTGAGTCAAGCTTTCATTATGAAAATGTCTCTGAAGGCTACATAACCTCCCCCCTACCCTAGGGACAGCCAACAGCCAATGAATGACTGATATCTGGGTGAAAGAGTCCAGTCCCAAGGTGGGACTAACTCTGTGGTACAGTTCACACTCCAGAGCTCCCATGGGATCAGGTAGAGGCTAAAGCCTAGCTCAGTTCCTTCTGTGGCCCAATCCAGATTCCTTCATTCCTGTTCTCTTGAGAACATCCCCCTTCCCTGCAACCAACCATGTCATTCATGGTTTTAGGTTCTGCTTCTAGGGACCCATGCCTAAGACCATGAGCCACCTTACTTTCTAAAGTTGAGACAGTGCACATAGTCTTTATGCATTCCCTTCTACCTTCATTTCATTTTTCCAAGGTGAGTCAAGCCTTAAGAAATAGGGTCATAATTGTGATTTGGTTTGAAAAACAAATTCCAGGTTTTGCCCAGTATTAGTACTGTATTTAATTTCCTATGCCTCCCACACTTCAGGACATTACACTGACAATTAATACTAGCTGATGATGTAGGGGCCTTTTGTGATCCTGCATTATAAGAGGAAGATTTTATGGTGCTCTACACACAATAAGGAAGAAGATGGGCACAAATATTTTTATGTTTTTGACAGTCAGGGAAACCTCTTTCATTTAACCAAAAAATACAAATGAACCATATCATCCCATCGCGTAAGCTAACTGAGAATAAAATAAAATACTAACTGGATCATTAGCAGTGTCAAATGGGACTAGTAGTAGTAGTCCAAACTTGTCTAACTTCATGGGGGTTAATCAGCACAAAATTGATTCCCATGAGGTGGAGGTCAGATATACTTCCACTCTCCAAGCTTTTTACCAATTTTGACACCAGCTGTCCCTCTCACAGAACTTTCTATTTCTTTTCTGTGTTTGATAACCCATTGCAAAGACCACACAGAACTCACAGACTATAATTACAGTTAAGTGGTTTATTAATTGTGATGGTTAAGGTTGTGTGTCAACCTGGCTGGGCGATGATTCTCAGTGATTTGGCAGTCGTATGATGTTGTGATCACTTCCATGATGAGATTTGATATAATGTGATCACCTCCATGATGGGATCTGCTTTGAGTAGCCAATCAGTTAAAAGGGAGTTTCCTTGGGTGTGTGGCCTGCATTAAATATAAGTGGATAGCCTGGCAAGGTTTGGGGGCTTTTTGCTTGTGCTGGATCCTGCAGCTGGCTCCTGTTAGTCTGACTACCAGTTCTTGGGACTTGAGCTAGCAGCTTCCCTGCAGTCTTGTCTGCCGATCTTGGGATTCATTGATCTTTGCAGCCTGTGAACAAGAGCCTTGCTCTTTGATCTGCTGATCTTGGGTTCCCCAGCCCCTGTGACTACGTGAATCAGGAGAAGCCTCTATCCTAACCCACGGACTTGGGACATTCCAGTATCTACAACTGCATGAGCCATTTCCTTGATATAAATCTCTCTCTATATATATATTTACACACTTTACCAGTTTTGCTTCTCTAGAGAACTCAGCATAAGACATTAATGAAGTACAACTTGGGATCAGGATAAACAGCTACAACTCAGGATCAGGAAGCATGCAGGCAAAGTCTCCCTTTTTCAGTGCAGGGCAGCTCTCTCACCTCCTCTAGGCCGTGCAGGTCTCCTTCTCTCTTTCAAGACAGGCCTCCTCTCAGCATCCTGATGCAAGGCTCCTCTAGGCCCCCTTAGGACAGGCTCCTCTTGGCTTCCTGAGGACAGGCTCTTCTTGGCCCCGCTGTTTGTCACCACCAGCTCCGCTGCTGGGCCCCATCCAGGCCTGTTGCTGCTGGCTCTGCCACTGGGCTCCTTCTGGATCTCTCACTGTCTTCAGTGTTACAGCTCTTGACCCATGTTACAGCTCTTTTAGGAGGTTCCTTGCCTTCTCTCTCTCTGTGCTTCTTCTTTCTTCCTTCTTCTTACCGCTGCTTCTCTTCCTGTTTCTTTCTGTCTGAAAAACCTCTGTGGGGTTGACTGTTTATATACACAACTCCTTGTCAATTTCAAGGCATGGCCCCTCCCAGAGGGGGGCCACAAACTGATCAATTCTTTCTTGGTATGCCACAGACACTTCATTTTCATAGTAGGCTATAGTCACCTCATTTGCATAGTCTATTGACCAATCCCTGCAAAATGCTTACCAATCACAGGGCAGGCTGCAGCCCGGGAGCAGACAAAAAGTATCGAAACCAAGTCGTCTACGGCTTACCCAGGAAATGTCAATCAGCCTGGCAAAAGTAACAGACCCTCTGGGGTAGAAAACTAGGGCAAAGGTAACTTCTCAGGGATTAGGGAGAAAATCTCTCAAGCTGTTTTTCCAAAGAACCAAGGCAAAAGTCCACATAAACGAACTTATTTCACCACAAGCAGCTTAGCACAGCGCCTGGAATAGTGGTCATAAATGTTAGTTCTCATTCCCACCTACTTTCACTCTAAAGTATTCCCACTGTGATTTTGTTGTCTCCTTATAACCCCTGGTAAGACAAGAAGGGGGAGTTATAATTGATCCCATTCCTCAGAGCGAAATTTGAAATGTCAGTGTCAGCTTCAAATCATGACTCCAGCAGCAGCAATTTGGGTTGCCATTGATTTGGGTTGCGTATCCCCAAAATTTGCCACAGGATCCCTAAGGGTGCAGTCAGCAAGAGGCTCTCACTTGGTTTGTATGATGTTCGTACTTGGCTTATGACAGAGAGAGCACTTTACGTTCTGGAATGGATTAATGCTTTATTAATATACTTAATAAGAATCAGAAGTGACATCATCAGTGTGCTCCAATTAATTCCTGTGGACATCATCTACACAGAAATGTTATCCAAGTGAAAACATTTAGGAACACATTTTATGACTTCCCTGATGATGAAGGATAACGAAGCTTTTGACTCTACCAGGGAGAAAAAATTCTCATAATTTTCTAGATGAATGAGATAAACATGAAAGCTCAGGTCCTCATGCAGCCATTCAAATGTCCCTATAATCTCTCCATTAGCAGGAAAATTGATTTATCTCCCCTAATCAAACTATACTTATTTTTACCTATACTTGCTTAAGAAGTTCCTGGGTGGTGCAAATGGTTAATGCACTCAGTTGCTAACTGAAACGTTGGAGGTTGAGTCCACCCGGAGGTGCCTTGGAAGAAAGGCTTGGTGATCTACTTCTGATAAATCAGCCGTTCAAAACCCTATGGTGTACAGTTCTACTATGACACACATGGGACCTCAAGAGTTGTAGCTGACTAGACAGCAACTAGTATCTTTGATTAAGTTATTTCTTTGACTTGAAATAATTTGACTCCTCCATTTTGCAAATCCACATACTTTCCTGTCTTTTGAACCAAACTTTCACTATAAGAACTTTTCCAGAAACTCTAGACTACAATTATCTGACTATTTTCCTACTACCCAAAGCTTGTCTTGGTTGTGCAATTAGTTACTGAATCATATTCAAGCTGTCACTTAATTTTTGTCTGTTACAAATTGATGAGCTGTCCAAGTCATACCCTTTCTCTGACAGCACCCTGCATGAGGGAATAGGTCATGTCTAATGCACTGCAGTGAAACTCTCATTGTACCTAGCTAAGCATACAGTAGGTGCTCAATCTATGCTCAAATGTGTGAATGAATGTATATCTCATATTCCCTGCCACCATCATTACTGGGTCTCTGAGATGAAAGAGAGTTAGGAATTTCATACGCTTCCTCAGCTCACTTCGTTGACCCAATGTGACCCAAAAGTGTTGCATGGTCAAGTGTGGAAAGGAATTCACTCCCTTGCCCCCTTCTCCCAACACATCCTGCCTAGAGACAGCTTTAGACATTGCTGGTAAGAGAATGTCTATAAGCGGGTCAGAAGAAGGGTCATTCCTACCTCGAAAGAGGTCTCTGGTATCTTTTCCTCAACAAGGAGCAAGACCTCATTAAATGTCAATTGAAGCACAGATAATGTATGAGTATGGAAGAACATACAAACATGGTTGTGTGTTCTTATTAGTGGAAAAAAATGTATATTTTATTATTTCCTTTTTTTGCATACATGAGTGTAATTGTATATATCCTTTATGGTTATTTTCTATGGAAACAACTATAAAATATGCACACAACACTTACATATAAGTTTTTATATTTCGAAGATGATCAATATATATTTGTGTCACTGTAGACATTTGATAGATATTTGAACTTTACATTGTGTAGCCATGAGAACTAGGAGTTTGACATCTGCTTCCCTTTATGCTGAGCCGTTTAGCGTTGCGATTCATGTTTCGTAATCTCATACACCACTCCATAAACGTGCTTCATTCTGTCCTGCATTATGTGTAATCCCATTTGAGCGGGCAGCATTGGTCTTCAGCCTTTCAGTAAGAGAGAGTTAAGAGGCTGAAAGAACATGGGCCATGGTGTTAGTCTCCAGCTTTTACTAGCCAAGTAAATTTTGGGATGTTATTTGATTTCTCTGCTTCTCAGTTTCCCATCTGTAAAACAAGGATACTATCTACATATCAGAATTGGTTTGAGAATTAAATGAGATACGTATAAACCACCTAACACAGTGCTTGGCAAAAAAAAAAAAAATCAATCATCCATTCATTCAAAAAATATTTATTGCGTACCTACTATGTGCTAACTTACATCCTAGTAGAGAGAAACAACTTAAATAAATAAAAAATATAGTTTGGTGGCTGTTGATAGGTTCCATGGGGAAGAATAAAGCTGGGAAGGGAAGAGGGAGTTCTAGAATGGGGTTTTGTGTGCAGCCCTCACTGATAATACAAATTTGATAAAAGTCCTGCCGAGGGTAAGGAAGTTAGCATGTGCAAAGATGGGGAAGAGAGTTTCAGGTAGAGGAAACAGCAAATACAAAGGCCATGGGGTTGGAGCATGTTTAATGAGTTTGAAGAACAGCCTGAAGGTCAGCATGGCTGGAGAGAGGTTAACAAGAAGGAGAGGGGAAGGAGATGAGGTGAAGGAGGTGATGGAGAGCTTGAACAAGTGTAGCAGTGTAGCAGTGATGGCACTAGGGGAGTTCCGCACCCCTTGACACTGTCAGAGGGGGTGACACCAAAATGACCTCAGGTCCACAGTGCTGCGATGTGGGGGCGGGGGGTCCCAAGGCAGTGATGTCACTAGATTTGGGTCACTAGGGTAGGTGTCACCTCTCACCCACTGTGATAACTTGTCAGCCCCCCACCTGTCAGTTAGGGTCTGGGAAGCCTGGCTGCTGCACCTGCCATTGGGCAGAGAGGAGGGTCTCCTCCTTGGCCAATGGGAGAGAGGAGGAGCTGCGGGAGCCAAGGTGGACAGGGCCGGGAGGAGAGGGCACACGTGGTGAGACACTTGGCCCTGTGCAGGAGCAGGACAGGGCTGGGCTGCTCCGCTGACGGTGGAGGGGCAGGGGGCAGTGGTTTGTTGCTGGCAAGCTCTGCCATCCCTGGGAGGTGGTGGTGAAACCGTGAGTTACCACACTGGGTGACACCAATCCTAGTGACGCCACTGTCCTGTAGGTTATTGTAATGACTGTAGCTTTTACTCTGAGTGAGATGGAAAGCCATTGGTGAGTTTGGACCAGAGGAATGACTTACGCTTTAACAGGATCCCTCTGGTTGTTGCTTGAGGACAGAGAGAACAGAGGCAAGAACCCCAATTTTCAGGCAATTGCAATAATAGAGGAGAAAAGATGGTAACTAGGACTGGGGTGGTGTCACTGAATTAGTGAGAAGTGGTTAGATTCTAGATAATATGATAGATAATTAATTAGAATTGAGAACAATTCCAAAAAATGCAAACCATAAAATTAACTGTTAACCTTGGAGTCTACATGGATCACCACTCTCACTCAAAATGAGAGTGAAACAGAGATGAAGGTTCATCAACATCCACAGCCTTTGCTGAACAAACTAAAAGGATGTATTTTGGTAAGAAAGAAAAGATTCTAAAGGGAAGAAATAGGATACAAGACATAGTTATAAGCACAGAAATTGGTGATATATTTTGGTAAATTCATTATGATGAATAATACTAATGATAATAGTAATAACTGATTTTGTGCCTAAAACAAAGTGTAACTAAAATATAATATCAACATGGAAGACAAATGAGAAATGTGAGAGGTCTCTATATTACAGTTTGGTCAAAATGTTCTGTTACTCATAGTACTTCATAGTCAATATCAACATGGACCATAATATATACATAACCTGATGCCATTGAGTTGATTCCAAATCATAGCAACCCTATAGGACAGAGGAGAACTGCCCCATAGGGTTTTCAAGCAGTGGCTAGTGGATTTGAACAGCTGATCTTTTTGGTTAGCAGCCTATCTCTTAACCACTCCTCTACCAGGGCTCCAATATATACATACATATATATATATATACACACACACACACACACACACACACACACACACACACATATACGTGTCTTATCTTGCTAGGAGGACAAGGTATTGATTAACTGTAAAATTTCTTGAAATATATAAATCTGTGTATCTTAATAAACAGACTGGCTATATAATGTGCCTCTTACAAACTAGTACAGGAAAAAACTAAAAAAAAATTTGTCAATCAAACTGAAGGAATGAAAAGAGAAAAAATAAGCTGACAAATCTTGGTAAATATAAAAACCGAAACAAACAAACTAACCCATTGCTGTGGAGTCAGTTCCTACTCATAGTGACCTTATAGGACAGAATAAAACTGCTCCAAGGAGAGGTGGGTGGATTCGAACTGCCAACACTTTGGTTAGCAGCTAAGCTCTTAACCACTGTGCCACTAGGGCTCCAAATATAAAAACAGTATAAGATAATCAAAATAAATCTAAATATATCACTGCTTAAAATAAATATAAACAAATTAAATTCACCTCTTAAAAGTCTCTGGATTTATAAATTGAATTTATAAAATCTAGACTGTTAAAAAAAAAACAAAACCTCAAAACAACTCAGAAAAGATGAAAAAAGCAGGGTAAAAAACTAACGACATGGATAATAATTTTTTAAATTCTAAAATATAAAGTAGTAACTTAATGCTAGTAAGATTTGCATTATTTCTTTACTTCCTCACCTCTCTTGAGCTGGAGTCTACATAACACCAATTATATATACCTTCTTGAAATAATATTCTCTGTGTGCTTGAGTTTTAATGTAACATACCCACACACACCCACATCCACATTCACACACACACACACACACACACTTTTCTCTATAATTTTTTTTCAAAGTATAGTCACATCTTTAATCTTACTTAATTCTCCAAACCTTCCTAGATAGTAGGAGGGTAGAAACCAGCTTCAGCCTTCTTCTCATTCCTGACCCATACAATCCATTCTTCATGTTGTAAAAA
Organism: Trichechus manatus latirostris; assembly: GCF_000243295.1. Taxonomy (NCBI): domain Eukaryota; kingdom Metazoa; phylum Chordata; class Mammalia; order Sirenia; family Trichechidae; genus Trichechus; species Trichechus manatus. The sequence goes on from NW_004444040.1 coordinate 4,955,484, forward strand.
GTGTAATCTTATAAAAATTTTATTACTCCCTTGCTTAAAGCTCTCAATGGTTTTCTCTTGTTTTTAGAGTAACAATCAAAGTCCTTATCATACCCTAAAAGTTTCTGGATAATCTGAATCTTATTTATCTGACCGACTTCATCGCATCTTGCTCTCCTCGTCACTCACTAATCTCTAGCTATGTTCCTTGCCTTTCAGTTTCTTGCACACAGCAAGTGCCTTCTCATCTCAGGGCCTTTGTGTACACTGTTTCACCTCCCTGGCACACATTCTTTACTTCAGGGTTTGCGTGGTTGAGCTGTTATCTTTATTTAAATGACTCAATTTAAACGTCACCTTCTCAGAGAAGCCCTCCTTCTTTTATTCCCTGCCATGTCTCATCCACTTGTTTCCTTCACAGCACTTAAGAGAAGTGAAAATTGTTTCAAAGTTTACACACAAAAGGTAACAATCTTTGTTGGTTATAAGAGATGGGAGGGGTGGGGGGGAATACTAAATAGACGGTAGCTAAGTGGTAACTTTGGTGAAGGGTAAGACAGTACACAATACTGGAGAAGCCAGCACAACTTGTACAAGGTCATGGAACCTCCCTAGACACATCCAAACTCCCTGAGGGACTGATTTGCTGGGCGGAGGGCTGTGGGGACCATGGTTTTGGGGAACATCTAGCTCAATTGGCATAACACAGTTTATAAAGACAATGTTCTACATTCTACCTTGGT
>NW_004444040.1:4956330-4982561 GCF_000243295.1 Trichechus manatus latirostris
GAAAAATGTAGAACAAAATTCTAACCCACAAAAAAAGACCAGATTTACTGGCCTGACAGAGACTAGAGAAACCCTGAGAGTATAGCCCCCGGACACCATTTTAGCTCAGTGGCGAAGTCACTCTTGAGGTTCACCGTTCAGCCAGGGATTGGACATCCCCATAAAACCAAATGGGACTAATGAGGCACAGCAGTCCAGGGATATGGACTAGAAGGCAGGAGGGGACAGGAAAGCTGGTGATAGGGAACCCAAGGTTGAGAAGGGACAGTATTGACATGTCATGGTGTTGTTAACCATTGTCATAAAACAATCTGTGTACTGTTTAATGAGAAGCTATTTGTTCTGTAAACCTTCATCTAAAGTACAATAAAAAAAAAAAAGTTATAATTGTTTCATTTGTCTGTTCTCTTACTTTTTAATCTGTTTCCTCCACTATTGTATAAGCTTCATGAGGGCATGCACCAAACTGGATCTGTTTGTTCTCTGAACCTTGCTCAAAGCTAATGCAAAGCAGGCTCTCAATAAACATATGGAAAAAATGAATGAATGAGTAAATGAGTGATTGAGTGGTTGGTTATTTGGCCTGGGTAATTGCACTTTTTTCCTAGTGGATTGAAATACTATCTCCATGTTTCTGGATTCCAAATCATAATCTCTGATCTTGAATTTCCATCCTGGAATTTAGGATTCATATTTCCATGTGTACCCTAAACATCCAAAACTAAATTCAGTTTCTTTACCTTCCAAGTTGCCCTATTATTACCACCTGTCTTCGTTAATGGAGCAAATATCCACTAAGACATCCAAGCCTAAAGCTTGGAAGTAATCATTGATTTATGCATTCGTTCATTTGTATATAAAGCAACTACTATGCTGTCCACACTGGGTGTTCATAATGATGAGCAAAACAGATATAATCCATGTCTTTATGGAGCTTATTCCACCATTTTACTCATGGCCCAAATTATATTGACTGCTGATAAAGAATGTCTCTTGAATCAGCATCTCTCTCTCTCTCTCTCTCATGCCTTTTCTAGATCAAGCTAACATCATCTTTTATCTGGACTATTGTGAAAGCTTCTTAATTGGTCTCCTTGCTGTCAGTCTCATTTCATTCCAGTTAATTTGTCACACTTTTCAAGTGTTTTTCCTAAAACACCAATGTAACCACCTGAGGGTCCTACAAAAATTTCCATGTCTCATTTTACAAGAGAAAGTTCAAGCTCTTTAACATGGCCCATCATGTTCTTTCTGATTCAGCTCTATGAAATGACAATCAGATCTGTGACCTTTGCTTATGTTGTCCCCTTATCCTGGAATCTCCTCCTCTCTGCCTCACCATATCAACGTGGCAACCTCCTTCAATCCCCTCCTTTGCTATTGAGACTTTCCTGACATCTCTGCCCATCCAAACAGAAGCAAAAGCTTTTGATACCATGCCCCCTCATAGGAATTTGCACAATCAGACTTCATTATGAGTGTCAAAAATGTGTGCATGCCTAGATTCCTCACTAGATGATGAGCAGCTTGTCAGCAAAGGGTAGGGCTTATGCAAACCTCCATCTGCCTTGGGTCTTTCTCTGCCTTGGCTCTTTTTCAGTCTGTATATGCTTAGCTTAGAAATGCTTTAAAAAAAAAATCACCAAATAGGCTGTTACATATATTTTATGTATATGGTATTGAAATGTAAACAATACTGGTGAGGGGAGAATGGGGTTGAAGTCAGGCAGATGTGGGTTGGAATGTCTGTTCCTTCATTTATGGGCCCTGTTTACAGATAAAGAAACTGAGGCACAGACTTTGATTGTGTCATTTAACAATTCGGTGCCTCATTTTCCTTGTCTGTAAACATGGCACTATGCTTTGAAAGTTATTATGAGGATGATACTGGATGACTAACACTTGATGAAGGACTAGAATATTCCCTGCCATGTGCTATGTGTTCTAAAACTTAGTTTTTGTGTCTCTTGTTTTTTTCCTGGGGCCCCTGGGTAGTGCAAACGGTTAACGTGCTCAGCCGCTAGCCGAAAGCTTGGCAGTTTAATTCCACCCAGAGGCGTGTCAAAAGAAAGGCCTGGCGATCTACTTCTGAAAAATCAGCCACTGAAAACCCTGTGGAGCAGAGTCCTACTCTGACACACACGAGGACGCCACAAGTTGGGATTGATGGGGTGGGGACTCATTAACCGTTGTTTGTTTCTAGGCAGCAAAGGCTTTGAATCAGAAATCCGAAGACATCCAAACGGTTTTTCTATTTCTGTGGGGAGAAGATTATTGTTTGGCTGATGAATTGTCTGCATTTCACACACACTTTAACAGCTCCGGGGTGTCTTCAAATTAGAGCTGTTTATCGCTCATTAGCACCATTGCAGACAAGCCTGATAAGCCTTGCCTCTTACTTAGCCCTCAAACACATTAAGCTCCCTTTTGCCAACTAGGAAAACCTCCGTTTTCTTTTATCATCTGAATTCTGACCTTTAAGGTTTCGCTCTAACCTGAGGGATTCATTTATCTTCCGTTAAAAGCAGCAGTTTTCCCTTACATGGAAACGGTCATGTCCTGAGTCTGTAGAGCAATACTGAGAAACAGGCCTGCCTGCTACATGTCAGACGGGAGGGAAAAGTCTCTTCCAGCCTCCCCTTCTGTTGCCAGTGGATGGGGCTTTGATTACAGGGCCGCATATTAAAACTTTAGGCCGCTATTGTACACGACATACTGTAAATGTTTAAAAGTTGACAAAATGCCACGGATGCCTTTGTGCTAAGTCAACTTCATGTTTGTTTTACCTGCCATACACCCCAGTACACTTCCCGATAGCGGCGAGTTTGTGTTGTTTTGACTAAATCCGGACAAATATGCATAAAATGTGTATTCAACAGATATTTCACTTAAAAACAAAGAAAGTCTTGTGTCTTTAGATTGCTCCAGAACCTGAGGGCTACTGAGAATTATAAATAAATTTGGCTTCACAGGCCTGCAGTCATAAATGACATTTTTTTAAATGATGGGGGGGGGGGAGATTTGAGTTGTACAGGAACCTTCCGTTTAACTCCCCTCCTCCCAAATATGTCCAAAATTTAAAGAAAGCCCTTCTAAATATAACTCTCCGTTGAAAAGGAGCTTTTGATTCCCGGTTATTGGGGAAAGACCTGTTTAACTATTTATACCAGTGCTCTGTTTTCTTTAAATTTATGCAGAAGGAACATAGATCCAGCCCCCTTTAAAGTCCTATGTTTTATCACTCTCTAGTTGATGGGTGCAATCCAGAGTGAGGAAATTAGAAACAGCTGGGGGAGACACAATGCCTTCCTTTTAAAATTACTAGAGGAAAATAGTTGAAAATTACCAGAGGAAAATAGAGAAGTCACCAGAACAGTGTATCTCAAAATGTGGTTTCTGGACCAGCAGCATCGGCATCACCTGGGAACTTGTTTGAAACGCAAATTCTTGGGCCTCACCCAGACCTACGGGATTAAAAATTCTGCGGGTAGGGCCCAGAAATCTATGTTTTAACAGCCCCCCATCACAAGGGATTCTGATGCATTAGAAGAGGCTAAGAACGGGACCTAGACCTTGGGAAACAGCGGCCAGAGAGAAGGAACCTTGGATGGTCAGAGGGCCAGGGAGGAGTGATTTGAGGGCACTGAGTGATCAAAAAGGACTACGGAAAAAATGCTAATCAAGTACTTAATACCTATACTCCAACACGCATCTGCTTATAAATCTGAAATTAATGTGCAAATTATGAACAGCTTCTAAGGGCAGTGGAAAATAAAAATCAAACGAACAAGCCAGAGTTAGGAAAGATGTTGGCCACAGCTTACCTTAATAACGGTGATATCACTTGTAGTTAGATTTTTTTCTTTTAAGATTTAGTACATGTGATTACTTTCACATTAATAAACAGGATTTGAAATTAAATGCTTATACATACATTGTGAAAACGTATTAAGAGCACACCTCTGCCTCCTGTATGAGAGACTAGCTTGTAGTAGACAAATGCTCCTGCCCATAAACACTAGAGAAGCTGAATAAAATACAAAAACCATGTGTTCGAAGACCTCAGAGAGCTATCTAAGCAGCCATGTCCTGGAAAGAAGGGAAGTTCATTGAGGGAAGCCTAACTTTTTGCAATCGATTTTTCCCTGAAGGTGAACGTATCCTATGACTCAGCAATTCCACTCATACATATATATGTGTGTGTGTGTGTGTGTGTGTGTGTGTGTGTGTGTGTGTGTGTGTATCCAACAGAAATGCATACACATGTGCACCAAAAGACAAGCACAAGAAGCTTCACGAGAAATACTAGCTGCAGTAGACCCAAACTGAAAACTACCCGAACGTCCATCAACAGAATGGATTAATAAATTGTGGTAAATTCACACCTGAGCCAATGAGAATACAACATGGGTGAATTGCACAGATATAATGTTATATATCCCACTTACATAAAATTAAAAACAAGGCAATCAGTGATGTTAGAAGTCAAGATGGCGGTTACTTTGAGAGGGGTGGAAAATGGGGGGGTGGGCATGAGGAGTCCTACTGGGCCCGTTCACGTTCTCACTGGTGAAGGCTGCACTGTATGTTCACTTTGGGCAAATGCAGCTAGCTGGACACTTGTGGGAAACCCTGGTGGCTTAGTGGTTAAGTGCTACGGCTGCTAACCGAAAGGTCGGCAGTTTGAATCTACCAGGTGCTCCTTGGAAACTCTAGGGGGCAGTTCTACTCTGTCCTATAGGTTCACTATGAGTCGGAACTGACTCGATGGCAATGGGTTTGGTTTTTTGGTTGGACACTGGTGAACTGGGCATTTGTCCTTATGTATGTTGCATTTTGTTTGTCAGGATGGCACAGGACTGGGCAGTGTTTTGTTCTGTTGTACATAGATAGGGTCACTATGAGTGGGAACTGACTCGATGGCACCTAACACAAACAACAATGTGTTACACATTACCAAACAAGCTTACCTTACAATGTATTAAGAGAAATGCTTCTTTTAATTTTTCTCTGCCGTGTTTGTTTGGAGTAAGCCCATCAGTGGGCCTATGCAATCCTATGGAGGCACCACAAATTATCAGGTAGTAACTGGAGGCAGGAGAATGTGGTCATCGAAAATCTCAGATCAGGGAGTAGACAGCCCTGGGTAGGAATTCCTGTGAGGCTTTGGGAAACTCTTTAGCCTAAGTCTATTTTTATCTGTGAAGTGGGGGCGATCGTTACAGTAGATGATAACCCGTAGCAATGAGTGAAGGTTAAATGCAAGAGTCCATGTAAAAGGCTTAGCCCATATTGCAGGGTCTTGGGAGCAACCTAATGACCAAGAATAAAGACTGAATGTCTAGGATAAATTGAAAAGCGTTTTTCTAAGATCCCTGGCTCTGTGACTGCACCCCTTTTCAGTACTAGAAATGTCGTGTTTACTCAATTGATAGAGTGAAAATCTCTGAGATTTTTTTTTTTCCCTGGGTGGCTGGAGATAGAAAGTTGCGGAAAGAAGAAGCCATGCAGCTACGACTTGGAACTCAGTCTAATGTCCTGGGTTCATGGGAATTTTATAAAAATACCACTTGCATAGGTCACGTCAAAAGTGCTGGGGAATAAAACTCTAGAAGAATCTTTCAATCATTGACTGTGGGAATTAGTGGATACTTGGCTCCCTTGCCCCTTGAGCAAGATAACTCTGAGGCGCGTGTTGTACACTGTCTCCCAGAGATCCTCAGTGGGACTGAGCTCTTGTTGCCCAAAGCTGTAACTTACTTGCTAATGTACCCTTTATCGGCTGCCCGCCCTTCCCTACTTTCTGAGACTACTTTCCAAATAAACTACTTGTTCTTAAATCCTTGCCTTATGACTACTTTCTGGGAGTATCTAAACTCAGACAATCTCTGCCAGTGCAAAATTCAGGGTGCACCTTTAGTGATTTTTGCAAGGACCTCTGACAAACCAGTAACACCATGGTGGCCTCCCCTGGACACTGTCATCACCACCATGCTGCTGAGGAGCCTACCTCATGCCTCATGCTCTGAAAAAGACATTTGCTTGACACTGCCTAGGCCCACTGTCCAGTCACTTTCAGTCCCTTTCTCCAGGTGTCAGAAGTGGGACAATTGTACCTCTGCTACCTAGGCAGTGGCCTCATAACTCTACTCATTTCCCTTGTATCCTGATGATCCAGTAAAGCCAGAAAGAAACTTTCTTGCCACCTTCCAGGGAGTAAGTCCTCCTGCTGTCACTTCCTGTATCTCTCTGCCTGGCCAAAAAGCCTCCAATCTACCTTGTAGTAGCTGAAGTTTCCTGCCACTGGTAGGTGAGCAGTTTTACTTCCTCCATTCTCCTGCCACCACACTCCCTAAAGTCAGACTCCCCCACACTGGATCTGCATATTCTTATTGTTATCTCTTTACCAGAGTCTCCATCTTGATCTACAGAGTTAACCCTCCCTTTTTTGGACCCCGGGGCCACATATGAAAGCAAATGGTTCCAATGAAATTCTCTTCTAAGGGCATTAGGATATTCAATATATGTTTTTTTTTTTGCCAAATCTACAATAATACTCCAAAAAAAAGAAAGCATCCTCAGTGTTATGAATTTTTCAGAATTTAACTTCTTTTCTCCTTGTGTTGCATCTTAACACAAATGAGAATGAAGATGGCTTGTAATTATCCACATTCAGAAATAAAAAGAATGATGTAATTGTAGATCGTTAGCTACTTAGGCTCCTTGAAACTAATTAGAACCCACAAGAATACCCCAAATCTTACTTCATCAATGTCCAACCCCAATCCCAGAGTTTATGAAGGTGCTTTTTCAGTAGCAACACAATGATGCAGAGGCGTTCCACTTCCTTTCTCTTTGCCAAACCAGCAGAGACGAATCTCTGAGAATGGTTAACGGTCAGGTAGGGACGGCTCGGAGAGCAAATATCTCAGCCTGTCATCTTGGCCTTGGAAGAAATCTCAAAGGGCTGTAGTCCAGACTGCATTCCCTCAGAGCAAAGCATTTCTTCACCATGTCCCCTCAAAGGCAGGGGAATCTTTAACTGTGGTGGTGTGGGTTGCACTCCTGCTAGGATGCCTGTAAGAATCACATTATTAAAATAGCTGCTGAGCAAAAAGGCTGGGATTCCCAAAGCCACTGCAAACACATGCAGTATGAGGCAGAGATGAGGTCATCTCCCTTAAAGGTCAGCTGCAGCTCCAGATGTGTTCTTACCTCAGCCCTCAGTCACAGAGAGCCAAAGAATGGCTCATCGCAGGGAAAGTGTGGGGACCCATACCCACATGTCCAGAGCAGAACCAGCACCTGGCCAGGTCAGGCAGACAGGAGGGGCCCCGCCCCTTGTTCTCTGCCAAGCTTTGTTCCTTGTACCTGTCCACTGCCCGGTTTTTGCAGCCTCAGACACCTAACCACCCTTTCCAAAAGGACCTCACCCGCTTTACCTCAGCCCCACCCCATCCCATCCCTCGGCCAGACATGTAATTACCCAACCTGAAAAGCAGCCTGAGATACCACACAGGGGCAGGGCAGCCCACAGCAGGCAGCTAAGCTGTCAGATGTTCCCTCTACAGTAGCCCTTCACTTGGCCAGCCTGGGTCAGCCTCTCATGATCACCCACCAGGTTGCTAGGCCAACCAGGCCTTCCCCTCCTATTTTTGGGATCCAGAGCAAGAGTACAAATGGACTCCCCCAGCCTGAACCCGAACCTTTCTCTTCCTTCTCCCTGGCTCTGTCCTACATGCAAGGGGCACACACACATATGTATACACACCCCTCCCACTCTCCCACACCCTCCTTAACAAGTGACCCTATTGCCATCCCTCGAGTCTGTACATGTGGACACAGTTGGCAATCCAGAGGACAGAACCTGTTAGGTATGGTCTAGAAGGAAGTGTGTGGGCTCCAGGAGGATAGGTACATCTACTTGGTTCTGCAAACTCTTTGACCAGTGGGGAGGGGTGCAGTCAGAAAAAGGCCAGAATTGGACTCTCTAAAAGGTGGGGCCCATGGCAGGGTGCCCATTGCCTGGTCTAGGGTTGGTACTGGCCCCAATATAGCGTACTGGCCTCTGGGGCCTTCGTTTTCCAACAGGAGGTGTTTGTATGGAAATCAAAGCTGTTTATGGCTCTTATTGTCCTCTGAAGTAAACACAGCTTTTTAGCCGGTTTCCCCAAATCCTTTCCTTCCCATACCCCAGAATTCTGTGACCAGTAAGGAGGACCTTAAAAGAGAAGAAAAAAGGACATGAACTTTGTGGCTGCTGTGTCTTCTGAGCATGAGGGGTCACCTGACATACACTCACAGTTCTCATCTTCTCTAGTTTTTTCCACTTTACTAGTGGATATAGGGCATAGGGAGTTAGAGTGACAAATCAAAGCCATTTTTCTTATCTGTCTTGCTGGAGATAATATTTTCTTGTCCTTCCTGACAGTAGCGGCCAACTTCTGCCTTCCTGCACTAGGGCACTTACCCATCTGGAAGTAAGACCTCTGTGGCTGTTGGGACTTATTCTCTCCTTGCTGATCCTTCTGCAACAAGCACTGTGGTTCTGGGTATGAAGGGTTTGGCCATGGTGGAGATAAGGTTCTCCAGGACACGGGCTTTGGGTCTTACATTTCCATGGGGAAAGCACCTGCCCTGCCTTGCTCTTCAACTAATTTCATTGGTTCCCCTTTCCCTCCATTTCTGTCATTGGGGAGTGCATTGCTGCTGTCCACAGCTTTCTCCCTGGAGCACTCACTTGTCCTTAACCAGTCTAGTCTGCCTAGGCAAAAGGTGCTCCTCTCTTTAGAGACTCTCTGTCCTTCACAGACCTTTGTCTATGGTGAACCCCCTACCCTTTTTCCCTCCTGTGGCACGATGAAGAACTTTTATGTGGCCTTTCTAGCCATGGTCTTGTAACTCCAACAAAATGTTTGGTGGGACTATGCAAATAATGTGCGTGGAACCCTTGTAGGTGATTGACCAGTTTTGCCATCCCACTAGGCTTAAAGAAAGTCAATTTTAGAAGTTGGAGGGGGGACCTTACTACCATCAAGAAGAAGAGCCAGGAATGGAGCACGTCCTTTGGACCCAGGGTCCCTACCCTGAGAACCTCTTAGACCCCGGAGACAGAGCTGTAACACTGGATAGCACAAGATGATGAGAAGTGGAAGTAAGCACGGCAAAGTCCAATGGCAGAGAAATAGGGGCAGCAGAACCAGGAGAACAATGCGAGATGGTGCAGTGGACTTGCTACAGTGGACTCTTTGACCCATGGAATGAGAGACCTGAGTACCTTCTGGCAGGAGGTTTCCTGGTGGAGTGGGATGATTCTGGTCATTTATTAGTGAACTAAAGAGCTGTAACACTTGCCTGAGCAAGGCAGCGCCCAGGCCTGAGCAGGGACCGATGACAGAGGCCTGCCTGTGATATGACTGAGAAGAAGCTGCCCTGATAGAACAACTGTATCCTGAGTTGTTCCTGTTATTTCCAAGTTGATCCTGATCCTGAATTGTAACTTGTTACTTCCCTTATAAATCCCATAATTGTGCGTATAGTCTATAAGTTCTGTGTGGCCACTGCAATGAATTATCAAACCCAGCAGAGAAGTAAAGAGTGCCGGGGAGGCGGTGTTTGTGGAGGATGGCTGGTGTCAGAAATGGTGAAAAAGTTGGAGAGTGGCAGTATGTCTGACCTCCACCTCACAGGGACCAGCTTTGGGCTGAAGCTGATCTTAACTATCCTTTCTCCTTGTGAACTTGTACGAGGTGATCTGATGCCACTATTTTATACCTTTCTCACTCATCCATTTTTCTACTGATAATCTGGGTTACATGCCCAGTGAGGGGAGAACTGAGACTGAGAGTAAGCTCTTTTATCTCCTTTTTCCAATGGGAATCTCCCGTAAGCTTAATAAAACAAATAAACCCAAACCAGTTGCCCATCAAGTTGACTCTGATTCATGGTAACGCCACATGTGTCAGCGTAGAGCTGTGGGCCATAGGGTTTTCAGTGGCTGATTTTCCAGAAGTAGATCATCAGACCTTTCTTCCAAGAAGCCTCTGGGTGGACTTGAACCTACAACCTTTCAGTTAGCAGCTGAGGGTGTTAAAAGTAGCACTACACAGGGACTCCAACCTTAGCAAAAGACATACCTCTTCCCTTTGAGGGGTTTTCATATGCCTCAACCATTATCATGACTAGGTTTCTTTAGGGAAGAAACACCAATTTCTGGTCCACAGTCAGCTCTCACTACACTTTCAGGGAGGACTAGCCAGTTATATAGTTCTCCTTGCTTCCCAGAGGCAGAGATAGCCCTCAAAGCACTTCTTGCAGCCTGGCTCTGTGGAAATCCCCCTAATGCTCAATAGGCTTCAGCAGCATAGCCTCAGTTTCTCCTTCAGTAAAGATTTCTGTGCTGTCTTCTCAGTCCTTTCTCTCGCTTTCCTGGGGAACACCAGTTCCTGGCTTCTCTCTAAAACTATCATTGATTGTTACAGCACTATCTCTAGGTAATTCCTCAGTAACGACCTGTGGATCATCAATTCTGGCCATGCGTCTGCAATGCTGACTTTTCCTATAATTAGGTAACAAAATCTTTACCTGACCTAAGGAGAAAGGGTGAGATTTAGGAAAGACTTTCTGAAACTTTACAATCAATTTATCCCCATGGAGCTGAGACCTGCAGGCTCCAGAAACAATAGCCTGGATTCAAATACCAGCCCCACTACTCAGTAGATTAACCTGTGTGTCTTGGTCTCCTATTCAGTGGAATGGAATGATAAATTTTACATATCATAGGCCATGAGGATGCAATGTTGTTGTTGCTGTTGTTAGGTGCCCTCAAATTGGTTCCAACTCATAATGACCCTTTGTACAACAGAATGAAACACTGCCTGGTCCTGCATCATCCTCACAATCATTGCTATTTTTGAGCCCATCATTGCAGCCACAGTGTGAATCCATCTCATTGAGGGTCTTCTTTTCTTTTGTTGACCCTCTACTTCATCAAGCATGATATCCTTCTCCAGGGACTGGCCCCTCCTGATAACATGTCCAAAGTATGTGAAACGCAGTCTCGCCATCCTTGCTTCTAAGGAGCATTCTGGCTGTACTCCTTCCAAGACAGATTTGTTCCTTCTTCTGGTAGTTAGTGGTATATTCAATATTCTTTGCCAACACCATAATTTAAAGGCATCAATTCTTCTTTGGTCTTCCTTATTCATTGTCCAGCTTTCACATGCATATGAGGCAATTTTGAAAATACCATAGCTTGGGACAGGTGCACCTTAGTCCTCAATTTCTTGACTGTTGCTTCCATGGGCATTGACCATGGATCCAAGTAAAATGAAATTCTTGACAGCTTCAATATTTTCTCTGTTTATTATGATGTTGCTTATTGGTCCAGTTGTGAGGATTTTTGTTTTCTTTATGTTGAAGTGTAATCCATACTGAAGGTTGTAGTCTGATCTTCATCAGTAAGTGCTTCAGGTTCTATTCACTTTCAGCAAGCAAGGTTGTACATCTGCATATCACAGGTTATTAATGAGTCTTCCTCCAATCCTGATTCTGCATTCTTCTTCATATAGTCCACCTTCTCAGATTATTTGCTTAGCATACAGATTGAATAAGTATGGTGAAAGGATACAACCCTGACACACACCTTTCCTGATTTTAAACCACACAGTATCCCCTTGTTCTATTTGAAAGACTGCCTCTCGGTTTACGTACAGGTTCCTCATGAGCACAATTAAGTGTTCTGGAATTCCCATTCTTTGCAATGTTGTCCATAATTTGTTATGATCCACACAGTTGAATGCCTTTGCATAGTCAATGAAACACAGGTAAACATCTTTCCGGTATTCTATGCTTTCAGCCAAAATCCTTCTGACATCAGCATTGATATCCCTCATTCCACGTCCTCTTCTGAATCTGGCTTGAATTTTTGGCAGTTCTCTGTCAATGCAATGAGATAATGTAATACCTTAGCTGAGGGCCTGATGCCTAGTAAGTGTTCAATTCATGCTAGATGTTTCATTGTTGTTATTTTATTAAAACTATTACTTTTATTAAAATTACTACTGTTGGAAGACAAAGCTGCCCTCATATGACCTCACCTTCCCTTACAAAGAATAATGAGGTGGCGTCTTCACTTGGAATATGATTGTACCTCTGATATAGAACATCAGTCCTTTTCAAGCTTCTGTTGAACTAACCAGAGGATGTGGGAGCCAATGCTACAATGGGCTGCCATTTCTTAATGTGGGTAATAATAATGGTTACATTTATTGCACACTTATGAATGGCCAGGAGTTCTCATAAGAACTCTACATGCATGAACTCATTTAATCCACTCAACAACCCTCTGAGGGGATACCACTATTATTCTCACTTAATAGTGAAGATATTGAGGAAGAGAGGGGTTAAGCATCTTGCCCAAGGTCATGCAGCTGTAAGATTCAAGGCCAGGACTTAAACCTAGGTAGCCCAGCTCTGGAGACAGTACTCTTAACAATATGCTAGGCCCAGATCACCACCTAGAAGCCAGAAACTAAACAACTGGAGTCCGTCAGCCTTCAGAAGGAGGGGTCTTTCATGGTAGGCAGCATCTGTGCCAACCACATTACAATTAGAGAAACATATTTCTTCCCTAATGTAGATCTGATTTCACTATCTCTGAAATCTTGTCTTGGGAGGTATTTTGGTCTTACCTCCTTGATGACCAGAAGGAATCCTTATTTAGCATCTCTGACTGGTAGAGAGATCTTGAAAGTGACCAGACCTGGTATTCCAATGCCCATTCTAGACTATCAATCTGAAGCCTCACAACCCTCTCCATCCTGTCCCTGACTGAATAAACCAGACTCTGGGGATGTCCTGATGAAGATTTCAGTCACCCCTAGAAGGCCGAATATGGGGATGACAGTGAACCCTGGAGTGAGTTAAAAAAGCCCTTGTGAGTTGGGGTTGAAGGTTTAGATTATTTTGGTTTGAAGAGGAAGCACTTTTTCCGAGGGAGCAGACACAAAAATGGGGGAGAAACACTAGGAACTCTGCTAGTATATTTATTTGGACTATGGAACATTACTTGAGGCAGATAGTTTAAATTTTTCTAAGCATCCACCAACCAGTTATTGAATGTGGTAAATGTCATGGGGGACAAAAAAGTAGAACGTCTGATTATTGCTCTCACAACATCATTGGAGAGACAAGAACAATAGATGGAAAACATATGATGTCAGGTTGAAAGGCATGGGATCAAATCCTGGTCAATTAACCTTCTGGAGTCTGATTTCTTCTCTACAAAATGAAGGGATTTGATTAAATGACCTCCTAGGTAGTTTAGCTCTGAAGAGAATGGTGTGGATGACAAATGTTTTCAACTTCAACCTTGACAAAAGTACCATGGTTGTATTTCATTTATTCATTCAACAAAAAAAATTATTGAGTGCCTATTATGTGCCAGACGCTCTTCTAGGTACATGGGCACATTAATCAAAAAAGAAAAAAAGACCTCTACCTTCAATAATCTGACATTCTAGCTGTGGGAGACAGAGAATAAACATAAACAGAATCAGTAAGTAACTATATAGTGTGTTTGAGAGTGGTAAGTGCTACAAAAATCTATAAACATGGTAACAACGATCAGGAGTTTACAATTTTAAATGCTAGTAGGCTTTATTGATAAAATGACATTTGAAAAAAAACATAAAAGAAGTGAGGTAGCTGCCCATGTGGGAATCTTTCCAGACAGAGGAAATAACCAGTGCAAATGCCCTGTGGTGGGAGCTTATCTGGTTAGAGAAAGAGCAGGGAGGTTGGCGTGCCTGGAGCTGAGCAAACGATGGAAAGAGAGTAGGGGATGAGATAGAAGCCAGTTTGTGTGAGCCTTTGTAGTACATTGCAATGCCTTTGGCTTTCACTATGAGTAAGATGGGGATCTTTGGAAGGTCTTGAGCTCAGAGGTTATAAGAGGATCGCTCTGGCTGCCATTGTTGAGAATAGACAAGATTAGAGGCAGAAAGACAAGTTAGGAGGCGATTGTAATAGTTCAGATAAGAGATGGTGGTGGCTCAGTTGAGGTCAGGGCAGTAGGATTGGAGGTGGGAAGAAGTGGCCAGATTATGGGTATATTTTGAATGTAAACTCAATGGGATTTTCTGACTTTTTCCATGTTGGGATAATGGCAGCCACTCTGGGTTTAGTCCAAGTCAGTAAAGAAGAAAGAATAACTGGTAAAAACAGCTTTCACCAGTGATGGCTATTAACTAGAGGTTAGTGTGAGGCACAGTTCTTTACCTCCTGCTCCACCTCCCAGTCCTGGGTGGCCTTTCCCTCTCTTGACCTCTCTATTGCTTGATTCCTTTCCATACATCTTATCCCTAAATTATTCTGTTCTCAGTCACCACCTTCTTCTCATTAGCCATTGTCAGTCTTTCCTGCAACAAAATGGAGTTTGAGTAAATACATATATTCTTAAATAAGGAAATACATAGGTACATAAATTCCTAAGTAATCAAAAAAGTAGATACAACCGTCTGCATTTGGTTATGTGTGTACTTAGTTGGAAGCATAATATAAAATAGTGAACCAGGAACTGGGGGAAGGGTCTAGTCTTGGTGTTGCTACTTAGTAGTCGATTAACTGCAAGCAAGTTATTCAAATCTCTTGAGCTTCTAGTTTCTCCCCTGCAAAACGAGGCTAGTGGGAAAGGTGTCCCCTAAAGCCTGTTTTAGTTTCTCCATTGCACCTTCAGCTTTTCACTGTGCCACCTATACCTTTGTTCTCTCATCTCTCCAGTGCGTTCCCCCTTGGCAGCTCAGCTTAAGTGCTAGCTTCTCTTCCAATTTCTTCTCATCCTCACCCTCGTCATGAGTGTTTCTCCATTGCGTACCCTTTTTTCCCAGTAGATGGCAGTATTCAGTTTTGTTTCATAGTGGTACTTCTTTCCCCTGCGTGGAGGGCCTTGGTCAGCTGCCTTTTCTGCAAAGCTTGACCTTTTGGTGCTAGATGTGACCATGGAAGAGGAAATTAAGGGAGGAACTGATGAGTGGTAAGAAGGCCTCCTCTGAAACACTTGGCAATGCCAAGTAGCCTCACCTTGCTTCTCAGGAAGGCTTATTTTAACTTTTGGGTTAGTTTTTTTTTTTTTTAAAGTCCACATTTCAAAGAGTTGTGCCAACTCATTTGATCCTTTTGCTCTGTGAGGTAAGTAATACAGATCTCATTTACCTCATCTTACAGGTATGGAGATAGAGAGTAGAAGAACGAGCTCTAGGCTTGTTACCTGAAGAACCAGTCTCCTTCAGAGCTGCTATGCACTAACCTTGGGCAAGATTGTCAGTTTCTGTGGGCCTTTAAAGTCCTTCCCTGTTTAGGATTCTATGGATCTGTGAAAGAAAACTGATCTACAGGTAGCTTTCAAGCAATTTGACAAAGGACACACGGCTGGTGAGTGGTGGAGCGAGAACTGGAAGTCAGGTCTCCAGGGCACGCTTCACCTCACTGCTGAGTGTTGCTGCTGTTGGTAGGTGTCATCGAGTTGATTTCGACTCCTAATGACCCTATGTGACAGAGTAGAACCGCCCCATGTGGTTTTCTAGGCTGTAATCTTTATGGTAGCAGATTGCCAGGTCTTTCTCCTACAGAGCCTCTGGGTGGGTTTGAACCACCAACCTTTCAGTTAGCAGCCACACGTTTCCCCCCTACCTTCCTGCAGATTGCAAAACAAAACAAACAAAAACAAAAAACAAACTCATTGTCCTCCAGTTGATTCTGATTCACGGTGATCCCCTGTGTTACAGAGTGGAACCAAGCTTCATAGGGTTTTTTTGGCTGTAATCTTTATGGAAGCAGATCTACAGGCCTGTCTTCTGTGCCCCACCAGGTTCCTTCACCACTGATTAAGGATGGTGATTAAGAATGTCTATGCTAGCAGTTTAATTTCTTTTCTTCACAGAAGAAATCTCATAGAGGAAGACCAATATGTGTAACAGATCAAAGTAAGCCGCTCGGTTGAAGGACGGTCATGTCCTGAGCCTCCCTCCTTTCTGGCTACCTTCCTGCAGACTGCAAAACAAAAGAAAAACCAAACCCGTTGCCCTGAGTTGATTCTGACTCATGGTGACCCCATGTGTTACAGAGTAGAACCAAACTCCGTAGGGTTTTCTTGGCTGTAGTCTTCATGGAAGCAGATCTACAGGGCTGTCTTCTGTGGCTCCACTAACCAACTTTTTGGTTAGTATATGTCTGCAAACTGTTTGCACCACCCAAACAGTTAGGCTCTTTCACAGCCCCTAACAGAGAGGAAGCAACAGTCCTGCTAATGGGACTTGGAACCTTCAAGTACTATGCCCTGACTCAAGTCATATATTAATCAAGGACTTCTGGGATCTGCGATACCAGCTTTTCCTTGAAGACTTTGCAGGGAGTAGAATATAATGGGAGTGTGATGGAAATTTTTCCGGGGTATCCGGAGCTGCCTGGGTGTGGGTTATATTGGGGTAAAAATCTTTCATGGTTCTTCATTGCCTATGGAATCAAATTCAGACTTGTTAGTATAAATAAAATATTTTTATAATCTGCCCCCCACCTGTCATGAACCCTGCTGGCCACACTGTGCTCCTGGTGTACCCTTAAAGTACCATGCTCCTTGACACTTTCATTCGTTATGGAAAATATAGCTGAGATGTCACCTTCTCCAAAGCTTTCACTAAGTAACACCATTGGCCAAGCATTCATAGCAGTTTTTATTTATTTTGTTAAGAATCATAGTTTTATTATTATTTACAATATACTACATTACTTCTCACATGTAATTAGGTCCATCACAGAAACTATTTAAATAAATATCCAATACTTTTCTACTTTGCAACAGAACTCAGTTTCAGTATTAAACTTGGATACACACTCTATATCCAGTATTTTAAGCATTCTTTGACAAGAATAATGCTTTTCAATCTCTAAGTGTTCTATAGAATTTTGTGTTTAAAGATTTTTTTTTCCTCTCATCAGGTTTTTTTTCCAAATATTTGATTGTATTTTTTATGAAAGCGTACACAGCAAAACAGGTTCGCATTCAACAATTTCTACACATAATGTCCAGTGACATTGGTTACATTCTTCAGTTTGTGTCAACATTCTCATTATTGCCATTCTAGTTGTTCTACTCCTGTTAATTTAGTCTCCCTGCTCTCCCCAATTTCTCATCTGTGCTTTAGAGTAACTGTTGTCCAAGAGACAGAAAGGACCACATATACCGGAGACTTCATCAGCCTGAGACCAGAAGAACTAGATGGTGCCCGGCTACCACAATGACTGCCCTGACAGGGAACACAACAGACAGTCCCTGATGGAGCAGGAGAAAAGTGGGGTGCAGAACTCAAATTCTAGTAAAACGATCAGACTTAATGGTTTAATTGAGACTGGAAGGACCCTGGAAGATGCGGCCCCGGGCTCTCTGTTAGCCCAAAATAAAACCATTCCCAAGGCCAACTCTTCAGACAAAGATTAGACTGGACTATGGGACATAGAATGACACTCGTGAAGAGTGTGCTTCTTAGCTCAAGTAGATACATGAGATTAAATGAGCAGCTCTCATCCAGAGGTAAGATGAGAAGGCAGAGAGGGTCAGAACCTGGTTGAATGGACACAGGAAATCTGAGGTGGAAAGGAAGAGTGTGCTGTCACAGTATAGGGAGAGCAAGTAGGGTCACAAAACAATGTATGTATAAATTTTTGTGTGAGAGACTAATTTGAATTGTAAACTTTCACTTAAAGCACAACAATAGAGTAACTGTTGTTCATTTGGTCTCACATGGATAATTTTTAAAAGAGCACAGTTCTCAAGGGTGAAATTCCTTACTTTTTGAACTAACCTGCTGTTTAGTTAAAAGGTGATTTCAGGGGATAGTTTCGGTTTAAAGAGTATCTAAGGGCAATGGTCTCAGGGATTCTTCTAGCCTCAGTGGGTCCACTAAGTCTGGATTCTTTGATAATTTGAATTTCTGTTCCACAATTCCCCCCTTTCTATAAGGATCCATCTATTGTGAACCTGATCGGCACGTTCAGCAGTGGTAACATTCATAGCATTTTGTACATAATTCTATAACAGTCCATATGACAATGGTTACATGTTTTTCTTCCACACCAGCTTCCTCCCTTGTTTGTGACTTCCTTGAAAATAGGTACCATGTCTTACTCACCCTCAGCATCAAACAAGACACCTGACCATGGGACAGGCTTACTAGGTTAAATCAATGAATAACAAGAAATGTTTGGTGTTAAATTGTACTGTTAGGAGGTGAGAGAATGTCATAAGCAAAGAAGCTAAGTAGACTTAGGAACTTATTACAGAGTATTTAGCCAAATACAAACACTGTTGCTTCATCAAAGGGCCTGTGCTTGTGTCTGTGTGTAATCTCCAATATGTTGAACGTCTGCCTGCATAGCAACAAAGAAAATAACATGGTTGGATGTTGTTGTTGTTTGTTAATGACCTTGTTAGAGTTGCTTTACAATCTAGTGGGCCAATACGACTTTGGTATAACCAAAAAGATTGGAACCCATGAATTCAGGATACGTGATAATTCAAGCAGGACTGTTTGATGTTGGTATCCTTTTTTTGGGGGGAGGATCATATTCAATTAATTGGGAAGGCAGGGTTGTAGTAGGAACTCTGACCTATTTAAGGAAAGTAGACTATATTGCACACTAACAGCATCAGTTTGTATGCAGATAATAATAAACAAGCCTTATTTGCATATTTACATTTTATTACTCATTTCTCTCTATAAAAGTAATGCAATCATTTATATTGGAGCTTTTTATTATTCCTCCAATTGCTCCAAATGAATTCCTCTTTCAGTTTATGCTTATTATTAAGGATGATACAGAGGAACTGACTTCTTGGCTAATGCTATTACAGCTGCTGTGTTTTCTACCCTTTAGAGGTTTTTTTTCTCATTTAGATCTTTAAAGCAACTGTGTCAAACTTTAAAATAGACCCTATATATATATATATTTTTTTTTTTTTGGAAAATATCATATCAATTTAATCCTAAGAAGCATTTTTTTAGATAAGCAGTCTTTAAAAGTTTTCTATAATCTTAAGTTTGATGCTATTTTATGATGAGAAGGAAGTTTAGTGTGGGGCTCCGAGCACAGACTCTAGAGCCCTGACTGCCTGGGTTTAGATTCCGACTCTACCCCTTAGAAGCTGCGTGACTCTGGACAAGTCACTTTGCCATTCTGTGCTTCAGGTTCCTCATCTGTACAACAGTAGAAGTAATTGAACCAACCTCGTAGGGCTGTGGCGAGCATGAAATCAGTTGAGATGTGTAAAGACAAACCAAAACCAAACCTGTTACCATCGAGTCACTTCCAACTCATAGAAAAGACAAAGGGACAGAGTTTCTTCCAGAGCTTCCAGAAGGAACCAACCCTGCTACCATCTTCACTTTAGCCCAGTGGAACTGATTTCAGAATTCTGGCCTCCAGAATTGTAGGTGAGCACATTTGTGCTGTATTAAGCCACTAAGTTTGCGGTAATTTGTTACAGCAGCCACAGGAAGCTAATACAGATTTTGGTAAGGATCAGTTAATCATGGGCAAAATTATTCTACAAGAATAAGTCTCCAATATTACTGTTTAAAAGTCAATAGAAAAATAAAATGCCACTTACATAAATTCACTTTAAATGCATTTTATAAGAATTCTATTAGTTTCTAGTGAGTAGAAATTATTTAGAGGTCCAGTATTATGTATTTTAAAGCTGATTTTCTTTTATTGAAACCATAGGTATAGCATTCTCATATCTTCTAAATACAATAAAATATTCCAGAGGGAAGATAATTAAGTCTTCATGGTTAAGCTAAAAATAAAATCTTTGAATCATTTTATCATCATAGGATTTGGTCTGATACTTCTAAAGGACTGAATGGCCCCTTACTTCTGTGTATTAGTGCAGAACACATTTTTTTTTTTTACTGAGTAGAATGTAGCATCTTACTAAAAGAAAGGAAGGAAGGAAGGAAGAAAAAGAATGAATTCTGTTTACAAGTAAGAACAAACTTTGAAGCCATCACCAATGCGTATAACAATTTACAATTCTACCCCACAATACATACAGATTTATAGTCCTTTTCTACTAAGTCTATAGAAATGCAAAACACTACAAAGGATATGAAACATAAGAAAAGCAACCTTCAAAGCCATCCACATCCTCCAAGTACTCACACGCCCAGAGCTACTGTTACCATCAATTAATACTCGTATCACGAACTACCCCAGGGGGTATGTGGAATTTATCACCCATCTCCTTTAAATAATTTTTCTTTCTTCATACTTCCCCCTATCTGTACATAAACTTGATTCACCATCTGTGTGTAAAACAGAATTAATCTTTTTTTGCAAAGATACATAAAAATAGCTTTCTGGTTCAAATACATGTAAAGTATTGAAAGGCATCTCAAACTACCTGCAAATAGTCTTCAATAATGACTTCAATAATATTGTTTAGCTGGCAAGATTTGTAACCAGCTCATCTATATTTTCCAATTTTTTTTTGTCAATATAAATCACCCTTACAATATTTGACTGAAGTTGGCACCAATGATCTGATTAATGCTAAAAAGTCTTGCTTGGAGATGGAATCCTGGAGAACAATTAACCCTGTCCTCAGTTCTCAAGCCCCAACAGCTACCTCAGCAAAGTAAAGCATTATTTACAAAGATCAAGCAAAATATTGTGTATAAATCAATGCAGAGGTTAAAAATCACAATTTTGTATTCATATCCCAGCTCTAGGCAAGTTAATAAACTCTTTAGAGCTCAATTTTACTACATGTAAAATTGGGCAAATAATAACTTCTCCTAAAGGTATTAGGAAGGTTAAATGAGCTAATGTACCTATGGTCAGTTCTCAATAAAGGGCTTAACCCCCACTGCTGGGAAAACCAACCTACAACAGCAATGACACTCAGTCAACAAACCGGTATCTTCTGGACAACCCTGTCTCCCTTATCTGTGAAAAGATAGATAATTAAGATGGAAAATAATAGAGATAAACGTACCTATGTGGTTCAAACAGTTTGAACTTGACTGCTAACCTAAAGGTTGATAGTTCAAACCCACCTAGTGGTACCGCTGAAGAAAAGACCTGCTTCTGTTAAGATTGTTGTGTGCCATTGAGTCGATTCCAACTCATAGCAACATTTGACAGACTAGAACTGTCCCATAGGGTTTTCTAGGCTGTAATCTTTACAGAAGCAGACTGTCAAGTCTTTCTCCTGCAGAGCCACATGGTGATTCCGAACTGCCAACTTTCTGGTTAACCTTTGCACCACCAGGACTCCTTTTTGTTAAGATTGCAGGCAAGAAAACCCTATGGAGTAACATTCTGTAACACATGGGGTCATCATGAGTCAGAATTGACTCAGTGACAACTAACAACAACCACAATATCTAGAAATAAAACAAGTTTCCATATAGACGTTGGTGCGAAATGGAATAAAAACATTTCTCACGAAGCCATTGCAGGCTAATAGTTATGTAATATCCATTGACTCTTATACACATACTCATCATCACAAAGCACATCAGTGAGAGTTTCCATGGTAGCTAAAAGTGGCCACAGTGGAGAGGTTGACTGTGTTGCACATGAGCTGTCCGTCTGTTCAGGTCCCCAAATCACACCTCTACGCTAATCAGGCCAGTCTCCTGTTTCAAGAACATTCCGTGCTCATGTCTGAGTCTGCACATTCACTTGGACTGCTTTCCATTTTAGCATGCCCTCTTTCTTCCTTCAGCTACCAAATTCCTACCTCTTCCTCATGGGCTAACCTCCCACACCATCTCGCACATGAAACCTCCCGTTAATGACCAGGCATGTTGAAATTCCCTTTCTCTGAACTGCTGCCAAGTCTGGCATTTGATCAGATTTTGAATGATGTAGATATTAGCCTTTCAGAGCCCGCTGAACTGAAAGGTGCATTAGAGAGCATCTCGTTCAAACTCCTCGTTCTATAGATAAAGAAACTGTACTGCAGACAGCGTAGGCATCTCGCCAAAGATCACTCAGGGAGTGAGTGGCCAAGTGCCAAGCAAGGACTGAGATCCCAACTTCTTGACTTCTAGTTTACAACCCTTCCCAAGTCACCACTCAGATATTACGTTGTTGCCTATTTTCATGCTTTTTTGCTATCTCTCCTCTTCGTTGTAAGATCCCCTGTTCCTAATATTTTGACCATATCTTAAAAGTAGCTGCTCCTTGACTGTTTTACCTGTAAATCGTGTCACACATACCTTGACATAACCAAAACCAAACCAAACCCACTGCTGTCCAGTCAATTCTGACTCAGAGCAGACAATCCTATAGGACAGGGTAGAACTGCCGATAGGGTTTTCAAGGCAGTAAATCTTTAGGGAAGCAGACTGTAACATCTTAATCCTGCAGAGTGGCTGGTGGGTTCGAACCGCCGACCTTTTGGTTTGCAGCTGAGTGCTTAACCCCTGTACTACCAGGGCTCCTACCTTAACATAGTAACATAATAATTACTGGTCTTCCTCAATTTGGTGGTAAATCAGGGGGAAATATAGGAAATACTCTTAAATAGCATTGTTTCAAAAATCGCAAAATTGTTATTTGCCCTTCTCACCCACAATATTTTACAAATGTATGCTTACTTTTATAAGCTACGTACTGTGCTGATGATCAAAGTATGCATGAAGAACATACCTAGATCTGTAACTTTTATACAATATATATAAATACTCTATGGTTCCACTAAACATGTGCATATTTAAAATAATTCCTGACTCAAACCCAAATCGAGGGACATTTTAATAAAAACTGAGTTGGACTTTTCAACAATGTCTATGCCATTAAAAAAAAAAAATGTTGACATACTTGTTATGGATTGAATAGTATCCCCCAAAAATGTGTGTCAACTTGGCTAGGCCATGATTCCCAGCATTGTGTGATTGTCCACCATTTTTGTCATCTGCTGTGGTTTTCCTATGTGTTGTAAATCCTGCCTCTATATGTTAATGAGGCAGGATGAACAGCAGTTATGCTAATGAGGCAGGACTGTATAAGATTAGGTGGTGTTTTAAGCCAATCTCTTTTGAGATATAAAAGACAGAAGCAAGCAGAGAGACGTGGGAACCTCCTACCACCAAGAAAGCAGTTATAGGAGAAGAGAGCATCATTTGGACCCTGGGTTCCTTTGCTGAAAAGCTCCTAGTCCAGGAGAAGATTGATGACAAGGACCTTCCTCTAGAACAGACAGAGAGAGAAAGCTTTCCCCTGGCACTGACTTCCTGAATTTGGACTTCTAGCCTAGTAGACTGAGAGAATAAACTTCTGTTTGTTGAAGCCATCCACTTGTGGTATTTCTGTTAGAGTAGCACTAGATAATCAAGACAATACTGTTTCAGATTAAAGAGGTATAAAAGGAGATTTCAATAGAATGCAATGACCCTGGATTGGGTCCTAGAGCAAGAAAAATAAAGTATCTACAGAAGACATTATTTGGACAATTGGCAAAATTTGACTATGAATTGTGAATTTATACAATCATATTGTATTACTGTTAAATTTTCCGATTTTTTAAATTGCTGTGGTTATGTAAAGGAATAAGAGAATTTCCTCTTTTCTTTAGGAGATACATGATACTTCAGGGGAAAGGCCCATCATATCTGCAACCTACTCTTCAGTAGTTTAGACAGGTAGATAAAAAACCTGCTGCCGTCGAGACAATTCCAATTCATAGTGACCCTACAGGACAGGATTTCCAAGGCTGTAATCTTTACGGAAGCAGACTGACACATCTTTCTCCCACGGAGCTGCTGGTGGGTTCGAACCACCAACATTTGGTTAGCAGTCAAGCGCTTTAACCACTGCACAACCAGGTCTATGATAGATAGATAGAAAGATAGATAGATAGATGGAAGGAAAAAAGGAAAGAAGGGGAAGAAGGGAGAGAGAGAGAATATGATAATGTAAGTAGGCCAAAATAAGAGTTTTAAAAAAATTAACCAACATTGTTACCAATCTGGGAGGCGAAGCCAACGTGGCACTATAGATGGAAGCACCACAGCAAAGACCCTCCAAAGCAAAGACCCAAAAAACTAAGTAAAACAGAGACAAATGTCAATCCTGGGACCCTAAGGGTCAAATGAAGAGATAAAGAACTCAAGAAAGCACTGAATGGAATGAGAAACTGACAGAGAACAGAAAGTGAGGAGAGAAATGAGCAGAGGTCCCTAATCAGCTAACGCAGCACAGAATCGCCATCTTGGATCCTGTCAGAGATTGGCACACAGGGATTATGGGACAGCAGCTTCATGGAGCTCCCAGAAGGAGACAGAGCGCCTGGTAACTAGTTATACACACTTTCCCACCACTCTCTACCCTTCTTCCCCCGATCAGCTGCTGCCACTTCCCAGTTGGCTGAGTGACTGAGGCACAGGAGGCACCAGCTCCATGCTGCTTGGATCCCTCCCCCCAAACTGGCCAGCTCCCTGAGTGCCATTTCTTTGTTGCTGGTGTTGCTTTTTTTTGGCGTTTTTGGTTTCTTCCCTGTCTCTCCTCCCCCTCCTTACTCTCAAATACCTGGCTCCATGTACCATCTTTGCTTCTTCTTGGCACACTGTGAAGTGCTGCTGGGCTGGGGAACTGCTTTCCTATTCTGCGCCACCATGCTGGTGGGATCCCTGGGGACTTTTTCTTTTCCTTTTTGTTTGTCTTCATTTCTTGGTTTCTCATCTCTCTCTACTTACCTTCCTTTCCTGTCTCCTGAATAACTGGCACAGTGTGTCATCTCCACCCCTTCTAGCCAGGCTGTATTGCTCAGTTTGGGAGCCACTTCCTTGGTCTGCGCAGTCACGCTGGTGGGATCCCTGGGAACACTTCTCTTATTTTCTATTTTTTTTTCTCTCTTTTTTTAATTGTACTTTAGATGAAGGTTTACAGAACAAATAGTTTCTCATTAAACAGTCAGTACACATATTGTTTAATGACATAGGTTAACAATCCCATGACATGTCAACACTGTCCCTTCTCAACCTTGGGTTCCCTATCACCAGCTTTCCTGTCCCCTCCTACCTTCTAGTCCTTGTCCCTGGACTGTTGTACCCCATTAGTCTCATTTTGTTTCATGGGGCTGTCTAATCTTTGGCTGAAGGGTGAACCTTGGGAGTGACTTCATTACTGAGCTAAAAGGGTGTCTGGAGGCCACAATCTCAGGGTTTCTCCAGTCTGTCAGGCCAGAAAATCTGGTCTTTTTTTTGTGAGTTAAAATTTTGTTCTACATCTTTTTCCAACTCTGTCCAGGACCCTCTATTGTGATCTTGGTCAGAGCAGTCAGTGGTGGTAGCTGTACTGTACTCAGTCTAACTGTACTGGACTCAATCTGGTGGAGGCCATGGTAGCTGTGGTCCATTAGTCCTGTGGAATAATCTTTTCATTGTATCTTGTTCTCTTCATTCTCCCTTGTTCCCTAAGACGTGAGACCAGTGGAGTATCTTAGATGGCTGCTCACAGGCTTTTAAGACCCCACACGCTACTCACCAAGGTAGAATGTAGAACATTGTTTTTATAAATTGTGTTATGCCAATTGAGCTAGATATTCCCCGAGACCATGGTCCCCACAGCCCTCTGCCCAGTAATTCAGTACCTCAGGGAGTTTAGAAATGTCTATGGAGCTTCCATGACCTTTCCTTGCACAAGTTGTGCTGGCTTCCCCAGTACTGTGTACTGTCTTACCCTTCACCAAAGTTACCACTTATCTATTGTCTATTTAGTTCCCCCCCACCCCTCCTATCCCTCATAACCAACAAAGATTGATTGTTTTTGTGTGTAAACTTTTACGTGAGTTTTTACAGTAGAGGTGTCATACAATATTTGTTCTTTTGTAATTGACTTATTTCACTCAGCATAATGTCCTCCAGTTTGATCCATGTTATGAGATGCTTCACAGACTCATCATTGTTCTTAATCTTTGCATAATACTCCATCATGTGTATGTACCATAGTTTGTTTATCCGTTCATCTGTTGATGGACATCTAGGTTGTTTCCATCTTTTTGCTATTGTGAACAGTACTGCAATGAATAGGGGTGTGCATAAGTCTATTTGTGTGACTGCTCTTATTTCTCTAGGATATATTCCTAGGAGTCGGATTGCATTTTCTAGTGGTTTTTTTAGTGGTGCTGACATTTTCTTTGTTCTTCTTACTCTCCTGTGCTGAGT
>NW_004444040.1:4983424-4991198 GCF_000243295.1 Trichechus manatus latirostris
TGCTGTCTTCAGAGCATTCAGTGGTTATTTTCCTCATTTATTGATTGTAGATTTGTTTGTTTCATCCTGATTCTTTGTTTTATTTGTTTATGTCTGAGCAGGCGGGCTGTGCATTCTTTGTTGTATGCTCGTCTATGGGCATGATAATTTTCACCTCCTTCTCCAATTGGCAGGGTCAGTCACTCAGGTATGGTACAGCAGTGCAGGGCCAACTGAAGGGGAGTTGCTGGGATGGGTTGTTTGTGGCATGTACCAGAGCTGACAGTGCAGACCGGGAATCAGTGCATGGTAGGTTCAAGTAGGCTGTGCCAGTGCTGCTTGGGAGTGTGATATTCAGCGAACAGTGCAGGTAGGCAGGAAGGTGGGGGTAGATTGTGATGTGCGGAGTGAAGATAGGTATGGGAAAGATGAGAGAGAGGAGAGAGGAACAGGAGCCAAAAACAAATAAACAGAAAAGAGTGCTAAGGGAGCTTGCTATTGGAGAGAGAGATGAGAGACAGAGAAATGGGGAAAAACAAAAATTAAAAAAGAGAAAAAAATGATTAAATCAAGAAACTGGAAATGAAGAAAGAGAAAAGGGGAATAAGAGAGAAGAAAACAAACAAACAAACAAAAAACAAAACAAAACAAAAAAAAAACAAGAAAAAAGAAATGCCCCCAGGGCTGTCCCTGTCTGTCTGTGCAGAGTAAGGGAGTAGCTGCCAACCCGCACAGTACTGCCCAGCTAGAAGGGGCTCCCAAGCTGAGAAAATAAAAAGAAAACAAACAAATCAAATCAGAACAAATCAGAGCAAACAAACAAAAAAGCCCCTAGGGTCCCACCAGCATGGCAACATGGGCCAGGAAGCAGTTTCATAGTCAAGCAGTGTTTCACAGGCTTTCAGAAAGAAGCAAAGATGGCACACGGAGCCAGGTATTTGAGAGAAAGGAAGGGGAGGTGGTGAGAGGTAAGGAAGAAATTTAAAGAAGCGGAAAAAAGCAACACCAGCAGCCAACAAAAGGCACTCAGGGAGCCGGCCAGTGCAAGCGGGTGGAATCCAAGTGACACCAGAGTGAAGCTGGTGCTTCCTGGCCAAAAGAGTCTGGCTGCAGGAAGCAGAGGAGGCTAAGTGGGGATGAAGAAGGGTAGGGGGTGGGAAAGCCTATATTGCTGGTTGGCCGTTGTTCTGTCTACTGCTGGAAGCTCCGTGAAGCTGCTGTCTCATACCCCCTGTTCACTGATCTCTGATAGGAGTCCAAGATGGTGGATCTGTGCTGCAGTAGCTGATAGGGGACCTCTGCATACATGTCTCCTCTCTCTCTGTTCTCTGTCAGTTTCTTATTCCGTTCGGTGCTTGGCTGAGTTCTTTATCTCTTCATTTGATTCTTAGGGTTTCAGGATTGATGTGTGACTCTGTTTGACTTAGTTTTTCGGATCTTTGTTGTGGAGGGATGGCGTGGTGCTTTTGACTATAGTGCCATGTTGCCCAGAAGTCCCCTCTTTTTCTTTTTTTGTTTTTGTTTTTCTTCATTTCTCAGTTTCTCATCTCTCTCTACTTTCCTTCTTTTCCTGTCTCCTGAATACCTGGTGCTGTATGTCATCTCTGTATCTTCTAGATGGGCTGTATCCTGAGGCCTGGGAGCCACTTCCTCAGTGGCTGGTGGGATCCCTGGGGGTATTTCTTTTTTTTTCATCTTTTTTGTTTTTCTTCTTATACAAGTTTCTCATCTCTCTCTACTTTCCTGTTTTTCTGAATACCTGGCACTGTGTGCCATCTCTACCCCTTCTAGATGGGATATGGCCTGTGAGCCACTTCCCCAGTCACTGATGGGATCCCTGGGGGGCATTTCTTTCTGTCTTTCTTTTTTTTTAAAATTATTTATTTATTTTTTCTCTTTTTCTTTCTTCGTTTTTGTTTTTCTTCATTTCTCGGTTTCTCGTCTCTCCACTCCAATGGCAGGCTCCCTCAGCACTTTTTTTTTTTTCAGCTCCTGTTTCTCTCTCCTCTTTCTCTTCTTTCCCATACCCAACTTAGCTCCACACATCACAGCCTCCTCCTCCCTCCTGCCGATCTGCACCGTGTGCTGAACATCACACCCCTGAGCAGCACAGGCATGGCCTACTGGAACCTGCTGTGCACTGACCCCTAGCCTGCCCTGTCGGACCCAGTGCATGCCACAAACAACCCGTCCTAGCCCCTCCTCTTCAGCTGGACCTGCCCTGCTGCACCATAGCTGAGCAACTGGCCCTGCACTTTGGACAAAGGGGTGAAAAGTATCGTGCCCACAGACAAGCAAATAGCAAAGAATGCACAGCCCGCCTACTCAGACATATCCAAATAAAACAAAAAACCTGGACAAAACAAACAAATCTACAATCAATAAACAAAGAAAATAACTACTGAATGTCCCAGAGACAGCAGACAATATGAAAACATATAAGAAAACAAAATTGTTACCAATTTATATTCAAATGTATTCTCTCCCACTATAGTCCCAATATGGTTTCCAGCAGCTATTGAAGCTACATGCTTCACCATTCAGGTGCAGCAGAAAAAAGAAAGCATTTTGCTCCAGAATTCCACAAATCTCTCTCGCCCACCCCCAAAAAAGAATAGTCCTGTGATTCATTCTGATTGGCCCAGTGAATAGTCACTGTTGCCAGAGAAGAGAATGAGCTGATTGGATTAGCTTAAGTCGTGTGCTCTAATCATGGAGCTCTGCATGAAGAGTCAGGGTTCCCAGAACCCCCTGCATTCCCAAACAAGAAAATAAATAATAATAAAGGAAGGAAGGAGCTGGAGAATTGGGCTTTAACTCCTTGTTGAGATGCTAGTAAATAGTGATAGGGCCCCAAAAAACAAACCTATTGCCATCGAGTCAATTCTGACTCATAGTGATCCTATAGGACAGAACAGAACTGCCCCATAGGGTTTCCAAGGAGCAGCTCGTGGATTCGAATTGCCTTTTGGTTAACAGTCAAGTTCTTAACCACTGTGTCACTAGGGCCCCTAATGACTATTAGCTGAGCCCAGAAGTGGACAGAAAGAAGGGGAAGTTGGCAATAAAATGGCATGGAATATTTAATCTCCCAAATAACCTTTATTTATTTTTTTTAACATAGCTAGTTATTAGCCATGTTTTATGTGAACCTCTCAGTCTTTTTTTCTTAAGTACTCCATGACTCAAAACTACTCCAAGTGCCTTCAATCTCTTGTCAGTCATTAACACCTTGACATTAATGAATTTCTGATCTTTCCATGAAAAAGTTCTTAAAGGCCAGGGAGATGGAGCAGAAAATGTCCCTGTACAGAAATGGGAATCTGCAACCCCCCCCAAAACAGGCTCTAGACACCCTGCAATTTTTCCTAAGATATTCTCCTGAACTACTGAACTAATTGTGAAATCTTCTGTTTTAAACCATGATTAAGAATCTTCTGATTTAAACCAAGATAAGGATCCAACTCTACTTGGCTTACCAAGAAAACCAAATGTAGAAATAAATGACTTTAAAATCTTTATTTTATTAAAGACATCAGGAGTATTGTCTCTGGACTGTGAACATATAATTAAGTCATCTTTTTGGAATCTATCTATTCCTCAGTGCCAGTGTGGTGGTAGCCTCCTTTACCTACAGCTGCTTTATCTGTTGACCAATGGGTCAAGTATAAACACAGAGCTATGGTCTCCCAAAAGTAATAATTTCAATAAAATTATCACCAATGACCCTGTAATCCTCACCATCCTGTAGGGAAGGAGTGGTGAGGGAAGGAAGGAGCAATAAGAGGAAAGTCCCAGAGCAGAGGAACATTCATTCACTGGAGCTTTGAGAGATTTCTTCTATCATCAGTTGTGTGTTTGCATCATAATCTCTAGGATCACTTGGGTAAATTAGCTCAGGAGAGGAAAAAAAATACCCACAGAAGATTTTGATCCAAATCTAAGTTTATCACTGATTAACTATGGGATTTTTTGACCCAATCTTTTTACTATTCTGAGTTTATGGGCATGGAAATGCCCCTGTTTAGATCACATGGATGTTCTGATAAAAAAAAAAAATCACTTTTGGGAAAGTGGCTTTGCTTGGAGTACCAGTCAAAAGAGCTGATAACCCAAAGGTCCACCATATCTGCTGTAAGAATGTATCATGATATTTAAAACAGTCAGGTCCTGAAGTGTATTTTGTACAGTCTAGCCCATTCTGGAGTGTGCATCAAGATATTCAGGAAGCTATTTAAAATACAAATTCCTGGGTCTTATTCTAGATTTAGACTAAATCAACAACTCTGACAGTGTGGCTAGGAGATTAATATCTTTAAATGTTCTCTGAGCAGCCAGATTTGGCAACCATTGGTCTAACACTGTGGTAGGAGTACCACTTGACATGGAAGTTAAAAAAAAAAAACAGAAAACAAACTTGTTGCCGTCCAGTCGATTCCAACTCATAACAACCCTATAGGACAGAGTAGAAGTGCTCCATAGGGTTTCCAAGGAGTAGAAATCTTTTGGTTAGCAGCTGAGCTCTTAGCCACTGCTCCACCAAGTTCTACCCTTGGCTCTACCATTCATTGCATGATATTGGCAAAGTGTCAAATAATTAGAACCTCAGTTTCTTCACCTATAAAACAAAAGCTTTGAATAAGATTATCTCTATGTTTCTTTCAATAATAACATTTATGAATCTATGAGAGATCCTTTCGGTTGTTTCAAAGAAAGTTGTGATATGAGTTAGAAACATTGATAATAATATGTTTCTAATTAAGAATATGCTCTCAGGGCCACAGACTCTGACCTGAAATGTCCCGGAGTTGCTCCATCCATGTACACACAGCGAAGGCTCTGTGACCACAGCTCAGCAGTTCTTTCAGCAGAGGTTGCCTGGCAGCAAGAGTGTTTCTGGCCCAGCACAAAGAAACACCATTTAAATGTTCAAGGCTCCTACCTCTGACCTGTGCTCAGGGAATTTTCATGGAAACTCCCATACCTACAAATTGTGTTAACGTGTGAAAACCCCACTGTATTAATGGGGAACAATCAACCAAATGGAATGCTGGGAGAGATTAGCCAGGCTGACTGACTGGCATATATGCGGCATAAATTCTGCTCCAAATATAGGCACTTAGGTGCCTTCTCTTCCCGTCCCTCTTCTACCTTACCGTGGCAAACATTGATTCGAAGAGATATATTACCCAGAGCTTATTAACCAGTTGTAGTTAATGGCTCTAGGCCAATTGGTTACTCTTACCCTGAGGAAATTTCAGTTCTTAGAAAATGAACTTCAGCCCTGGCCATCATGCCAAATTTCTTTTCTCCCTCCATTTACACCAGAAGAGTCAACAAAAAGGGTAAGAGGGGGTGGGAGAGCACATAAGCTGGAGCTCTTGCCCTTCTCTGCACTAGAGTCATCACCATAACATGCCAAATTACTCTAATGAGTCTGGTCATGTTCACGTTCAGCAGTAAGGAGGATACTCTGTATGACTTGCATGAGGACATGAAATGCCAGTGGGATGTATATAATCAACGTCTTGGCTTGTGCCAAGAAGGGTGGGTGGAGTCGTGTGCCACATGCAAGGGATTCCTAAATGTTTACTCTAATTTGCTGCCTGGTTATATTTGACTTCTGTGGGTTGGCACAGCAACCATTCTATTTAATTCTGGCTCTTCTAATTGTTGGAGGGATAGTCAGGGACTTCTAAAATAATATTTTTAAAAAAACAGTTGTTTGGGGTCATTTTTCCTTCTTCTTTAGAGTGAATGTTAAACATAGTGTTGTGGTTAATATTGCAGGTTCAAGGGAAAGATGGGTTTGGATTTCAGTCCTAGGTCACACTCATGATCTGTGCCTGAGTTCTTTGTGCCTCTGCTTACGTTTTTTTTCTCCATAATGGGAATGATAACAGCACCTGATTTATGGGATTGTTGGGAAGTTTAAATAACATAATATATGTTAAGTACTTAGCACAGTGCCTGGCATATAGTAGGACCTCAATAAATGTGATTGGGGTAGAAGCACCCATAATGCATTGTTTTAAGATGTGTATGTGTGGATCGTCCTGGATGGACATCTTGTATAGAAATGACCTCCTTTACCCGACAATCAATAGAAGCCAAACTCATGGAGTACATTCTGTGCTATGGACCAATGAAGTCATTTGACCTTGAGGGTTATATTTCTGGCCCTGTTCAGAAGTTTCATTGAAAGCTTATGGCAAAATACGTTTGATCATTTGATGCTGTATTCCTGAATGAAAGGCCTGCAAAAACCGATTTACTTCTGTGCTCTGTAAAGCAATGTTCAGTGCTCTCTCTACTAGATCAGTTCCTCTCAAACTTTTATGTGCACATGAATCATCTGAAGATCTTGTTAAAATGCAGATTCTGATGCAACAGGTCTGGTATGGAGCTTGAGATTCTACATTTCTAGCGACTGGGGGGATGCAAATTCTGTTGATCCATGGACCACACTTTGAATAGTAGGTTCTGAATGCTAGGCTGGATCTGATGTAGAGCCCTGACCACATCTTCCTGGGGTAGGTCAGAGGCACTGGTGGAGTGGCACTGGACCAGTGACTATTTTATAGTAATGGTATGTTATGTGTGTTTATGTGGGGAGGGGGTATAGACAATCTAGCATAGTAGCTCTCAACTCCAGCTGCATATTAAAATCACTTAGGGAGCTTTAAAAAGTACTCCAGAATCTACATCAACCTAATTGAATAAAAAATTTGAGGGGGGGGGGTTGTTTCATGCATTTTTTAAAACAGTCCAGATGATTGTATTATGCAGCCAGGGATGAACACCATTGCTTTAGGACCGTGATTCTCCAACTTTAACATGCCTCAGAGTCACTGGAAGGCTTGCTAAATAAAATGTATGATTCAGTAGGTCTGCGGTAAGCCCTGAGAATTTGCATGTTTAACAACTCTAGGTGAAACTGATGCCGCTGTAGTGTGGACCACACTTTGAGAATCACTATTCTAGTATATAGAAAGTAATTCACCCATTAACTCACTCATGCACTCATTCAGCAATTGTTTGTGGAGCCCTTACTGTGTGGCATACAGTGTTCTAGATGCTGGGAACACAATAGTGACTAAGACATGGTCGCTAGAAGCTTAGAAAGGGAGTGCACCAACCAATAGGCAGGTAAGCATTGGTCATTTTTGGAAATCCATAAGAAGGACACTGATCTCAGG
Source organism: Trichechus manatus latirostris (assembly GCF_000243295.1). NCBI lineage: Eukaryota > Metazoa > Chordata > Mammalia > Sirenia > Trichechidae > Trichechus > Trichechus manatus. The sequence continues at coordinate 4,990,603 of NW_004444040.1, forward strand.
AAGTGGTGTCCAAGATGACACCTTGGTGATGAGTCAGAATTAACCACAGGGTAAGTCAGGGTTGGGATAGAGGGACAGGGCAGGGAACACTATTCCAAGCAGAAGAGTGCATGTACACTGAGAGCACTCCAGAGTACACCTGAGCCCGCCAGTGGAGAATCAGGCCCTGGGGAAGGGAAAGAGGAAGGGAGGAGAGGGTTTGAGAGACAAGGCTGGAGAGATAAGCAGAAGCCACATCGTAAAGAACTTTGTTTGCCATACAAGATTTATCCAGGGACAGCAGGCACCACTGAAGGGTTTTAAATAGGAGAGTGACAAAATTAATGTTGCTTCTTAAATATATTATTATAACAAGGAAACAGAGGACCTGAATGATACTATAAACCAATTAGACTTAAGAGACATATATAGAACACTCTGCCCAAAAGCAGCACAATGTACCTTCTATTCCAGTCTACATGGATCATTCTCCAGGACAGGCTACTTTTTAAGTCACAAGGCAAGTCCTGATAAATTTTAAAAGATTAAAATCATACAAAGTATATTCTCTGACCACAATGGAGTAAAGTTAGAAATGAGTAACAGAAAAAAAAAAA
>NW_004444040.1:4991298-5062654 GCF_000243295.1 Trichechus manatus latirostris
CTAGAAAATACACAACATATGGAAATTAAATAACACACTATTAAACTACCAATGGGTAAAAAAAGAAATTAAAAGAAAAATCACAAATTTCTTAGAGTCAAATGAAAATGAAAACACAACGTATCAAAACTTGTGGGATGCCGTGGAGTTAATACTCAGAGGGAAGCTTACAGCAATAAATGCTTGCATAAAGAAAGAAGAAAGATCTCAAATTAACAGCCTAACTAGACAACTCCAGGAATTAGAAAGAGAAGAGCAAACTAGGCCTAAACCTACCAGAAGAAAGGAAATAACAAAGATCAGACCAGAAATAAATGAAATTGAAAACAGAAAAACAGTAAAATCAATAAAACCAGAAGTTGGCCTTTGAAAAGATCACTGGCTTCTCTAACCCACATACTTTTTCTCTTTTTGAAAATGTGGAGACAGTTGATCTTTCTCGAAACTGTAGGAACTTCCTTCATTATTCAGAACTTCCTAAGACCGCAACAGAGATTGTGCACACCACATGCTGCTTAAAAAACAGAAAATTACAAATGTTGGCGAGGATTTGGGGAAATTGGAACCCTTGTCTATTGCTGGTGGGAATCGAAAAATGTTACAGCCTTTGTGCAAAACAGTGTGGTGGTTCCTCAAAAAACTAAAAATAGAACTATCATAAAAAACCTGAACCCGTTGCCATCCAGTCAATTCCGCCTCATAGCAACCCTATAGGACATCTCCCATAGGGTTTCCAAGGAGCAGCTAGTGGATTGGAACTGCCTACCTTTTGGCTGGAAGCCAAGCTGCTAACTACTGTGCCACCAGGGCTCCTTCAGAACTACCATATGACCTAGAAATTGCACTCCTAGATATATACCAAAAAGACTTGAAAGCAGAGACTCAAACAGATACAGTCCCCCTTTATCCACAGAAGATATGTACCAAGACCCCTGTGGATGCCTGAAACCATCAATACTACTGAACTCGATGTATGCTATGTTTTGTCCTATACACACTTAGTTTTCTAGTGCTGCTTTAAGAGAAATACCACAAATGGATGGCTTTAACAAACAGAAGTTTATTCTCTCACCGTCTAGGCTAGAGGTCTAGTAGGCTAGAATTCAGGGTATGAGCTCCAGGGGAAGCCTTTCTCTCTTGGTTACCTCTGGAGAAAGGTCTTTGTCATTAATCTTCCCAATGGAGGAGCTTCTCAGGCACAGGGACCCCAGGTCCAAAGGACTCGCTCTGCTCTCGAGGCTGCTTTCTTGGTAGTATGAGTTCCTCCTGTCTCTCAGCTCACTTCTCTCTTTTAGATCGCAAAAGAGATTGGCTTAAATTGTAGATTAATTTTGTAGATTGAGTTTACATCAACATCATAGAGATAGAATTTATAACACATAGGGAAATCACATCAGATGACAAAATGGTGGACAATCATACAATACTGGGAATCATGACCTAGCCAAGTTGGCAGATATTTTTGGGGGACACAATTCAATCCATGGCACACACGTGCCTATGATAATGTTTAATTTATAAATTAGCTACAGTAAGAGATTAACAACAATAACTAACAATAAAATAGAACAACTAAAAATATACTGTAATAAAAGTTATGTGAACGTGGTCCCAGGGCAGGATGGAGTCAGACAGTGTTAGATTTCATCACTCTACTCATTTAACATTTTTGGACTGAGGTTGACCATGAGTAACTGAAACAGTGGAAAGCCAAACTGTGGATAAAGGAGAACTACTGTACTTGTACACCAATGTTCATTGCAGCACTAGTCACAGTAAAAAGTAGAAAACAACCTAAATTCCCATTAACAAACAAATGGATAAACAAAATGTGTGCATACATCAGTGGAATACTCAGCCAGTAGGAGAAATGAAGTCTTGATACATGCTAAATATGAATGGAGCTTGAAGACATAAATGCTGAGTGAAATAAGCCAATCACAAAATGACAAATATTGTATGACTTCATTTATATAAAAAGGTAAGAAAAGGCAAATGTATAGAGACCATAGTTTATTAGTGGTTACCAGGGGTAGGAGGGAGGGGGAAAGGAGGGTTAATGGTGATGGAAAAAATTGCATTAGGGATAGGGTTGCCAATTATTGTAATTGCTGTCAATAGATGTACACCTGTAAAAAGCTGAATTGGCAAAAGTTGTGTGATACAATAATGACAAAAAAAAAGAAAAAAGAAAAAGTAGCTGCTGAGGCTGCTTATGTACAACCAAACACCTCATGGCATTTGGTTCCTTGGTTTGGAGGTTTAGGGTCATGGTTTCATGGGACATCCCAGTTAATTGGCCTAATAACTTGTTTAGTGTTTCTGTTTTACCTCCTAGTTTGTTGTGTAGTCCCTGGGGTCTTAAAACCTTGCAATTGGCTGTTCAAGGCACTACAATTGCTCTTTATTCACCTGGAGCAACAGAGGAAGAAGAAGAGTCAGGAATAGGAGGAGGATATGAATGTATGGCTAAGTGCCTCCATGAACAACTGCCTTCTTCGCCATGAGACCAGAAGAACTGGATGACGCCCAGCTATAATTACTGAACATTTTGACAAAGATTCCATAGAAGAATCCTGATCACAAGTGGGAAAATGCAAAACAGAATTTCAAATTCTCATGAACTCTAGACTTTCTGGAGCCATGGAGGGTGGATGAACCCCTGAAACTATTGCCCTGAGATAATCTTTAAACCTTCAACCAAAAATATCCCCTGAAGTCATCTTAAAACTGAACAATAGCTTAGATAACTAGTAAAACAAAAATCTGCTTTGAGCATTATGCTCTTTTAAGAACTATCTATGTGGGATGAAACTGACAACAGCACCTCGAAAGATAGGAACCAAACCTTAGGGGGCAGTGAGTTTATGTTAATGAGGGAGGGACAACTCAGAAAAGAAGGGGAGAACAGTTGTACAACTCAAAGAATGTAATCAATGTCACTGAATTTTACATGTAGAAACTGTTGGGTTGGTGTATGTTTTGCTGTGTATGTTCTCAACAACAACAAAATAAATAAAATTTAGGAAAAAAAAAATTATTGTGGCCATAGGGTGGAAAATGGAATGGAGTGGAGATAGGAAGACTGGTTTGATGGAAGGAAGGCAAAGCTAGTGTCATTTTAAAATGTTCACTTGCAGATCATCATAGTGACTTTTCTTGTGGAAAAGCAGATGTCACTTTGGTCACCTCAGTGTGTGAATGTGCATAAGAGAGTAGAGTCAGAAGAATGCAGCCTTTCTATAATGGTAGGTAAGAGGGATAGGGATGGGACATCTACTCGAAGGATTTGTGTTTGGTACAGAGTCACAAGTAGACAGAAAAGAGAAAAGTTATTTTCAGTTCAATACCTATTTGGACCTTATTTTGGGAATTATTAGCCACTTCAATAAATATTTAGCAGTAAAACTCTTAGTTCAATCTGTAATCTCAAGGAGGTCTTGCATCTGAGCTTGAAAACAATTGATTGAGGTGGGTGTACATTGCTGCTACACGGGAATGCAGCCTGGTGAGTATGGAACCAACATCTGGGCAGTGGTGCAACTATCTGTCTTGATGCCAAGCTCACCCCATGGTCAGAACTAACGTTCTTTTGAGCCCCTTTGAGATATAACCAAAGAGGAATAGGACTGAAGGGGTCATGGAGATCACCTTGTCTTCCTTCTTCACTTCACGAAGAAATAAGAGTAACATATATTTTTCCCAAAGTGTGGAAACCTACGACAGCACCTGGCTATTTTGACATTTGTGTGGATTTGCAAACTCCCAAAGCACCATATTATTTTGAAATTAGAAATTTCTGAACAGACAGAGGATTCAGAGCTCTTACAGCTAAATGCTAAGGAAATATTTATTGATGTCAGGATATTTTAAATTATGTGGTCTTCTCTCTCCTAAAATATTTCCCAGCAGTCAAATTAGCCACTGAAGGAAATCCCTCATTATTTCTAATACTGTCTCTATTCCTAGTAGCAATAAACTACACACAGAATTTTGAGCTGCTCTGGAGACAAAGATGTTCTATTTTTTTTTAACAATTGGAAGGACAGGTGCATTTATTAGCTTATTGACTTATTTACACTATACATGCAGCCCTGGTGGTGCAGTGGTTAGGAGCTTGGCTGCTCTCCAGAAGGTCGGCAGTTTAAATCCACCAGCTGCTCCTTGGAAATGCTTTGGGGCAGTTCTACCGTGTCCTATAGTGTTGCTATGAGTCAGCGGCAATGGGTCTACATTAGTTCATTTAGGTTTCACAGAAATGCTATGGGGTAGGTTTTCATCATTCCTGTTTTACAGATGAGAAACTGATATCTTTAGAAAATGTGTATGGTGTTCAAAGTAAGACAGGTCATATGCTAGAGCACTGGGGCCAGGTCTGTCTGACATCAAACCTCCTCTATGAGTTTAAAGAGTTTAAGGTAAGAAGGTTACTCAACCAAGAGATAACAAATCAAAAACATTAACCTCAGGCCCTTTCGTTGAAAGAGAAGCGAAACTTGGACTATGGTGAGTAACTGCAGCTTGCCACAAGTTTGGATCAGTTGAGGCAGAACTTCCTTGTGCTTCTAATCTCACCTTTGGTCTTCATTTTAGTAATTTGGAATGGTGCCTTAAAAGGCTACACCCCAGCCGGGGGTGTCCCTTTAGACAGGCCAGTGACGCCTCCTGAGCTTAAAAGTCTGAAGCAGAGCTTAGCAAAGAGGAAGTAAACATTAGCCTTCTCTAAGTTTTGACTTCAAGTACAGCTAGTATGAAGTTATCTTCCCCTGACTACTTTCTCACCTTAGAGACACACACCAATCTTGCCTGGATTCCCTCCTTCTCATTAGGCCTCTGGGCTTGTATTTATTCCTGTTGCACGCAACCCAGTGTCATTCAGCAAGCATGTATGATGCCTTGTTGAATGACTCTTGGGGCAAAACGCAAATGGGTGGAAATGCAGCCATTTTGACTCCTGTCAAATTCCCAAAGTATGTTTTAGCTCCTTGCTACTGAAAGTGTGGCCCATGGACCAGCATCATCTGGGTGTTTCTTAGAAATGCAGAATCTCAGGACCCATTTCAGACCTACACAATCAGAATCTGCATTTTAACAAGGTCCCCACATAATTCCCACCACTTGTCTGTTTGTCATACCATGGTGGCTTACATGTTGCTATGGTGCTGGAAGATAATGCCACTAGTGTGTAAAAAACCAGCAGGGACACCCATAGTGGACAGGTTTCAGTGGAGTCTTCCAGACTAAAACAGACTAGAAAGAATGGTCTGGAGATCTGATTCTGAGAATTAGCTACTTCTGAAAACCTTATGGTTCACTTGTCTGACTCACTTGCTTTGGACACATCATCAGGATGAATCAATCTCTGGAGGACGACATCATATTTGGTGAAGTAGAGGGCCAGCAAGGGTGAGGGAGACCCTTGGTGAGATGGATTGTCACAATAACTGCAATGACTTACTCAAATACTCTGGTGATCAAGAGGATGGCATAGAACTGAATGACGTTCTGTTCTGTTGTACGTAAGGTCACCATGAGTCAAAGTTGACTTGATGGCTATCTGTCTATCTATCACCAATCTATCTACCTCATAATTTAGGCACACTAAAGTTTGAGAAGTCTAGAGAATTGATGTTGGGAGGTAGGTCTCTCATTCTCTCTAGGATGTACAGGAAACAAGAGGGAGCCTTGACAAGTACCCCCAAGATTCAATTCCTTCCAAAGCTTGTTTCCTGTATTATAACTCACTGAATCTTTAAAACTGGAATGCAAAGAGAGGGTTCAGCCAAGGAGCTTGGTGAGAGTTAATGGATCAATCTGCTCTCCTCTGTCAGTGCTTTTACCGCTGACTTCTGGAATGTGTTTGATGAAAAGAAAGCGACTTCTTCAGACAGAAGATACAGATGCAGCCTGCTGAGGTTAGGACCTACAGGAACAATACACCAATGTTATCAGGGTTTTGCTTGCCTTCAACTCCTTTCCAAAACTGGCAACGGGAGGGAAAGCATTTTTTAAAAGCCTTGCTGTCAGTTGTCATTATTATAAATAGCCATATGCCCTGCTTCTCCTTGAGGGGATGTAGGCGTCATTGTTCAGTTCTCGTTTGGGTTAAGAGTTACTTTTCAATAGCTTTGTAAAAGTGGATCTGAAAACTGGAACTAGTAGCAAAGTAACACTGCTGCCGTTTATCTTTCCATTAGCTTGAATTATGGTGAAAGTCAAAATCAGAGAACATTTCTGCTTCTTTTCTATCACCAAGTTTGACTGCACTTTTGTCAATGGATAATTAGCAAGGAAGTCAGCTATGTTTAGTGCTCTAGGCTCACCCCAGAACTTAAGGAAAAGAAAAGGAGGGTTAAAAGATTCCTAAATCATGAATGTCTCCATCAACCCAACCATTGTCAATCTCTGACATCCGCATCAGCTGATTTTCCAAATAAATGTTTTCATCTTTCTCACTATGGTTAAGCAAGATTATTAATATGAACCAATGAACTTAAGTCCAGATCTCTGAATGTGGATGTAAGAGCAAGTCTGATGAATACTTTGTAGGTGTATGAGCATGAAAATAAGGTCTGTTTTTTCCCTCTGAAAGTGGCAATTTTCAGGAAAAAAAAAAAAGAAAGTCTAACACCTGTAGTGGTAGGGTGAAACTTTAACGGTGTTGCGTTTTGCTGACATAGGTGGACTCACGGTCCATTCACAAATAGTACCTGCCTTTTGAGTCGTATTTCTGGGAGTGGAAAAGTATTTGAGTCAGAGTTCCCTTCTTTGTTAGGGTTGGCAAGGTGACAGAAGTTGGTCAGTTAGCAAACCCACTAGGGATTAGAAGGATACCTTCTATCTCATTAGCATTAAGAAACTAAGCCAACATAAAGCCAAGGCTAGTGAGTTTGTCCACCTGGCTTGGAAGGGCAAGCTGATCAGAATTAATCCAAACTGAAGTGAAAATGACTGTCCTGAAGAAATGAGATGTCTAGTGTGAAACTGGTGTCTCGGGGCCCCAAGCAAAAACCACCTGGAAGACTCTAGCTCACCAAGGGACCCTGTTTGCTCTACGAAGGAATTTCACACCTTCCCACTAGCTAACACCATTAATGTCGAGAGCTTTATTTGATTAACTTGCCTCTGGTAGAATTTTCAAGGCTCAGGTTCCACAGCCCTTGTTGTCAACAAAAATTTCCATTGTGAAATGGTCTATTTTTGTATTTCCTGAACTCCAAAGATAAATGTGGCTCTCAGAAGGGTAAGGCACTAGCAAAGGAGTCGACAGACAGTACCCTGGTGTTCATTCTTCCATAGGGTGATTCTCCTTGGGTAGGCTTTGGAACACAGAAATGCTTTTATGCAAAGAAAGGGTTCCACTAGAAGCAAACCTGATCACACTCAGCTCAGATTCAAAGAGCCCTGCACCATGTCAAAGGAAAATGTTCTATCATAAATCTCCAGAAACGGAAAAGGTCAAAGTCACTCTTGGTAATTAGCCTGCTGAAATACAGTGGCCCTGCTTTTTGTTTAACCTTTTAAGAAAAGGGCTCCACTCCCACGAGTCTCAACAAGCAGCCTTCTATTAGGCACATCCTCAACACTCCCTGCCCCTCTTCTTAACCCCTAACCCCACCTGCAACCCTAGTAGAACATCGTTTTGATTTGTTGCTTGAATTCCTTCATTTGGGATGGATTAATGTTTCCTTCCCAGTACACTCTATGCAGTCCTAACTAACTTTGAAAGTTCATAGAATGATATCACTTTGCACAGTAAAATTAAGTTATATATAGGCCTTAAAGAAAAAGCATTATTTTAAACAACCAAAAAATCTGCAGGCATGCATCAGCAATTAGAAAAAAAAATCTTGGCTAAGCAGGTTAGCAAAGAGTATATTGATTTTGTAGTTATGTTCTCGTGTAGAATCGCTCTGTCCTATACTGTAGCCACTAGCCACATGAGCACTTGAGGGCTAATCTGAACAGAGATGTGCTGTAATTGCAAAATACACAGTGGATTTTGAAGCCTTAGTATGAAGAAAAGAATGTAAAATATCCCATTAGTAATTTTTTATATTTGAAATTATACTATTTTCGATATATTAGGTTAAATAAAAGATATTAAATTTTATTCCATCGGTTCTTTTTATAATATGACAATTAGAAAATTAAAAATTACAAATGTGGTTCACATTGCATTTCTATTGGATAGTGCTGATGTAGAGGATCCAGTGCTCCACATATAGGTAGAGAAAATGGAGAAATATGATGTTTGATTTGGGTTTCACATGATTTGGCAAAGAATTTTATCCTGCCTTATATTATTATAAGCAAGCCCTGTTGGCTCAGTAGGTAAAGCACTTGGCTACTAACTAAAAGGTCGGTGGTTCGAACCTACCAGCTGCTCTGTGGGAGAAAGACGAGGCAGGGCAGTCTGCTTCTGTAAAGATTTACAGCCTTGGAAACCCTGTGGGGTGGTTCTACTTTGTTCTATAGGTGGCTATGAGTTGGAATTGACTCAGTGGCAGTGGGTTGGTTTGTTCTTTTTGTTCGGTTTTATATTATTATATACAGTTTTTTTCTTCTTAAGTTGTTTTTCAGCTATATTGGAACCTACTAGAAGACAAATATAATGTTTTAAACTTATTCTGTAGCCTGTATTTTAATCCAGCACAGTGCTAAGCACATGGTAGAGACTTAATCCATGCTTGTTAATAGAGTACAACTCAATGATTAACTAAAGGATATTTTGACCCAATCTTTTTACTTTTCTGAGTTTATGACCATGGAAATGCCCCTATTTCGATCACATGGATATTCTGATAAAAAGGGAAAAATCAGTTCTAGGAAAATCGACATTTATATATAGCTTTGCTTGGAGACCCAGTTGAAGAGCTGATAATCGAAAGATCTAGGAAATTTTCTGGATTATGGATAGATTCTTTCCGGACTAGGAGAAGAGTTTGAACACAGGTGTGGTATAGCCACTAAAGCTCCTGACTGAATACTTCCAGCTATCCTTGTGACCAGTTCTAACCAATGAATAGTGAGTAAAAGTGAAGTGTCACTTCTTAATTAAGTACTTAATTGTTAGAGTGAGAACTTTGAGAATGCTCACTCTCTTCCCGTCATTAATTATCTCCACAGGAGTGTCTGCTTCTGTTAACCTGGGTCCCCAATGAACTGCAGTGGGTACATAGACTGAACAAGAAATAAGCCTTTGTTGTTTTTAGCCAGTGAGTTTCAGGGTCCTTTGCCACAGCAGCATGACCTAGACTATGCTGACTGATAGATAATGGCTATTTGACTATAGATTAGTTTCTAGGCTGGGGCTTTAGCTTTGGAAGCCTTATATTTTACTGATGCTTGTTCTTAATAACCAAAACAAAGATCAGTATCATACTCCTCTCTTGAATCAGTGGTGATCTTCACGCACAATGGTTGGAGTCAGAGTGTCTGACATTAGAATGTTAACTAATCTTTAACAACAGTAATGAGTTGAGAATGTCAATCAAACTGCTCCAGGTAGCTTCCCCTCTGAGCAAAGGAAACAACAGCAAATGAAGCAACACATTTTAAAAAGCACTGTTGTAATTCTCCTTGAGTGGCACCGATTAATGTTTGTTGGATCATTTGGCTCACTTTAGCCTCTGCATTTTCAGAACTGATTGTGCTGTCTGCTGTACCCCACTAGGCTGATTTAACAAAGATGGCGCACCATCATGGGGGTGTCCCGGGTGAAGGAGCATGACTGGGGGATTACTGAGGAAAGGAAAAGCAATAATCCCTGCGAGGTGTCCCTAGGCAAAGAGTGAAAGGCCTTAAGCAAATCTAATCACTTGTCAGGACAAGATGAGTCCTGAGCTTTCAGATGACACCTCTGAGTTAGAAAGAGAAACTCCAGTCTGCTGTTCTCAAACAAGGCCCTGTTATTTTACTTCCAAATAAAATACTTGTTATCTCTACATATTTCAATTCTTGTCCCTCACCTTAATTTATAGAAGAGTTTCATTCCAGGGTAGTGATTAATTAAGCAGAAGATGAATGAATCATTTTATTAAAAACTGAATAGAGCAGTGTGGCTAATGGGGTTGTATGTTTAGCCCTGGAAGGCCCTGGGATGCTTTGCACTGGATGCACCATCTAAATCCTATTATCCCTGGGCACTCAGTGAATGGTCACTGTGCCATCAGACAGAATTGCAGACCCTTCTTTGGACTTAGGCACACAGGTTGTATAACTATATATACAAAGGGATGAATTTCAGATTTTCCAGATTTTTTTCCTTTACCACCTATCCGTCAGTTTGTCATACTGTGGTGGCTTGAGTGTTGCTATGATGCTGGAAGCTATGCTTGTGGTATTTCAAATACCAGCAGGGTCACCGATGGTAGACAAATTTTAGTGGAGCTTCCAGACTAAGACAGACTAGGAAGAAAGGCCTGGAGATCTCCTTCTGAAAATTAGCCAATGAAAACCTTATGGATCACAACAGAGAATTATCCAGCTAGCTTTGGTTCATCAGGAGGGAAAAATTGCTAGAGGAGGACATTATGTTTGGTGAAGTAGAGGGCCAACAAGAACAAGGGAGACGCTTAGTGAGATAGATTGGCACACTAACTGCAATGATGGACTCATACATGCCAGTGATCATGAGTAGGGACAGATTACCCAATAAGCAAGGTTCGCATAGGCTTACATGCGCTTACTTACTAATCTGTAATGTACAATTTCACCTGTTTTTTTTAATCTTGGACGTGGTGAAGCCCATGTGAAACTGTGCACTACAGATTAGTAAATGAACACAATTAAGCCCATGTGTACCTTGCTAACTGTAAGCCCATGCGTACCTTGCTTACTGGTTAATCCGTCCCGATCATGAGATGATGCAGGACAGGGCTACATTTTGTTCTGTTGTGCTTATGGTCATCATGAGTCAGAGTCAACTCAACAGAAGCTAACAACAAGATCTTTTCCTGGCAGAAACATTGGAGAGAGCAAAAGGGAGAATGGGAAAATCTTTGGTTATTCTGGGAACAGAATTTCCTTCAGGCCAATTGGTAAGTAGGCCAAGAATTTAGTTGCTCCCCTCCCCAGTCAGTATCCTGCTTGTCTTCTGCTAGCTTCCCTAGAAGCAGAGTCTAACACAGAAATTAAAGTACATCTGATTTATTGAGGGAGTGCTCTCAAAGGAGAGAGCACGGGAAGCAGGACAGGGCAGGGATAGGAGATAGGTAAGAATGTGGTCCCAGCTGTAATCTGGCTTCAACCTGATCCCACAGGGAGCTCAGAATCATGAATTGTACCATAGAATGGGTCCCACCTTGATATACAGAGACTCTTGTATCCTTGTTTCGATCATTGGCTGTTGGCTACCCTAGGCAAGGTGGCTTCTAATGGTTAACAACAATTTTCTGGAGACAGCAGGGTGATGGGAGGCAGGTGAGTCATTATCAGGCAATGTTGCTAATGATAAGTGTATCTGCCCAGTAAAAGAGACCGGGGCAGGGCATCCATAACATCCACCACCCTGTTCCAGTTTTTCCTTTACTCATGCTCATATTTTTCCAGGCCTCCCTTATAAACCGGATGGGGCATTATGGCTAATGGGGCTGTAAGTTTAGCCCTGAACATATCTTTAGGGTCCTTTCTTTGCTTTCTAACCTCACAGTTCACTAATCTAAAAATCAGACACCAGCTCCCTAACCTCACCATTCTTTAATGCCCCTTCCAACTTTGTGAGTCTACTGTTGTTCTCCTTCTAGGCCAAAGGCTGCCAAAGTTTGCCCTTTCCAGATAACAAATGGCCTTTTATATAGAGAATATTCACCCAAATGAGTGATTCTCAACGTGGAAGTTTCAGGGTTAGGTCAGCAGAGATCAGGGAGTAGAAACCCCGTCAGTGTTGCTCAAGTCACACTTGGTGAATGACCCCCATGCTGATTTTCTAGAGGACTGACCTTGTCAGGCACCTACGCACCATATGACCTCTTCTTGGTGGTGTTGACTGAGCCCAGACACTAAAGAGACCTGGTACTGTCAGGGAAAGTTGCAGGCAGAGGAGAGGTGGGGATGATGCCAGTTCTGTTCTGCTACCCTTGGCAAGTATAGTGTCAGGAGCCAGTTCTGCCTCTGTCAGTCTCTGTCACTCCCTCTCTGTTTACTTTCTCTGCTTCTTCTTGACCTGTTATCTTTGTCCTTGCATCTGCTTCATCCACCCATTTTCTCTTCTTCCAAATGAATGCAATACAGAATGATTAAAACTTTCTCTGTTATCCTTCCACTAGACAGTGACTTCCAAGTGGTGGGGGACTGCATTGTCTAAATCGCCCAGCACCTGCCAAATGCAGAGATCCTTGGAGTAAATTACATTTAGCCAGTTGCCTAAATGGCTTAGAGAGGAGGTACCCAGCACACTCCCTCATCAGGATAGACTGTATTGTAGTGACTGGGGAATGGGTTCTGAAATCAGACAGCCAGGTTTAAATCCAGACACTGCCATTTATTAGATGTGTGACCTTGGGCAAGTTACTTAACGTCTCTGTGTCTTCAGTTTCCTGAAAGACTTGACTCTTCAGATCCAAGTGATACATGTGGTCCACAGAAAAAATATTATAAGAATAATCAATATCAAGATAAAAACTAATGCAGTTATTGAAAAGTAAGAATAAAAAAGACTTTTATGGACTTCTAGAAGGAAAAGGCAAAATTTACCATTGATAAAACATTAGATTGTTCTCAAATTTCTACACAGAAAACACGCAATGTAAGAACACAGTAGCACAACGTCCACCAAGTTCTGAGTAAAAATGTGAGCTGAGAATTATAGGTCCAGTCAAGTCATCCTTCAAATGTAAAGTCAACAGACCAACATTTTAAAATATAGATAATTTAGATAATAGAATACCCAAGAATCCTTCTTGAAAAAAGACAAAAACTCTTTGACTGCTTATTCAGTCAGTAAACCAAAGAATCAATATAAAACCTCAGAAATGGAACAGCCGCAGTAAAATGTTGTTGGGGGTGAGCATAGTGCTATTTAAATAGGAAAATAAAGCTAAACAACTATTGAAATTACTATTATAGAACCAAACGTAAATGTAATAAAGCTCATAAGATAAAAATGAATATACCTACTAAAATTAGGAATGCTAGTTTCCACATTTTTCATAAAAGAAAGTACATAGACGCTATCTAACAACTCAATGTTTTTCACATTGTTATTTTTCTAGAGCTATTTTAGTAACTGATAGATTTTATGAAGACACATTATTTTTATGAAGTTGAATAGTTCCTTAACTTTCTCATCAATTTCTTTTCCTTCATTTTTAAATTCAAGTAAAATTACAGTTAAAGTTTTTATTTCAAAATGACATTAAAACATGATCCTGTTTCCCTGTCTAAATTGATTGATTGAGTTCTCTCTGTCATCCATCCATCCCTCCATCCATTCCTCCCTCCCTCCCTCCATCCATCCATCCACCCATCCGTTCATCCTTCCATCCATCCTTCTATCTGTATGTATACATAGAGAGATGTCTGTTCTAAAGATCTTCAAATGTTAGTAACCATTATTTATCCTTTTTATATTACTTGAATGTTTTACTATGGCTATGTATCATTTTTACGAAAAATAAAGACATAACTTGAAAAGAGAATAAGGAAAATTGTATGTACTAATATTGTTAAGTGTAAACAACACTGTACAACCACATTTGTGTAAAACAAATGGATACTAGTTGGATATAGATACCTAGACATTTTTCCTGGAAGGATGTACAAGTAACAGATAACAGTGATTGCTTAAGGAGAAGGGGTAGTGGGACTCTAATGAGAGGGAGATTTCCTTCTTTTTTTTTATTTTAAAAAATTTCTGTAATGTACTAGTTTTGTAATAATGGTGGAAAAAAGTACTTTTAATAAAAAGAAACCACTAAATATCATCTTTGGACTGGTACGGGAAGGCTATTGACAAGTCTGTTGGGTTATTTCCTTGTGTAGTCCCTGAATGTTCATGACTAGTAGATTCTGTCAACTCCCACTCCACAGACTGAGAAGAAAGTCAATGGCCAAGCAAGAGAATTGCTTCCAAGACATCCCCTTCTTTGTCTTCCTCATACAACTTCTTTTGTCTCAAAACCAAGTTTTTGTTCCTGTTAACTCAGCATGCACAAGATGTGGCTTTGCCTCTCATTTCATAAAATATTCCAGGCCAACAGCAGGTAGGATAGGTACAGGACTGGAGAATCCTGGAAGCAGAGCCCTAATACAGCAAATGCAAGATAATTAGTAAAAGATGATATGATGCTAGGAACTCTGTCTAGAGGGGGCAGCCTCCACTTAGCTGTGACCATCTGTTGCCATGTTGGAATGTGGCAAGATCCTCTGGAGAGAAGCTAAAATGTAGATTTATAAGCGAAATTGCCCAATTTTAGGATGTTGGTCAACTATTTAAAAAAATAAAATAAAAAAGGTACCATGTAGATCACTCAACACATCCATGTAGGCTGGGCTCAGGTGGTGGGCTGCCATTTTTTGACTTCTGGTGTGCATTTGAGCTTCAGTGGGCATAGTTGCAGGGCACACCAACTCATCACAGATGCTGTGTGTAGTAGCTGGATGTTTCTACCCCTTTCTTCCTCCTAGCACACTAGAAGATTTTCCTCAAGAAATGGAGGGCCAACCAGAGTGTCCACAGAGGAGGTCACACTCAGGGTCACCTGTGGGTTAGTTAGGACCAGAGAGTACCTCAGGCCCCTTTGATGGAAGCAGGGCTGAGCTTCATTTGCAGGAGACAACAGTGTCTGGTTTGGTGAATCCAACCAAAACAAACTTCCGCCATTCTTTTTTCCCAGGGATTTGACGTAATCAGAGGGAAAATATGATAGTCTCCACCGAACATGATTTTGAAATATTGGCTTTTAGAGTCAAAGCCTAAAGGGAATGATGAGATACGGTAAGAGGTGGAGGTGGAAAAGGAATGATTCAATCTGAGCTACACAAAATAAAAAGGCCCATATCTGCTTGAGAACATGCAAGTAAACCGGGCACTAATATCATCACTCCAACATCAAAGTGAATCTGAACTCCAAAGCGGTGATCAGAGAGAGCAGGGGGCAAATACAATAGACAACGAAACTTTCTCCTGAATATCTCTTGGTTTTGCAACTTCTCAGTTTTGTTCTCTCCCTCACAAGTATGCCACTGTCATAAATTGACAAGAACACAGGCTACTGTGTCTTTCCTTTCTTTTCAAAATACCCTCTTTTCTTTTTGCTAGTCTAGTTCTATACTGTGGAGTCAATTCTTCAGCCTCTCCTTTTTAATCCCTTCCAGAGAGATAAGAAGCCCAACATTAAAATGTGGGTGGCAGAGGTTTGAACATGAGCTGGGATTTTAGCTTTTACTGGCCTACTTGTACCACCTAAGATGTGGCTTCTGCAGCTGCCCTGATTCATTGCATTCCCTTTTGTAAAAAAAAGTTCTTGGACATAGTAAGCAAGGCATCAGTGTACAAGGCAACATGCATTTTGCCAAGAGCTTACAATCTTATTACAAGATAAAGCCTAAACTGCCTCCTGCTTAAGGTTGTTCTGTAAGATGGCCCAGAATGCTAGCAGCAAGTTGATGAATAACCCCATCTGTTTCACTTCTCGAATTTGTTTCCGGGGGAAAATGCGCCTTTGATCACTAGGTGCTGACGAGAGTATAACCTGGCCCAAGGTGTTTCCCTGGGGAGCAAAATAGGCAGCACTTCTCAGCTCCCCATTCTGTTTAATTTATTGTTTGTTTTTGCTCAAGAAGAGCGTGTTTTTACAGCTGAACAGATTTGGAAGCTGGTTTAGGGTGTTTCATTTCCTTACATGAAGAGTTATAATGCAGGGGATGGTAACCAGCTGTTTCTACCTTCACTAAAGACAGAGAAAACAGAAAACAGCAACGGGCCTCTACTACAGCAAAAGGGATTTAGGTTAGTTGTAAGAAGGAACTTCCCAAGAGGGTTACCCAGGGAGGCTGGGATTCCCTTCCTGGAGGACTCCTAAAGAATATTCCGTGTGTCTGTCTCTGGGATGGCTTATATGAGGTGAGGATGAATGGAATTCAATGCAGCTACATGACCTGTCCCTATTCCTTTCAGCCTTGTATTTCTATAAATAATAACCATTAACCAGGGCTGTGCCTTTGGGGATAGTTGGGTGATTGGGGGTAAGAATATTTTCAGTCTTGCAAGAGGCTTTGTTTCCTTTTCACCTGATTTGCAGGTAAATGCCATCACAGATATGGGATAGGGCCAGCTTGCACTGGCTCATGAGGGTCAATTGTTTAATGTTTAGGCGTCTTTTTTGGCAAGCCAGTTGTTAAACATAGCTGTTATTAAAAATTAGATTATATAAAATTATAATTAGATAAATTATGTTAAAAACAAAGGTATGAGATATGTATAACTCAACTCTTCCTAATAATTTTACTACATTTCGCTTTTATATATGCTCTTGAGGCTATTTATATTTATTTTATCTGTATTGGTAGAAAGGTCCCTAGGTGGCGCAAATGGTTTGCGCTCGACTGGAAGCTGATGAATAATGATGTAAATTCATTCATATTTTTTGCAGTTTGAAATCTCAAAAGATTTTATAGGCTTACACCCACTCTCTCATTCTACCTCCCAAGTCCCCTTGAGACACATGCATGAAAACAAAGAGACTTTCTACTCTATATCGAACTCTTCACAGAGAAGTTAGAAAAGTCAACTGAAAGGCAAATAAAAATGCATATATAAAACTTCATAACATTCATTAGATGTCCCTAAAGGTTTCTATCATTTGGTAACTGACTTAAGTCACTTAATAGAATTTCCATGCTGTTTTGTAGTGTCCATGTGGGCCATTCTTTATTTAATCAACACAAGTTTTGGCATGCTTTAGAGGAGCAGTAGTAAATGCAGCTATGCTGGAATTTCTTTAGAAGTGGGATGACATTACCATTACTCAGAAGGGTGTTATAATTAATGAGAACAAATACCATTGGAATAAAATTATGATGAGGCTAATACTTTCAAATGTCTTTGGTACATTAATATCAATGTAATTTTTATCATAATGTATATTTCACTCTTGGCCAAGGAATCATAGAAAACACTAATTAATTCAATTGAGAAAAAATTGAATTCCCACAATATGTTTGGCACTGTTCATGGTACAGTTAGGGAATACTTTTTAAAAGTATTAAATATAGTCTTTTCATATTTAAATATATTTTATATTTAAATATAATCTCCCTCCCCCAGCTGTTGTTTGCTGCCATTTGAGTGGATTCCAACTCACAGCAACCCCAGGTGTGTCAGAGTAGAACTGTGCTCTGAAGGGATTTCAAGGCTGTGATCGTTTGGAAGCAGATCACCAGGCCTGTCTTCTGAGGCAAATTTTCATATTTAAATATAGTCTTTTCATATTTCAAAATGTAGTCTTCATTAAGTACCTTTAAATGTCATTGGGTAGGACTAGACATAAAACAGTTCAATAACAACATGAAATAATGGTGATTATGTCCTCAAATGAATATGTAGAAAATGAATTCTATTGAGGCCTTTATAGGGGAGTTTAGAGAATCAGCGATCAGTTACATTTTGTAAAGAGGATTGTACTTTGAAAGAAAAGTGTATTCACTCCACATGTTAGTAATAATTAATTATAGTGAACTTGGTGCAAAAATTATGAAATTTGAGAGTTTAAAGCTTGGAGTTAGTGTCCTTCAAAAGCTTTTGTACAGGGAGTCTCAGAAGAAGGAGAAAGAGAAAGAGACAGAAAAAATATTTGAAGAAATAATGGCAAAAATCTCCAAATTTGATGAAAGACACAAATCTACACATCCAAGAAGCTCAACACACTTCAATTAGAATAAGCCCAAAGAAATCCACACTGAGAGATATTATAATAAAACTCTCAAAAACTAAAGCTAAAGAGGGAGAGAAGCCATGAATCATCACATACAAAGGATCCTCAATAAGATTAAGTGCTGATTTCTCCTCAGAAACTGTGGGTGCCAGAAGACAGTGGGGTAATATATATTAAAGTGCTAAATAAAAAGAAATGTTAACCAAGAATTCTATATCCAACAAAATATCCTTCAAAAATGAAGATAAAATTTATACATTTTCAGATAAACAAAAGCTGAGGGAGTTTGTTACCATGAGACCTGCCCGACAAGAAATGCTAAAGAGAATCCTTCAGAGTGAAATGAAGGGACACTAGACAGTAACTCCAAGTCGTATGAAGAAAAAAAGATCTCCAGTAAAGGTAATTTAATGTGTAAATATAAAGGCCAGTTTTATGGTATTTTTATAAAAGGTAGTGTACAGATTCCAACCGTACATATCCAAAGCACATATGAAAATTCTTGATCAAAGAAATTCACTATTTAATTAAAATTCAATTTGGCTTCCCCATTTCTGCATGAAGTTTATGGGACATCAGGTTTTGCAATTGAAATGAAGTAATCAACTTTTTTCCTTTAATAACTTTATCTAAAAACTGAACTAGTTTCATAAGCTGGTCAATTAAAAATATGAGGACTTTAGTTCTACAGAACAAACTACTGGTATCAAAAGGCAGGCAATTATATTTTTACAGAGAAATAAGAAAAAAAGTAGATCTTATGTCAATTTTTTCATAATTAATCAAGTCTTGTCATCAGCTTTTGTTCCTATTACGTATGGCAGGCTTATCTTATTATCGGTGTATCCCCAATGATCTATCATGAAATTTGTACCACAAGATAAACAAAATACACCAAACAGAAGTGAAATTTTGTATATTGTTAAATGAAGGACCTTACAAGCAATACTTTTGAGAAAAAACATAAGTAGTTGCCTTTTAATACATTAGCCTACAAAATTGTATTATTATTCCCCATTTTTTCATAATGAGGTCTATATTTTTTGGGAAACATCAAGTAACATCAATTTGTCTCTTCCTCACCCCCCTGCCAAGACTCTTTAAACTTTTCATAATTACAGAATATTCTTGGAATTGTTGGTTTTATAAGGTCACAAAGGGGCATTCATACATGCCTGCATTATATTTTTAGCATGTATCCTTGCCATGTGCAGCAGATGTCTAAGGCACCATTAATCTGCAAAAGAGAAAGAAGTCTTCTTTGCCTTCTGTCCTCCTTAATACAGGAAAGAAGAAACCTGGAGTTCCAAGAGCCTTTGTGTTTCTAGGTTAGTTTTTCCTGAAACAGATCCTAAAACAAAGTTGAAGTGCAAGTAGTTTATTGAGGAGGTGATCCCAGGAAACAACAGTAGGGGGGAAAAGGGACCAACAAAGGAAGCATTATCAAGCAAGTTACACTGTGGGAAACTGGAGCTTAAAATCCTGGGGAACTCTGGGAGACAGTGTAGAACATACACCTCACAGTTATCCTATGCGGAAGATGGGATATTTACCCATCAACACTCGTTAATCATTTATACAAGTGTGCTCTCAGAGGGGAAATGATTCCCCAGAACTCCTGACCTTGTTTGTACATGGGCAGAACAGGTTTTAGAGGCAAGAGACAGTCTAAGGCAGAGTTGCAATTCTGACAGCAGGAAGTTAGGCTGGTGTGCCCAGAAATACTAAATTGCAAGAGGATATAAGGAGAGAGAGATGATTGACAGAAACTTCTACACTGTGTTTTGTAAGAGCACAGTATCCACACAGAATCACACATAGGTGCACATTTATTACATGCTTATAAAGACCTTCATGTGCCTCGTACTGTACGTTATTGAAGCATTCAGCCCTGGTCCTTATAGAGATCACATCCGAGTTGGCATGAAATTATTGGATGTTAAAAACACTATTCTCAGAAGACCTTAGACCTCTCAGGACTCCCTTAATCTCAAAACAAACATTTCTCGTAGACACATTTCTATCCCAGCATTAGCTTTCTAGATCCCCAGTTAGCTTTTGCTAACAGATTAACTCCAAACACAGTGGCTACAAACAAGAGCTTTTTTTCTTATCTCATCATTCTACAGGTCAACAATTTTGGATGAGCTGAGCTGGGTAATTCTTTTGATCTCAGTGAGATTCGGCCGATCTTGGCAAATAACTATGCCTCTATGTTCAGCTACCTTATTGACTCTTGTCTGAGTTGTCTCACTTCTCCTCCAAATGACCTCTCATGTTCCAGCATGCTATCCCAGCTTTATTCCCGAGGTAGTAGGATTCTCAAGAAAAGCTAGAGAGCAACCTTCGATACTCACACTTGTCGAGCCCCTGCTTGCATCATGTTTGCTACTGTTCCAATTATCAAGCAAGTGACAAGGCCAGCCCTGTTTCAAGGAGTGAAGAAAGACTCCACTCTAGACGGGAGGAGCTGCAAAGTCACTTCATAATGGGTGCAGATACAGAACAGGGAGGAATTTGTGGATATTTTTGCAATCTACTAGAGTGGAAGAAGATATTCTATCTGCCACAGGCATAACAAACTCAACTCTTCATGTAGAGAAAATATCATTTCAGGAAAGCCTTTAAACATAAAGCATGTGGTGTCATGAGCACTTGCCCCAGAGGACCCAACTTTATATTAGCAATCATGTGTCTGACAATGTTTCTCCATTAGAAAATTGTGGTACTTGAATTTCTGAGATTTACAGGTCCTAACTGGTCAAACATGTAATCATGATGCACTGATAATTACTGTTGATTGGAACATGAAATTTGGAAACAAAGGAATGGTAGTTGGAAAATACGGCCTTGGTGATAGAAACAACGCTGGAGATTTCATGATAGAATTTTTCAAGACCAACAACTTCTTCATTGTGAATACCTTTTCTCACCAACATAAACAGCAACTATATGCATAGACCTCGCCAGATGGAATACACAGGAATCAAACTGACTACATCTGTGGAAAGACATGACGGAAAAGCTTAATATTACCAGTCAGAACAAGACCAGGGGCCGACTGCAGAACAGACCACTAATTGCTCATATGCAAGTTCAAGTTGAAGCTGAAGAAAATTAGAACAAGTCCATGAGAGCCAAAGTATGATCCTGAGTATATCCCACCACCTGAATTTAGAGACCATCTCAAGAATAGATTTGTCACATTGAACACTAATGACCAAAGACCAGACGAGTTGTGGAATGATATCAAGGACACTATACAAAAAATGTATAAAAATAAAAAGCAAGATGTCATTAAAAAGACAAGAAAGAAAGAAAAGACCCAAATGGATGTCAGAAGAGACTCTGAAAATTGCTCTTGAACATTGAGTAGCTAAAGCAAAAGGAAGAAATGATGAAGTAAAAGAGCTGAACAGAAGATTTCAAACAGAAGACAAAGTAAAGTATTATAATGAAATGAGCAAATACCTGGAAATAGAAAACCAAAAGGCAAGAATGTGATCAGCATTTCTCAAGGTGAAAGAACTGAAGAAAAAATTCAAGCCTTGAGTTGCAATATTGAAGGATTCTACATAGAAACTATTAAATGATGCAGGAAACATCAAAAGAAGATGGAAGGAATACACAGAGTCACTGTACCAAAAAGAATTGATTGACATTCAACCATTTCAGGAGGTAGCATATGATCAAGAACTAATAGTACTCAGGGAAGAAGTTCAAGCTGCACTGAAGGCATTGGTAAAAAACAAGACTCCAGGAATTGATGGAATACCAACTGAGATGTTTCAACAAATGGATGCAGTGCTGGAAGTACTCACTAGTCTATGTCAAGACATTTGGAAGACAGCTACCTGGCCAACCGACTAGAAGAGATCCATATTTGTGCCCATTCCAAAGAAAGGTGATCCAACAGAATGTGGAAATTATTGAATGATATCATTAATATCACACACAAGTAAAATTTTGTTGAAGATCATTCAAAAGTGGTTGCAGCAGTATATTCAACAGGAATCTGCCAGAAATTCAAGCTGTATTCAGAAGAGGACGTGGAATGAGGAATATCACTGCTGACGTCAGATGGATCTTGGCTGAAAGCAGAGAATACGAGAAAGATGTTTACCTGTGTTTTATTGACTATGCAAAGCATTCAACTGTGTGGATCGTAACAAATTATGGATAACATTTCAAAGAACAGGGATTTCAGAACACTTAATTACGCTCATGTGGAACCTGTACATAGACCAAGAGGCAGTCATTTGAACAGAACAAGGGCATACTGCGTGGTTTAAAATCAGGAAAGGTGTGTGTCTAGGTTGTATCTTTTCACCATACGTATTCAATCTGTATGCTGAACAAATAATCTAAGAAGGTGGACTATAGAAAGAAGAATGGGACACAAGGATTGGACGAAGACTCATTAACAACCTCCAATTTGAGGTTGACATAACCTTGCTTGCTGAAAATGAAGAGGACTGGAAGCACTTACTGATGAAGATCAAAGACCACAGCCTTAGGTATGGATTACACTTTAACATAAAGAAAACAAAAATCCTCACAACTGGACTAATAAGCAACATCATGGTAAACAGGAAAAGATTAAAGTTGTCAAGGTTTTCATTTTCTTGGATTCACAATCAATGTCCATAGAAGCAGCAGTCAAGAAATCAAACGACGCAGTGCATTGGACAAATCTGCTGCAAAAGATCTCTTTAAAGTGTTAAAAAGCAAAGATGTCACTTTAAGGACTAAGGTGTGCCTCATCATGGACTGCCAGAAGAAGGAACAAATCTGTCTTGGAAGACATACAGCCAGAATGCTCCTTAGAAGGAAGAATGGCAAAACTTCATCTTACATACTTTGGACGTGTTATCGGGAGGGACATCATACTTGGCTAAGCAGAGGGTCAGTGAAAAAGAGGAAGACCCTCAATGAGATGGATTGACACAGTGGCTGCACCAGTGGGCTCAAGCATAACAATTGTGAAGATGGTGAAGGACCGGGCAGTGTTTCGTTCTGTTGTATATAGGGTCTCTATGAGTTGAAGCCAACTGTACAGCACCTAACAGCAGTTCATGTGGAGAGGCATTGGTGGTTCAGTGGTGGAATTCTCACCTCCCGTGCTGGAGACTTAAGTTTGATTCCCAGCCAATGCACCTCACACACGGACACTGCCTGTCTGTTGGTGGAGGCTTGTGTTTTGCTATGCTTTTGTAGAACTTACAGACAAAAATTAATTAGGAAGAAAGTCCTGGTGATCTACTTCCAAAAATCAGCCAGTGAAATCCCTAGGGATCACAATGATCTGATCTGCAACTGATCATAGGGACCAGTTAGGGTTTCATTCTGTTGTATACGGAGTTGCTATGAGTCAGGGGCCCACTCGACAACAGCTAACAACCAGCGCATGTGGGAATCAAACGTGCATGAAGTCTCCTAACAACGGCAAATAATTTCCAGTGCCTTTCTGAGAGTCATCAAAATTCCTACTACTGCATCATCCTGTAAGTTGGTAAATTACACCTGTCCTGCTTCACTGTTGTGGGAAATGGTACTAATTATTAGCTATATACTCATGGAAAAGGACTGGGAATAGTGCCAACATTTCTATATTGTTTGATGGCTCTGATAACTACCACTCCACCTGGTCACCATCATGAACTGGAATTCCCATTCACTGTGAACATTAATAATAAAATTATCCTTATGTGTGATGATTTTCTGGTCCTGAGAAATGTTTTCACAACAATATCATTTCTCTAATAGAAAGAGATTGGATAGTCAATGTTTTCCTAGATCCTAAATATCTTATTTCAGCTGCCTACACATATAAAACAGCTGTATAGATTTCAAATTTCCAAAAATTGGTTGAAAATCCTAAGTGTCAGGACTTTTGGTTTTTTACTGTATAACCCAAAGCAAATTCTCCAAATGTTCTACTAAAATATTACCAAGTCACCAAAAAATCCAAAATGTTACCTCACAAAAATCTTAAATGTGACAGACAGTCCATCATCAGAATCTTGATTCAATTTCCACTAATTACAATGATCACCGCTCATCTGTCAGTTGGTCGTACTGTGGTAGCTTGCATGTTGCTGTGATATTGGAAGCTATGCCACTGGTATTTCAAACACCAGCAGGGTCACCCATGATGGACAAGTTTCAGCGGAGCTTCCAGACTAAGACAGACTAGAAAGAAGAACCTGGCAGTCTACTTATAAAAAAAAAAATTAGGCAGTGAAAACTCTATGAGTAGTAGCAGAATATTGTCTGATATAGTGCTGGAAGAAGAGCCCCTCAGGTTGGAAGACACTCAAAATATGACTGGAGAAGAGCCTCCTCAAAGTAGAGCCGACCTTAATGACATGAATGGAGTAAAGTTTTAAAGTACTGAAAAGCAAAGATGTCAAGGTGTAAGGTGCACCTGACCCAAGCCCTGGTATTTTTAATTGCCTCATATGCATGCAAAAGCTGGAGAATGAATAAGGAAGACTGAAGAAGAATTGATGCCTTCGAATTATGGTGTTGGCAAAGAATACTGAATATATCAAGAATAAACAAATCTGTCTTGGAAGAAGTACAGTCAGAGTGTTCCTTAGAAGAGAGGCTGGCGAGACTTCATCTCAGAATCTTTGGACACGTTATCAGGAAGGACCGGTCTCTGGAGAAAGACTTCATGCTTGATAAAGTAAAGGGTCAGAGAAAATGAGGAATACCCTCATTGAGATGGACTGCCACAATGGCTGCAGAAATGGACTCAAGCATAGCAACAATTGTAAAGATGGCTCAGGATCGGACAGTGTTTTGTTCTGTTGTATATAGGGTCATTATGAGTCGGAACTGACCAGACGGCACCTAACAACAAGAACAACAATTACAATGAGAGATGCGTGGTTAACAGATTATTCTGAGAAGAACTTCTGAAGACACTTGGACCCTGCCCTAGCTGTCTGCTACTGTGGTGATAGCCATTAATACTCCTCTCAGAAGATTTTCATCTTCAGTCTGCTAGGTCTATGGCAAGACTACTCTTCCAGACCACTGTGGTTGTGTAGGGTCATGTGACAAGTTCTGTCCAATAAATTGCCAGAAGAAGCAACTTGGCCAAGCATTAAACCAACTACAAAACTCCCTTTGATGCCCTTTTTCTTCTCTGCCATATTGAGGAAGACATGAAGCAGAGCTCCCAGCCAACCCACAATTGATATGTCAGTTTTTACTGTTTAACAAACCAACTCAAAACTTAATGGTTTAAAATGACAACCATTTTATTTAACGCACAAGTCTGTGGGTTGGCTTGGTGAGTCTTCTGGTCTGGGCCAGCTCTGCTGATCTCTGCTGGATTGTATCATGGCCTATAGTCAGTTGCAAAGTCTACTAGTAACAGGTTGACCTCATTCAAATCTCTGGTTGTTGGCAGGCTGATTGGTTTTTGTCGGCCTCAGTTGAGATGGTTCGTTTCTGTGATCTCTCAAATCTCCAGTGGGCTAGAATAGACTTTTTTACATAATGGTTTCAGAATTTCAAAGAATATAGACTTGTGCACTTGTTAAGATTACATCTGCATCACATTTCCTAATGTCCCATTGACCCTAACAAGTTATATGACCAAGCCCAGAGTCATCGTGTGAAGGATTATCCAAGGGTGTGGATATAAGGAGGAGAATTATTATAAACTTACAAATTACAAACTACTGCATTTTTGCACACAATCTACCACAAAATAGGTGACTCTTTCTTCTTTTAAGTCACTGAGGTTTTGAAGTTCTTTGATAATGCTGTATAACCTAGCCTGTTGGAACTGATATGGTAAGTTAGCTCAGCCATCCTTCTCTTACATAGCTGCTGATTTTCTAGAAGGCTGAATACTATTTCCTCTCTTATTATGCACAGCTTCCTTTTATACCTCTTATTAGACTGAAATTCTCAGAAAACAGCAGAACAGGAAGTTTGTGAGAGGTGCCAAAGGTGGAAGAAAGTGAAAATATTTGATACAGGCAAGCCAAACGGGTGCCATGATGGGCTACAGTCTGGTTGCAGGAGATGCTGGAGGTCTTAGATTTTCATGTGTGCCACTCATTTAGTGTGCCAGAAAACCAGGCAGTAGAGATGAGTGAAAATCTCTCCTCAGCTCAGCAGAGCTTTACTGCATATCACAGAATTTTCTGAGATCCTGGATAATCAACCTACCACCGAGCTATAGCACTGAGAAGGAATTTTAGTTACAAACCAAATTAACAACAAAACTAAGGCATAATATGTGACGTATGCAGACTATTAGAGAATACTGAATCAGGGTAAATTGCACATTGTTTAAAGAGAAACCCTCAAACGAAAGGAAGAGAACATTGTCCCAAAGTCCCAGTCAAAGAGCAAAACTGATTTGCTACAGAAAAATTGAGAAAATTTTAGAAACAGTTGTATCCTTCTTAAAAGGCTCTAAAAAATTAGGACTTCTAAGAATGAAGAGCTGAAAATAATGAAAGGAAGGCTGAGGTGAAAGGGTAATAAGGAGGTGCATGGAGAAGAAGAAACAAGAGATCTAGGTGTGCTGAAGATGGCCCTGGGTCCAATTATTCACATTAAAGTTTGAGAAGCATGACTTTAGTTCATATTGCTTGGACACAACTGTTAAATTGGATCACCGTTTATCAGCATTCAGAGCTGTGGTGAACCATCAGCTGTAAGAGGTGACACCTTATGGACTTAGGAACACATGGTCATCTTCAGAGCTTCATGCTCATGTCTTAAAGCAAGCATGAATGAAATTGCCTTCTTGAGTTATATTAATTGACTTAACCAAAATTACATAAGCCCTCTGACAGTTCTAGTCCAGACTGAGGGTCTACTCTCAGTTGGTGTTGTCAGTTTGATCCCATATGGATAGTTCTTAAAAGAGCATAATGCTTAAGGCAGATATTTTTTACTAGTTAAGCTAAACTACCGTTTGGTTTTAAGAAGACTTCAGGGGGTATTTTTGGTTTAAGGTTTAAAGATTATCTCAGGGTAATAGGTTCAGGGCTTCATCCAGCCTCCATGACTCCAGAAAGCTGAGAGTCCATGAGAATTTGAAATTCTGTTCTGCATTTTTCCCTTTGATAAAGATTCTTCTATAGAATCTTTGATCAAAATGTTCAGTAATGGTAGCTGGCCGGGCACCATCCAGTTCTTCTGGTCTCATGGCAAAGGAGGCAATTGTTCACGGAGGCAGTTAGCCACATATTCCATTTCCTCCTCCTATTCCTGACTCTCCTTTTAACTCTGTTGCTCCAGATGAATAAGGACAAACTGTTGTGCCTTGAATGGC
The DNA here is from genome assembly GCF_000243295.1 of Trichechus manatus latirostris. NCBI lineage: Eukaryota > Metazoa > Chordata > Mammalia > Sirenia > Trichechidae > Trichechus > Trichechus manatus. The sequence goes on from NW_004444040.1 coordinate 5,018,485, forward strand.
TGCTTGCAAGCTCTTAAGACCCCAGGAAGTATGCAACAAACTAGAAGGTAGAAGACAAGCACGAAACATGATATAAGGCCAATTAACCAGCATGTCCCATGAAACCATGACCCTAAACCTCCAAACCTAGGAACCAAATCTCATGATTTAGCTGTGCATAAGTAGCCTCAGCAGCTACTGTCTTTTTTCTTTTTTTTGTTGTCATTGTTAGTAATATGTCTTTCATACAACTTTTCCCAATTCAACTTTTACAGGTGCACAACTTATTGACAACACTTACAATAATTGGCTGTGCAATCCTACCCTTAATAACATTTTTCCATCACTAAACGAAATTCAGTACTCCATAAGCAATAACTTCCCGTTCCCCACTCCCTCCTGCCCCTGGTAACCACTAATAAACTTTTGTCTCTATACATTTGCCTTTTCTTGTCCTTTATATAAGTGAGGTCATACAATATTTGTCCTTTTGTGATTAACTTATTTCACTCAGCATAATGTCTTCAAGCTCTATCCATATTGTGGCAAGTATCAAGACTTCATTCCTCCTTCTGGCTGAGTAGTATTCCATTGTATCTATGTACCACATTTTGTTGATCCATTAATCTGTTGATGAACATTTAGGTCATTTTTACCATTTGGCTGTAGTGAATAGTGCTATAATGAACATTGGTGTACAAGTACAAGACTCTGAGTCTCTGCTTTCAAGTTTTTTGAGTATATACCTAGGAGTGGAATTGCTGGGTCATATGGTAGTTCTATTGTTAGTTTTTTGAGGAATTGCCACACTGTTTTCCACAATGGCTCTAATATTTTACATTACCATCAGCAATGGATAAGGGGTATAATTTCCCCAAATCCTTGCCAACATTTGTTATTTTCTGTTTTTCAGCACCATGAAGTGTGTACAATCTCTGTTGCAGCCTTAGGAAGTTCTGAATAATGAAGGAAGTTCCTCCAGTTTCAAGAAAGATCAACTGTCTCCACATTTTCGAAGAGAGAAAAAGGTGTGTGGGTTACGGAAACCAGTGAATTAAAGAAATTTTGGGAAAAATTTAATGGACTTGATTATTAAAAAGAAGTTTTGTGAGCTCTTAGAAAAACAAGTGCTGATCTTATATATATTAGTTAGTTTGTAGGCAACAGGAACTTGGAAGATCTAGTTCATAGCAAGAAAAGTCTGGTCAGTGTTCCATAATTAAAAACAGCAAATATATACAAAAACTAATTCAAAATGGATCAAAGACCTAAATATAAAACCTAAAACTATAAAGATCATGGAAGAAAAAATCGAATCAATGCTAGGAGCCCTAATATGTGGCATAATTAGGATACAAACCATCACTAACAGTACACAAATACCAGCAGATAAGCTAGATAGCTGGTATCTTCTAAAAATTAAACACTTACGCTCATCAAAAAACGTCACAAAAAGAATAAAAAGACAACCTACAGACTGGGAAAAAATTTTTGGCTATGAAATATCTGACAAAGGTCTAATCTCTAAAATCTACAGGAAAATCTAACACCTCTACAACAAAAAGACAAATAATCCAGTTAAAAAATGGGCAAAGAATACGAACAGACGCTTCACCGAAGAAGACATTCATAAGGAAACGCTTGCGATAACTAGCCATTAGAGAAATGCAAATCAAAACCACAATGAGCTACCATCTCACCCTGACATTACTGGCATAAATCAAGAACAGAAAATAACAAATGTTGGAGAGGCTACGGAGAGATTAGAACTATACTGCATTGCTGGTGGGAATGCAAAAGGGTACAATCATTTTGGAAAACAATATGGCACTTCCTTAAAAAGCTAGAAACAGAAATACCATAGGATTCAGCAACTCCACTCCTAGGAATATATCCTAGAGAAATAAGAGCCTTCACACAAACAGACATATGCACGCCCATGTTCCTGCAGCATTATTCACAATAGCAAAAAGATGGAAACAACCTAAGTACCCATCAACAAATGGATGGATAAACAAACCATGGTCCATACACACAATGAAATACCATGCAATGCTAAAGAACAATGATGAATTTGTGAAACACCTCACAACATGGATGAATCTGGAGGGCATTATGCTGAGTGAAATAAGTCAATCACAAAGGGCAAGTACTGTATGAGACCACTATTGTAAAAACTCATGAAAAGATTTCCACACAGGAAGAAACAATGTTTGATGGTTAAGAGGGAGGAGATGGGTGGGGATGGAAAAACACTAAATAGACAATAGATAAGTGGTAACTTTGGTGAAGGGTAAGACAGTACACAATACTGAGGAAGTCAGCACAACTTGACCAAGGCAAAGTCATAAAAGATTCATAGACACATCCAAACTCCATAGGGACCAAGTTACTGGGCTGAGGGCTGGGTACCATGGTCTCAGGGGACATCTAGCTCAATTGTCATAACACGATTTATAAAGAAAATGTTCCACTTTCTACTTTGGTGAGTAGTATCTGCGGTCTTAAAAGCTTGTGAGCTGCCATCTAAGATACATCTACTGGTCCTACCCCATCTGGAGCAAGGGAAAATGAAGAAAACCACAGACACAGGGAAATTTTAGTCCAAAGGACTAATGGATCACAACTACCATGGCCTCCATCAGACTGAATCCAGCACAACTAGATTTTGCCTGGCTACCACCACCAACTGCTCTGACAAGGATCACAATAGAGGGTCCTGGACAGAGCTGGAGAAAAATGTAAAACAAAATTCAAACTCCCAGAAAAAAATGACCAGACTTACCGGTCTGACAGAGACTGGAGAAATCCCAAGAGTATGGCCCCTAGACGCCCTTTTAACTTAGTACTGAAGTCACTCCTGAGGATCACTCTTCAGCCAAAGCTTAGGCCGGCCCATAAAACAAACAATAACACATGTAATTCAATCGTGTATACGACGCTAGATGGGCACACCAGCCCAGGGGCAAGGATGAGAAGGCAGGAGGGCACAGGAAAGCTGGACGAATGGAAATGGAGAACCCAAGCTCGAGAAGTGGACAGTACTGACACATCGCAGGGTTGGCAACTGATGTTACAAAATGATTTGTGTATTAATTGTTTAATGAGAAACTAATTTGCTCTGTAAGCTTTCACCAAAAACACAGTAAAAAAAATAAAATAAGAAGAGCAAAGCACTTATATTTTTCATCCTGTTGTCAACTATTCAAAATTCAGTCTCAGGAGAGAAGCATTGATTGGCCAAGCTTAATCACATGCGTACCCCCTTGCCCTTAAAGGGCAGAGAAAGAAGGATGTATACCTTTGGGCCATGATGGTCTAAGGCAGGAAGCTTGGTTTGCCTGGCTGCCAAGGCTACAGACACAGAGGGTTATAGTTCATTCTCCAAAAGGAAATCAGTGTGCTTTTTGGAAAGAAAACAGAATTGTGGACTACAAAAAATTGGCAATTGTCCTCTACAATTGAAAAACAGATTGGGTTCAGGACGTACTTGCCTCTTTCATTTTTTAGAACTGTTCTTGGACAAGTAGATACACCATATGTGATTCATTCATCAAGGTCCTTGACAGAGTTTCTCATGATAGCCTTGGAACATGATAGGAAAATGGAAGCTGGCAGATGGTACTTTCATAGTTGGTAGAATATCAAAACCATCGTTGAATTTCAACAAAGATTGATCTCAGGACATAGAGTGCTGTGCTCTTTTCCAGTTTAACATGTTAATGAGTGAAAAAAAATTGTTTTTTTTTTTTTTCAGAGTTAAGACTCTTTCTGTTGCAAGTGACAGAAACTCAACCAGAAAATTTCAGGAGTGAGGCTCCACGCGTGGTTTGAATTATGAGACTTGACCAGTGTGATAAAAATATTGTCTTTTTCTCACCATCTCTTGGCTCTGCTTCCTCTCTGTTGGCTTTATGCTCTACAGGCTTTTCCACATGGTGTTAAACATGGCCCCATGACTTTAGTTTTACATTCTATCAGTTTAGCAACTTCACAGAAAGAATAATTCTCAGCAGAAGCCCTGAGATGAATCTCATTTACCTGATTTAGTCATATGTTCAATCCTAAATCAATACCAGTGGCCAGAGTAATGGAGTAGACTGATTAGCCAGGCCAAGACCACATATCCGCCCGTGGAGCCAAGGAGATGAGACTGCTCCACTCAAACCACCTGGGTAGAGAATAGAGGAGAACTGGTTCTCAAAACAAGGAAATTGAGATTCTATTATGAAAAAAAGAAGGGGAATTCTGAGCAGACAAAAGTAATTAATATCTTTTAAAACATGCTTATCCAATTTTCAGATGGCACAAAATTGATAGAAATGTCTAACATTGATGGGATGGAGGTTAAAAAAGATTTCAATAGGCTAGTGGAATAGGCTTAAACTAACAAAATTAAATTTAATCAGAATAGATGGAAAGTTCAACATTGACATCAAAATCGTAGTTTTGTAACTACTGATAGGGTGACCTGCTTCAATGGTAGACCATGAAAGTTTTATTTGTCTACAAATTAAATTATTTCTTAGCCCTCTAAACAGCAAATGCAATTCTAGTTTCCTTTATAAAAGCTACACTGCTCTGGTGCTTACTGTACCTTCGTGTCATGCACTGCTTGGGCCACTTCTGGGTGTCTATGTTCAGTTCTGGAAAGTGACAATGACAAACAGCACAGCCAGAGGAAGATGCCCAAAAGGAGGATGCACAATTTATTCCCAAGGGAATTATTCACATAATGTATTTTAAAGTTAAATAGAAACAACATTTTCCCCAGTGTTCACATCCTATTAATTGCAGAAACTCGTAAGTTGATTCTATCACATGTAGAAAACGTTTACATTGTATAGCAATTTCTCTGGGTTCTTTTTAGACACTTGGTATAAGCAAAAGCAACTATACCTTATCTGGGCCGTTATTGTCCAGGGGCAAACAATCCTTTAAATGTATAATAAGTACGCTCATGAAATAGAGAATCCTTTTGGCCTTGATGTGGAAGAAACAAATCATTAAAATGTCTTTTGAATACAGACGCACTTGTCACATATCTGTGTATGAATATGGCTATGAATGCATATCCCATACATACAAATACAAACACAAATAAAAACAATACACCCTTTTGAGCATTTTTTTGGCATGGCTATTAGGAAAGTATTTCTGCATGAGCACAACTAACACAAAAGCAGTGGAATGGTACTAAAGTATGGGTGAAGGACTGTGTTATCTGAAATATTCTTTCTCTGAAACTTCCTTTAGTGACACATTAACCTCTGTGTTGTCGGCCACAGCACAAACCAGTTTTCCTCGCTTCCTGTTATCTTGCTCCCACTTTATAGAGAGGCTCAGAGGGTGTTTGATGGGAGAGATTGTTTTGGTACACACCCAAGTGGCAAACAGGAAAAGCAGTCAGCCTGTTGGTTACAGGTTACTAACGATAATGGGGAGAGTAGTTCCTTAGACTTTCCTTGAGCTGGTCAGATTGCCTTGAGGTCAAAAGTCCTAAGACAGCTTTAATTTGACTTTTTGAAACAAGGAAAAGTCACTTTTGGTTTGACATAAAACAAAAAGAACTCCTGGCTGAATCAAGCCACATCTGCAGAAATGCTCTGTGGTCAACAGGGATCTGCTGGTTGTGGAGATCCATTGAGGGTGGTGTGTTAGGATGCACTTTGTGGACCTATAGAAATGACTTGTGATTGTTAGCCAAGGGAGTTTTCTAGGCAACTTCCATATACCACGTCCTGTTTTAAGTGCCCGGTTAATTTTTATTTCAGCCACTTTGGATAAAAATCTATCTAAAATGTATTGCTTATTTATCTTTTTAAGTAAAATATATTTAGCAAAACAACCTTTCTTAAATAATCCAAGGTGATCATTATGAACATTAGGTTTTGAAATATGGTATAACTTATAATAATCATTACCATTTGTTGAAAATTTATTATGTACCAGGCATTGTGCTAAGGACTAATCAAAACAGACAGTTTAAAAAAAATTTTTACTGTACCTTAGATGAGGGCTTACAGAACAAATAGTTTCTGATTAAACAGTTAGTACACATACTGTTTTATGACATTGGTTAACAACGCCACAACATGACAAAGCTCTCCCTTCTCGTCCTTGGGTTCTCTATTACCAGCTTTCCTGTCCTCTCCTGTGTGCTAGTCCTTGTCCCCGAATTGTTGTGCCCCATTAGTCTCATTTTGTTTTATGGGGCTGTCTAATCTTTGGCTGAAGGGTGAACTTTGGGAGTGACTTCATCACTGAGCTAAAAGGGTGTCAGGGGGCCATACTTTTGGGGTTTCTCCAGTCTCTGTCAGGCCAGTAAGTCTGATCTTTTTTGTGAGTTAGAATTTTGTTCTACAGTTTTCTCCAACTCTGTCGGGGACCCTCTGTTGTGGTCCCTGTCAGAGCAGTCAATGGTGGTAGCCGGGTACCATCTAGTTGTACTGGACTCAGTCTGGTGGAAGCCATGGTAGTTGTGGTCCATTAGTCCTTTGGACTAATCTTTTCCTTGTATCCTGTTCTCTTCATTCTCCTGTGCTCCTAAAGGGATGAGACCAGTGGAGTATCTTAGATGGCTGCTCACAGGCTTTTAAGACCCCAGACGCTACTCACCAAGGTAGAATGTAGAACATTGTCTTTATAAACTGTGTTATGCCAGTTAAGCTAGATGTTCCCCGAGACCATGGTCCCAACAGCCCTCCGCCCAGCAATTCAGTCCCTCAGGGAGTTTGGATGTGTCTATGGAGCTTCCATGACCTTTCCTTGTACAAGTTGTGCTGGCTTCCCCAGTATTGTGTACTGTCTTAAACTTCACCCAATTTACCACTTATCTATTATCTATTTAAAAACAGACAATTTAATCTGTTAAACAACCCTGTAAAGTCAGAGTTATGCCCATTTACCATTCTGCATAAGATTAAACGTAGGTCTACAAAGTTTAGTAATTGATGTGAAGTTAAACAACTAATGCATCTAGAACTAGAATCCAGGTGTACCAAAATGCAAAATCCATGCTTAGAACCACAAGTGTATATCATACAGCTGTGCCCTCAGGACAGAGCTGTGCTGGTAAATATGCAACAATCAGCTCATCAAAAAAAAAAAAAAAAAAAAGTACACACACACACACATCTATGTATATTCTTATCAGTTGTCATCAAATTGATTCTGACTCATGGCTACCCCGTAGGTGCAAAGTAGAGCTGCACCATAGGGTTTTTCAAGGCTGTGACTTTTCGGAAGCAGATTTCCAGGCCTGTCTTCTGAGGTGCCTCTGAATTGTTTGAACCGCCAACCTTATGGTTTAGTCAAGCACTTAACTATTTGCACCGTCCAGGGACTCCTACCTATTTATATAGATGTGCATATATATACATACCACGTGTCTGTCAGTTTGTCGTACAGTGGTGGCTTGTGTGTTGCTGTGATACTGGAAGCTTTGCCACTGGCATTTCAAATACCAGCAGGGTCACCTTTGGTGGACAGGTTTCAGTGGAGCTTCCAGACTAAGAAAAACTAGGAAGAAGGACTTGACAGTCTACTTCTGAAAAAATTGGCTGGTGAAAACCTTGACTAGCAACAGAACATAGTCTGATATAGTGCTAGAAAATGAGCCCCTCAGGTTGGAAGGCACTCAAAATATGACTGGGGAAGAGCTGCCGCCTCAAAGTTGAGTCAACCTTAATGACATGGATAGAGTCAAGCTTTTGGGAGCTTCATTTGCTGATGTGGCACGACTCAAAATGAGAAGAAGCAACTGCAAATATCCATTAAATAATAGGAAAGTGGAATGTACGAAGTATGAATCTAGGAAAATTGGAAGTTGTCAAAAATGAAACGGAACTCATAAAGATGGATATCCTAGGCATTCGTGAGCTGAAATGGACTGGTATCAGCCATTTTGAATCAGACAATCATATGGTCTACTATGCCGGAAATGAAAAATTGAAGAGGAATGGTATCGTGTTCATTGTCAAAAAGAACATTTCAAGATCTGTCCTGAAGTACAAAGCTGTCAGTGATAGGATAATATCCATACGCCTACAAGGAAGACAAGTTAATATGACTATTATTTAACTTTACACACCAACCACTAATGCCAAAGATGAATAAATTGAAGATTTTTACCAACTTCTGCAGTCTGAAATTGATCAAACATGCGATCAAGATGCATTGATAATTACTGGTCATTGGAATTCAAAAGCTGGAAACAAAGCAGGGTTGGTAGTTGGAAAATAGGGCCTTGGTGATAAAACAATGCCTGAGAAGACATGATAGAATTTTGCAAGACCAACAACTTCTTCACTGGAAATACCTTTTTTCAACAATGTAAACGGCAGCTATGCATGTGGGCCTTGACAGGTGGAATACACAGGAATCAAATTGACCAAATTTGTGGAAAGAGACAATGGAAAAGCTTAATATCATCAGTCAGAACAAGGCCAGGTGCCGACTGAGGAACAGACCGTCAATTGCTCATATGCAGGTTCAAGTTGAAGGTAAAGAAAATTCGAACAAGTCTATGAGAGCCAATGTATGACCTTGAGTATATTCCCACCTGAATTTAGAGACCATCTCAAGAATAGATTTGACACACTGAAGACTAATGACAGAAGACCAGACGAGCTGTAGAATGACATTGAAGACATCATACATGAAGAAAGAAAGAGATTGTTAAAAAGACCGCAAAGAAAGAAAAGGCCAAAATGGGTGTCAGAAGAGACTCTGAAATTTGCTCTTGAACATCGAGTAGCTAAAGCAAAAGGAAGAAATGATGAAGTAAAAGAACTGAACAGAAGATTTCAAAGGGCAGCTCGAGAAGACAAAGTAAATTATTATAATGAAATGTGCAAAGACTTGTGAATAAAAAACCAAAAGGGAAGAATACACTCAGCACTTCTCAAGCTGAAAGAACTGAACAAAAAATTCAAGCCTCGAGTGGCAATATTGAAGGATTCTATGGGGAAAATATTAAAGGATGCAGTAAGCATCAAAAGAAGATGGAAAGAATACACAGAGTCACTATACCTAAAAGAATTGGTAGACATTCAACCATTTCAGGAGGTAGCATATGATCAAGAATTGATGATACTGAAGGAAGAAGCCCAAGCCATGCTGAAGACACTGGTGAAAAACAAGGCCCTAGGGAGTGATGGAATACCAACTGACATGTTTCAACAAATGGATGCAGTGCTGGAAGGGCTTACTTGTCTATGCCAAGAAATTTGGAAGACAGCTACCTGGCCAACCGACTGGAAGAGATCCATGTTTGTACCTATTCCAAAGAAAGGTGACCCAACCAAATGCTTTTACCCTAGAAAAGTGAAAACTTGTATTCACACAAAAGCCTGTATGTGAACATTTTTGGCAGTTTTGTTCATAATCTCCCCAAACTGGAAACTCAAAAACCTTTAAACAGATGAATAGATAAATAAATTGTGGTACATCCATATAATAGAATAATACTCAGTAATACAAAGGGTGAAACTACTGTATAAGCAATAACTTGTCTATCTCTCAAAGGCATTCTGCAGTGAAAAAAGTCAGTCTCAAAAGATTGCATACTGTACAATTCTATCTATATTACATTATCGAAAAGAGAAAACTACGCGGATGGAGAACAGATCACTGGCTTCCAGGGATTAGGGGTAGGGAGAATGCACTGCTACACAGGGGTAGAATGAGAAGGATTTTAGGAATGAGGTAAGTTTTCTGAATCCTGATTGTGATGGTGGTTAATCAATCAATATATGTATTAAAATTCATACCAAAAGGGGGAAAAAGTCAATTTTAGTGCATATTAATTTAAAATTTAAATTAAAAAATAAAAGTGAATGCACACTAATTCTATGAGTTTTTTAGTGTCAATTGTTTCTAAATAGGTTAATTTGGTAGTCCATGATTTCTAATGAATGTATGAAAAGTAAGTGCCCATTTTGCTTGAACACCCTCTGCCATCTTGGATAAAAACATAACTTAATTACCTCTGTTGTACATGTTTTTCCCAAGTGTCCAAAATATCAACAATGTTCTGGTGTAGCACCAACCACTTCCACAGATATGTTCAGGACTCTGTATTACCCTATACCATTATCACTCATTAAAGTGATAATTCTTGCCATTTTAACTTCTATTCTCATGACCTCTGAAAACGGTCTTACCATTCGACCATCTCTTTCCCTCTACTATTGACTATAGCTCCAAATTGTGTCACTACATCCTGCATAGCTCCTCATCCCTTCTAAGGTAGTAAGAATGAATTGCAAGCCTACAAAGAAGACCCCGGCTATGTAGTCTCCAGAGATAGCAGCCCCTGGATGGTTCATCTCTTTGCTAAATGTGGTGTCAATGGTTAGGTTGCAGGGTTTATGTGATGGAGCTTCTACATCTCTACTGCCGCCTATTGTTCATTTTAACATTTGTAAGGCTATGGGTTAGGAATTGTTATCCATTCATATGTTGTAGGCTGTGAGCCCTATATATTAAATCACAAGAGATTGCTTTAGGGCTAGAAATTGCAAATGGAGGATCCACTAACATCCTAAATTCTGACTTCTTGGTTTTCCTCCATTTCTTTCCAAATGATTTTAAGGATGCTCCTATTTCTGGAGTTGAGGTTGCTCCTCATTCAAAAACAACCCAGTTAAGTCTGGCTTATTGGAACACAAATTGTTTAGAAGTTTATCCATAGAAGTATAATCTTTGACAACACACTTATAATATCCCCAGTGAACATCAGTGTAATGCCACCAGAAGTCCAGGGCAAAAATTTCTCCCAGACCCAGCTACAGCATGTGTCCCACATTCTTTACTAAAATGAAGCCCACCTTATATGTCCTCAGGGGCAGTTTTATCCCTGCCTGCTCAAAATCAAACTGAAAAGATTCTAATGGGTAGTCATGACTGCATCCTCATCTTATTCAGTAAGAGTTGCCTGTAATACCCAGTACTTAGAGCTGATGCTGAAAAATTCAGTTCCCTTGTCAGGCACTCTTGAGTATTCTGAACTCGAAGCTGGTATAATGACTCATCTTTTTTAGAGTATTGTGTTCCACACACATTCTAATCTTCTTAAACTCCTTGATCCCATCACGATAAGAGCCACATTCAGACTATAAACCCATTGACATCGAGTTGATTCTGACTTATAGCAACCCTATAGAACAGAGTAGAACTGTGTCATAGGGTTTCCAAGGAGTAGCTGGTGGATTAGAAGTGTAGACCTTTGATTAGTAGCCATAGCTCTTAACCACTGTGTCACCAGAGCTCCACATTCAGAGTATAAGACTAGAACCAATAAAATCAATCTATAAGACTAGAACATAAATTGCCATTATTTAAGAAAATTATTATTTAAGAGATTTCTTGAATTGCTCTCTAACCAACCCAGACTCTTAGAACATTTCCTAAAGGTAGGGAAACCCTTTTTGCACACCCCACAACCTATTTATGGGGAGAGAGCATCTTTCTCCCAGGTTATAGTTTACCCTCAACTTCTCATTCCATTCTTCAAGCAACTGGGGAATCACCAAAGTCAAAGCTTTCAGCACTCAATTACCTGGTTGACCCCATCTCCTGTTCCTACACTTATTGCCACCAAACAGGGAACCAACTGATTGGCTACAGCCTGGGGCTCCAAATCTGTTTCCCAAAGGATCCCAGTACATCTTTTCCACAATTATGGAAGGAGGACCCATACTTCACACCATACACAAAAACTAACTTAAAATGGATCAAAGACCTAAACATAAAACCTAAAACTATAAAGATCATGGAAGAAAAATAGGGACAATGCTAAGGGCCCTAATATAGGGCATAAATAGAATACCAAACCTCACTAAAAATGCACAAACAGCAAAAGATGAACTAGATAAATGGGACCTCCTAAAAATTAAACATTTATGATTATCAAAAGACTTCTCCAAAACAGTAAAAAGAGAACATACAGACTGGGAAAAAAATTTTGGTTATGACATATCCGACAAGGGTCTATTCGCTAAAGTTTGTAGAAAACTTCAATACCCCAACAACAAAAAGACAAACAATCCAATTAAAAAATGGACAAAGGATATGAACAAGCACTTCACCAAAGAAGACATTCAGATGGCTAACAAAAGCATGAAGAAATGTCATGATCATTAGCCATTAGAAAGATGCAAATCAAAACCACAATGAGACATTACTGGCACTAATCAAAAAGAGAGAAAATAACAAATGTTAGCTGATGGGAATATAAAATGGTACAACTACTATGAAAAATGGCATGGTGCTTCCTTACAAAGCTAGAAATAGAAATGCCATATCACCCAGCAATCCCACTCCTAGGTACCTACCCTAAAGAAATAAAAGCCGTGATACAAATAGACATATGCACACCCATGTTCACTGCACCATTATTCACAACAGCAAAAAGATGGAAACAACCTAAATGCCCACCAAAGGATGAATGGATAAACAAACCGTGGTACATACACACAACTGAATACTATGTATTGATAAAGAATAATGATGAAACCTCGAAACATCTCACAACATGGATGAATTTAGAGAACATTATGTTGAGTGAAATAAGTCAATTACAAAAGGACAAATATTTTATGAGACCACTATTATAAAAAAGTTTTACAAATGGAAAAAAAATTATTTGATGATCACCAGGGATGGGAGAAGGAGGGAGGGAAAATATACTAACTAAATAGAAGACACATGCTAATATTGGTGAAGGGAAAGGCAATACACAATATGGGGGAAGTCAGCACAACATGACCAAGGCATGGGGGGACGCTGAGTGCAATGCAAGAAAAAAGGTCAACAATAGTAATTATTATAGCATAGACAATCCTGCAACAATAGTATTAACAAACACGAATTTACCAATGGGTACATAGGTAGACAGATATGCTAAGATGTGTGGGAAGGTGCAAGGGAACATATCCACTGGCAGATATAATTTGGTGGTGGATATTTCTACATGTATAACTGTTGCTGCTTATGCATTAATGTAGACAATACAGCACACAAGGGCCACAGTCAAGACAGCTTCTTAGACATAACCAAACACCTCGAGGGTTGAAGTTCCTAGGTTTGAAGGCAAAGGACCATAGACCTGGGGGACATCTAAGTCAATCGGCACAACATAGTTCATAAAGACAAAGTTCTGCATCCTACTTTGATGAGCAGCATCAAGGGTCTTAATAGCTTGCAAGTGGCCATCTAAGATACAACTATTGGTCTCTTACCACCTGGAGCAAAGGAGAGTGAATAAAACCAAAAAGTCAAGGGAGTAATTAGTCGAAAGAACTAACGGACCACATGAACCACAGCCTACACGACCCCAAGACCAGAAGAAACAGATGGTGCCCAGCTACCACTACCAACCACTCTGACTAGGATCACAACAGAGGGTCCTGGACAGAGTGGGAGAAAAACTGTAGAACAAAAAATGAAATTCACAAAAAAGACCAGACTTAACTGGTCTGACAGACACTAAAGGAACTCCCAAGACCATGACCATTCCTGGAGACCACCTTTCAGCCAAACCATAGACAGGCCCATAAAATAAACAATAACACCCGAGAGGAACGTTTTCCTTAGAATAATCAATTATATGAGATCAAAAGGGCAACATTTACCCAAAAGCAATGATAAGAATGCAGGAAGAGGTAGAAAATCAGGACGAAAGGAAACGGGGAATCTAGGATGGAAATGGGGAGAGTGTTGACTCATTGTGGGGAATGCAACCAATGTCATGGAACATTTTATGTACAAGCTGTTGAACGGGAAACTAATTTGCTCTGTAAACTTTCACCTAATGCACAATAAGAAATAAACAAAACAAAACAAAGTTATGGAAGGACCCTTTGCTTGGGTTAAGTCTCTAATGGCCTTAAAACTTAGTGCTCACAATAGTAAAAAAGAAGTAGGTCACTCTCGCCAAGGGGAGATTCTAAGCTTATCTGGGCGCTTCCCCTAGCTTTCTTGCAGGTGAAGCTGGTGGATTTCTGATACCTGTCACGTCTGGTTGGGCTAGAACCACAAGGAGCCTAATTCTTTCATTACTTTTGATTTTGGTCATATAGTGTAGCCATTTGTAACACTTGTTTGCTTTTCATCTAACTCTTCCACACAGCATTCTTGTCCCCATACTTTACATAAAAAGTGTTTAATTGCATTATTAAACTAAAAGTATCTTTGTCTTCCTCTGCTAGATGGTTAAGACCTTAGTGTAAGCTTCCATGAGGTTTTTAACATGCTCAGGATTGGCTCTGCAGCTGGCAGTTAGTCAAGCAGAGGTCTGTGCTGGGCTGGACAGAGTAGATATTTATATTTTGAATACATGCCCAAAGATTTCAAACCTTCAAACCAGACAAGTTCGCAGCTGCCTAAGTGTTCTGAGCCTTGAATTTTTGACCATGCATATCCTTACTCACAAAACAGAGGAGAAGAAGTGGTAAAATATTAATTTCAAGGCAACTATATGGGACTCCCAGATACAGGAAGTGAAAGCACTAAAATATGAGATTTTGTGATAGCTTCTTGTCATAGGGTGTCTGTTCCTCTTCTTAGATGAGCAGTGAATCCAGAGTCTCTTAGTCCTTTCACCAACCCCTCCGCCATTTTGCCTGGTGATCTTTGAGGCTTCTCCTGGTATCAGCTTCTTTAAAAAACATGACAACGGTCACTGTGAAATTCTAAACCATCCTCCACATTTCTCTTCCAATAACTCCTGATGGAAATTTCTGTGGGAGACAGCCTTATAAGCACACATTATGTAGCAGAAGAAGGGCTGTCTGCTTGTATCAGTCAGGATTCAGCCTGGAGCAAGGAGGCCACGCCAGGTACTCTGATAGAAGGAATCAAATATGGGGAAGTAGTTGGAAAAGCCGAAAGGCCAGTGAAGCAACAGCAGGAAGCTACTACCATGTCTAGTAAGACCAGAAGGAAAAAAAAAGAAAAAAAAAGGAATTGGGATTACCAGAGCCCAAGAATCAAAGCCACCCACAGGAGCCAGTATGTGGCAAAGGCTTCCGGGGGAAGCAGGAAGGGAGGAAAGAGAGCCACTGCCAGAGACCATGCCGGAAGCAGAGAGAAAAGGGGAGAAATACCCTGGCTTCTCCCTTCCGCCTGCTCACCAATCTCCCCAGTGCCTTTCATTGACTAAAGCATGTGGTCAACGCAAGAGAGCCCAGGAAGTGAAGTTTGCAAAAGAAGGGCAGGAAGGAACTTAAGAACAAACAAGCAAATGACTCAGTGGTAATATTCATTCTCAAGCCTTACACCTTTTAGTAGCTCTGAGATTTCTGCTGTCTGCCTCTATTGACCGTCCCCAAACCTTTATTGCTCCTGAATGGCCCACTCTTACACCCAGACCTCTTTCTACTAGTAGTTTATAAGATATGTGGATGCAGAATGTTGAAAGTCTGGGTCTACAGCGTTGACCTGGTTTTTCATCCCATGTCAAGCCATAATTCAACAGTATAATGGTAAACTCTGCCCTAAAACCCCCACCCCTGGCCTGCCACCCCTGCTTAAATATAACTATGTATAAATATAGCTTTATACATAGTATAAATATAGCTTTATACATAGTATAAATATTTTTATGTGTAGATACATAAATATCCCTAGGTACATGGCCAAGATATGTGGGGGTACACCTTGGTGCTAATGTTGACTGTTAACAGAGCATGATGTACTTGAGAGCAAAGATGGTGTAAATTATTGATATACAGTTCCCTTTTAGTCACCTGCTGGTCCACAGAGGTACTTGCATAGATGGTAGACCTCTCTTGCCTCCTGCCTCTCTCCTCCATGGTCCCTTCCTCTTTTGCTCTATTTACTTTCATGGGATCTTTTACGCTTCCTTGCTGGTTTTAAGCCACATGTGGAGAATAGTCACGGCTATGGAAGTGATTTATGTTTAATGTGAAATCTTATTAAATGTTTGTGAATTATTAACACCCTTGTTAGATGCATGATACAGATATATCAGTATCTCTCTCTGAGTGGCCTTCCCTTCCTTCAATATGATATAACTTCCCCAGATTGATTCTGTTTCTTACTCAGGAGGAGTTATTACATTATGCTTATTTTTCTACTGTGTGTGGTGTTTTTAAATGTCTGCTTCCTCTAACTGGATTGTGAGTTTCTCTGGGGCTCCCCACTCCCTCGGTACAGAGCACCTCGTTGTAAGCACTTCAGAGTTTACAGTGTGATTGGAAAATGAAAGGGGAGAGGCAGAGGTGTGGGAATTAGTGCTGGTAAAATGACTCTGACCTTCGGCTAGCAGCCACTACCTGGCAACACTTCCACTTTCTGCATTTGCTCAGGAAGGAGATACCAAGGTGTAGAGGCAGCTCTTGCATTGCCTGCCTGGCCCACGACCTCTTTTCTGAGAACTGCCAGAATCATCAACTTGTTTCCACCCCTATTACTTTCACTCTTGTCCGGAGGACTACAATAGCCTCCTGTCAATTATAACACTGTAGATTATGTTTGCATTTTAAAATAATGGATTCATATTGTACGGACAATTTTGTCTCTGGAATCTTTTGCTTAACATTGCCACCAGTTGCTGTGGAGTCAATTCTGACTCACAGCAACTCCTTGTATGTCAGAGGAGAACTGTGTTTTGTGGGGTTTTCCATAGCTTATTTTTCAGAAGTAGATTGCCAGGCCTTTTTCCCAAAATGCCTCTGAGTGGACTCCAACCTCCAATCTTTGGGTTAGCAGCCAAGTGTGTTGACGGTTTGCGTCACCCAGGGACTCCTTTGCTTAACATTATGTTTGTGGAATTCTCCATGTAGTCTCATGTAGCAATAATTCATCCATTCTCTTTGCTGAATAGTATTTCATCCCTTTCACTTGTTTGAATGGATTTCTATTTCTTTCAATCAAGCAAGCCATGACTAAGGAAAAGAATGAAGCATAATATTGTCCCTCCCAGAGAAACCACAGGCATGGAGGATGAAGTCCCTGAGGAGGCTCTTCCTCATCAACCGGGGACATTCCTCTTATATCCAGCGAACTTCAGAGCAACACAGTATTGCTGAGTGGGTTCAGAGATCCATGTGGCAACTGTCTCTGATCCTGGCACTAGGCCAAAGGATAACAGTTCTTGTCTCTTTTCATGTTCTTTTGCCCAACCTCAGGGAATATTTCTTTACCTTGTGATTTCTCATATCCGAAAATCTTGCACGCCTTCTGCAGTCTTCTGCTAGCCAATCACCATGTGGTGTTAGTGCCTTTGCGTGCTGCAGGGTCGAGCTGCAAACTTGGCATTTTCTAGCAACACTTCGAGGTGGCCACAAAGTCTGGAAATTGACAATATTTTATCATATTTTAGTGTAATATCAACAAACCATTCATTATGTCTTCACCTATGTTCCCAGGCTTGTTAGCCACTTTGTAGAATCAAGGTATCTCTTCTCCTTTTTCATAATTAGTTGAGAAATTTGAACTGAGATCAGGGACCAGGCGAAGGCACTAGGATTTGAGCGAGATTTATCTCAGTAGATGCCTGCTTGCAGCTATAGATCTCTTCTTTGGTCAGAGTACAAACAGTGTGGGTGGTGGACACTTTTATCACATAAATATATCCCGTTTTTCCCACTGGCAGTAAACACATTGGTGAATGGCACAAGGGAATTCAGGAAGGAGAAATTCATAATTGAAAGAAAAATTATTGACACTAAATTATTCTTCAGAATAAATCTGAGGGTTGGGTTGTTATACCAAAGCTGGTAGAAACAGGCATGATAATGTCTCTGTGTTTTTCTTAGTATTCTACAGAACCATAGTTTTAAGGACCTAGTTTTTAATTTGCAGTTTAATCTTATTTTTCTCACTGCCACCTCCTCTCATGGTATGCCTTGTAATCCTACTGGACTTTTGTCCAGTAATGGGGACATTTCCTAAACTGTATTGCATTTGAGAGTGTTTACCCCTGAGGAAGCCATTCAAAAAAAACTCCTGCAGAAGTGTAACTTTATCTCCAGGGATCTTTTAGGCATGGTGAACTATCCAGCACAGGGGCCAAATAAACTGGTTGCTCTTTGATGTCTTTACGTGTCCAGGCACCGTAGATCCATGAATCCTGGAGCCCTAATGCTGCCAGGGCTGGTAGGTCCGACCACACACAGAGCTGGGCTTTAATCCTGGGCTTGCCAGGAGGAGAGGTGTGATTGATGGCCCTTGAGGTTGGGGTTTGGGGAATTTGGTCCTTTCAGCCCATGGATGAGGCATGAGATGTCATGACCAGTGCTTGAAGCATAGAGATCCAGTTAAATTGACTAATAAGAAGCTTTGTACTGTGCAGTGAACTCCTCAAAGTTTTTTCTTTTTTCTCATTTGATTCTTCTTTTAGGAGACATAACTGAAAGCTTGGATTCTGGGTTTTTGTTCTGATCTATCATACATACCTGTGTATCCTTGAGTTATCCCTTAAAATTCTTCTGAGCCTCAGTTCCATCATCTATAAAGACAGTGAACTAGATAGTCTCTCAGTTCACTTCCCTCACTAACATCTGATTCTTCCAGATCTTACTAGTATGCCAGTTTCACATGGGATATCGAACATTGCAGTTATGTTCTAATCATGAAGTCATTTGCACTGAATCTTATAAATTAAAGGTATTCAGTATGTACCATATACCTGTTACTACACTGAGTGCTTTACATGAATAATCTCATGTAATGCCCCAACAACCAACATGTTTGGATGTATTGATCACATCAGATGTCTCAGTTAGTATGATAAGCTCTGCCTAAAAACCAAACCCATTGCTGTTGAGTTGATTCCAACTCATAGAGACCCTATAGGACAGTAGAACTGCCCCATAAGGTTTCCAAGGATGGGCTGGTGGATTCGAACAGCCAATCTTTTGGTTAGCAGCCGAACTCTTAACCACTGCACCACCAGGGCTCCAAGCACTGCCTACTCAGCCCATATTATGCTATTGAGCATAAAATGACATAAAACTGAATGAATTATATCATTAAATCCTCACAGCATCCTTAAGAGATGAGCAATATTATTGTCTATCTTATTTTAGAGGAGAGGAAACGGAGGCACCGGGAGTTTAAGCTATGTAGTTAAGTATCCAGTCATGCAGCTAGTAAGTGCCAGTCATTGCCTCTGATTATCCCTCTGTCAGAGATGAGAACAATGAAATGCTTTTCCCAAGACCATGCAGCCCCTAGATGGCCAAGGTGTGAACCAAATCCACATACCTATTGCCCCAAGATAATGGGGCAAAGTAAGAGAACCCACTAACTTGAGGCCACTTCTATTTGCCAAATGTGCTTGGAATGATTACTCCAAAAGAAATCATTTTTTACCCTTGCTTTTTTGGTTTATCTGTTATTAAAGGGCAGGAGTATCAACTTTATATAAACAGCTGGGAAATAAAAATTTGCTTTCTTTGGAGCGATCACTTGATAATTGGAACTGGTTTTATTTGGTGATATTTGAAAGAACTTGTATGCCAAAAATCTCCATAAAACTGCTTTCCTGGCATCAAGTATAGAAAAAAAAAATGGTAAATGCTGCTCCTTGCATCATAGGCATATCCCCCCTTGCTTGGGTAGGATTTATTGCAATGTTCCACCAGGTGGCACAATAGTGAAGACATGGCTCTCGGACTCTAACTCCATGACGTTCAGCTAGGAAATGTTTTGTGTAGGTTAAGTCAGTAGTTACTCCTATGAAGGAGGCTGCCTGGTGAAAGGAATACGGTTGTCCACCTTGCCAATAGGACACAGCCTGTGGATGGAGGAAGGTCCACGAACAGTATCCTTCACATGAAGATCAATGGTCTCGGAAAAAGTCAGGCCTAAAACGTCTTCTAAGTAGGAGATAGAATATGGTCCTAAGTAGCTCCTGTGGGACTAGACTCAGGAGACTGGAGCTTGGGTCTCTGCCACTAATATGGGAGAACTTGGGAGACTTATACTTTGCACTTTTCTGGACCTATAGTGTCCTTATCTATAAAGTGTAGGTTGGACTACATCAAGTTCTTAATAGGGTGTGATGAAGATGATGATCCAACTTCCTAAAGTTGTATAAAAATCTTTGTGTGTATATGCCTTTGTGTGTATATGTCCCTTGCTTTCAACAGATTCTAATCAGAGGCAGTGAATCCCAAAAATGTTAAAACATCTGGATTAAGTAATTTCTAAGTTCCTTTCTAGCTTCAACATTCTATGATGCTATAATTTTCCTGGGGAGGAATCTAGGCTGCCACGCTAATTGGATTAAGTCCCTGGTTAAGTTCTAAGCTAAGTCCTTTTTCTTACACGCTCTCTAATGGTTTTGTTGGGGCAGTCACGCCTAAGTTTAAGGAGTCCTGCAACACCTTCCCTGGTAGATTAGGTAGCATGTCACGTGACTGATGTGGTTCATTGGTGAGCACTGGCAGAGACAGACCAGAACTATGAGAACAGCTTGCCAAATCCCACAGGAGTACAGTGGTGGAAGCAGGTGCTAATTATCATCCTTTGGACGAACAGGATATGCATTTTTTGGGAGTGGGTAAGAATTTCTGGTTAGACGAGCTCCAAATTCTTTGGCCTACTTTGAAGGCGCTGCCAGTTCCATCAGGGAGGCTGGGATTTTGTTTCCTGATGAGCACCTGCTCAGCCAAGAAAGAAGGCCCAGCCAGGAGGAGGGAATATTATTTTCTGAGGCACTGTCATGCAAATAAAGGCATCTTCCAAAGTTAGGCTGTAACTGTCGGGGAGTGTCATGGTCCTGCCTTTCTGGCTCAGGAAAAAATATCTCTTAAGTCTTTTTTAAAGGAGTAGGTTTGGTAGCTTAGTAATATAATTACATAGATTACCAACAGAAACTGAGATTTCAACTTGTCCTAGATATACATTATTTGTGAAGGGAGGGCCTTGAGGAAAAAGGCCAGGGACTATTGCTTGGGAATACATTCAATGGGAGAACCCTGTTATTAGACAGAGGACACTGTCCATGCATTGCATTCACAGGAGGGCTTAGACGCAAAGAGATGTTGGGAGTTATGACCAGTGCTTGAGGAGAGGAGCCGAGAGACAGCAATGCCTCCAAAGTATCAAAGTCAGGGTCTTGTCCAGAATGGGTGTTGAGTATAGGAAAGGAATTCCTTCCTTGGAGTTTGGAAGATCTAGGCTGGTTACCTTTTAGAATGGTCTGACCGATTGCCTAAGCCAATGATTCTCAATCCTGGATGTACATTCAAACCACCTTTTAAAAAATTACCAATGCCTGAGTGCCACCACAGATGAATTAAAACAGAATCTTGTGGGTGGGACCTGGGCATTGCTATGTTTTAAAAAAAATCTCTCCTGGTGACTTTGATATGTGACCAAGATTGAGGATCACTGGCCTAGACCAATGAAGGCCACTATGGTACATATATGCCACAAAACTCACAGGAAGTGTTTAACGATTACAGCACTCTTCTTCAATGTTAGGGTTTGTGCATAATGCCTGGTACATAGTATGTGCTCATCAAAAGTTTATTCAATCTAGTGATAGTTAGGGGTGAGGTGGGTGGTGACATCTTTCAGTGTCAGGGTTTCAGTTTATTTGTTTTCAGGGAAAGGCCAATGAAAATTATCCTTTCTATTTACCTTTCATCTACTATTTAAATTCCGTTCTCCCTCTTCTTCTTGTTCTGTCTCTCTTTCTACCCTTTCCTTGGTATGATATGTGCAAACTCCAGGAGGCTGGATGGAAGTTAAAAGCATGAGAGGAAGGATGAAAAAGAAGAACAAGAGCATTGTTATAGTTTCCTTAACTATTAGCTAGGGTGTACAATCTTTCTCTTGCACCCTTATCTCAATGCCAGCCCCCAGAAGAAGGAGCTCTCTTATGGATCTGAAAAAAACCACGCTGATCCAATGAGAGCCACTTGGTCCACGGAGGTGGTCATACTTTCAGAGGGATGAGTAAAGGGAACAGAAATAAAACTGGGACATGAAAAAGACTTTTTCTAAAAAGAGCCCTCTTTGTTTCTCTGCCATGTAGTAGGCACTCAAAATTGTGTTGAATGAATGAATGAATAAGTGAATGAATTAATGAAATGAAGTGTGGCAGTTAACAGCTGGTAGGGGATTCAGGGTTTTTTATTTTTTTTTGTTTTTAATTTGGCCATGTCTAATGGGAGGCATGATTAACCAATCATCTCCTCTCTACCATGCACCTTATAGTTTTATGTCATTGCATAAAAATTCTTACAGAATTTATTATCCAAGGAGGAAGAGAATGAGCGGTAGTAGTTTATGATATCCTAATTTTTTTATTTGTGCTTACATTTTTAAAGTCAGTCCTTTGACTTTTCCTTCTTAAGGCAATTACCCTAGTTTGAAGAAGAGTTACTGAACCTCCCTATGTGTGATGGGAGGACAGACATAAAAGTCCCAGGCTAAGCCCTATGAACCCTCCAGGAGCACAGAGTCTAGGAGAGGAGATAATAGATGGGGCAATTTTTAATACCATTGCTTGAGTATCAGGGTACACTGGAGACACATAAAAAGATACCGCACCCACACAGGAGTGGCTTCCAAGCGGGTATTTGGGAGGGAAATTAGGGCAAACAATGCTATGAAAACCAAGGGAAGGGCCAACTCCAACAAGGAAAAATGCTCCCATCTGAGAATGGGGCGGAGAATGGATCACAGAGGCAAGCTGAGGACAAGGGTGAGTGGGGCAGCAGTTGAAACAAATCAGGTGGCAATGATGGAGGCCTAGAATATGGCAGTAAGTGAGAACTGTGAGGGTGTAGAGATACAGTGGGAAGGGAAGTGAAGGAAAGAGGGTTGCGGGCAGGGACTTGTGGCAAGAGACATTTTAGGGATGATGGAGAAATAGGAGCCCATTGATGAGACTGAAGAGGAGTTTCTGTAGTGATGAGAAGGTAAAGAGCAAACAGGAAGTTAAATCTGTAGACTGCAAACAGAGGGAGTGGCCAGTGGTGTCAGATGTTGGTGACCTTGGCAGAAAAAATAGCAATGGTGAAATGTGGACAGAAGTCAGGTTACAGGTGAGAGAGGAGTGAAGTGCAGACAACTCCTTCTAGAAGTTTTTCTGAAAAGAAAAGGAGGAAGGTAGGATGGTAGCTAGAGGGAGACGTAGGACCAAAATATGCCTTTGAAAATGGGAGAGAATGGTTCGTATGTATAGGTTGCGAAGAATCCACCACAAAGGGAGAGATGGAGAAGAGAGGAGATGGGGCCTGTCTTTAAACAGTTTTCTTCTTATTAGCTTCAATGACTCTTCTCTGTGAAGCATTTTTAGATTCTCCTGCTGATGTTAGCTGTAAATTAGACTGCAAGCTTCAGACAGGGTCTAACCAAATCTGATCTCTCATTTATAAACCTTCACACTTAGTAGCTTCTAATAGGTGGATTACTTTGACTCCTTGGTTTGGTGGCTCTTAATCTGGTGTCCACACACCCCAGGGGGTCCATAGATAGGTATACAAAAAAAAAGTATAATTCTTACTTTAGTATATTTCATTTTCTTTGTAATCCTATGTATTTTGTTTTATGCTTTTGAAAACGTTACTCTGAGAAAGTGCGTATTGGTTTCCCCAGTCTGCCAATGAAGTCCATGGCCCAAAGGTGATAGAGAACCTTTCACCCTCAGTCATGCTTTAAGGTATAGCTATTACCAGCTTTGTATCTGGAAACTAAACGCCTTTCTCCTGCCTTCTTTTCTCACGCATTCATCTCCCCTGTTTCAGATTGACTGATGAATTGAGGGAAATGATAGATGGAGAATACCTTGTGCTAGTGGTTCTTAAATGATATGTAAGAATCGAATTGAGAAGGAAACAAAAGTATAGATTTTAAAAACCTCTATTTTGAAGTCCCACCCCAAGAGAGCCTGATTCAGAACACTGAAGAAGGAGAACGTGAATCTGCATTTTTTAACAAACAAGCTCCTCAAGTAATCTTGATACAGGTGGATTTTGGACAACATTAGGAGACATACTGGGTACCGTTCCCTGGCATTTTTTTTAATGTGTCCTAAATACACTGCAAGTCTCTCAAATGTTTGCAGTTACTTTAGGAAATGTCAAGTTCTCAAAACTACGCTTTTTCCACATTTCCCAGAAGGAATGCTGCCATCTCTAATATTTACACACGTGAGCAAACCAACCTCCATGGGCATTTGTGTAGGTGTTCTGAGAAGCTCCCCGGCGAAGGCTCATCACATCATGGTCAGAGAACAACATGCAAGTCCCAGCAATTGGGGGGCTGTGTTTATGGAGGCTTACAGGATGGAAGGAACAGGAACGGTGTTCTTAGAGAGGGACATTTTTAAACTTTTGAAAATAGCAAGGGCGGCAAATGCAGGAAGTGAGTTTAAGAGAAGATAAAGTATAGTAGGTGATGATGTGCCAGAGAAAAAGTCTAAATAATATAGTTGACAATTTTTTCCTGTGAAGTAGCCACAAAATAGTTCAGGAATTTCCCATAATACCAAATGACCAGGCAACTTTCCCGGGGGTTACTCCTCTCACATTCTCAAAATTTCAGGTGGTCCCAGGGGCTGCAGCGTATAAAGATGTCCCACTCTGAAGACGGCTCATGATTGTTGGATTCTGACAATATCAGTCTAAGCATCAACCAATGATCAATTTATCAAATCTGATTGATGATTCTAAGGAATGATAGAGTCACAGAGCCTCTGGGTCGAAGAGAACCTTGAATGCAGCCTCCATTTTCTTGTCTCTCTGAGTTGAACAAAAAGCTCATCCCTCATCTCTAAGTCAATGGTACAGGCTAGGTTCTATCTCCAGTATGTAAATTCCTCCCAACAAAACTGAAACTGAATATTTCAGCACCTTGCAACTTATGGAGGAATTTTTAAACTGGGTTTAGCAGTGGAGCTAATCAGGAGAGAGGAGGTAATAGACATAAGACCTGTCTCCATCACCTGTACTTAAATAAAAGCCCTTATTCCAATAATAAAGCGAGTCCAGTCTCTGCATCTTGTGACTTCTCAATAGTGTTAGTTATCAGTATGCCTGCAAAGGTGTATCAGTTGCTATACTTCACATCAAGCAGTTAGGTTCTAAAACAATGTTTGTATCCGTTCCTACTAGGTGTTTTGGTTGATCTAGTATGTTATTGAAAGCAGCTTTTACATTTATGGGGAAAAAAAGAATTAAAAGTGTAACAGTATACTTCTCCATCCAGTATAACCATTTTGCTGTAATGACAGACATGAATGGACAGCAACCATCAGTTAAGTAACATTCGCCAATGGATAGCAAGGTGAAATGGGGTACATTTCTGGTACATTTCTCTCATCTAATAGGGTTTACAATCTTCAAGGTCATTGGGTTGAAAGGGTCTTTTCCTTAACAGTTGCTGGGTGTAATTATTCATGAAATACTTTTTGGATTCACCTGCTTAGCTTCCTTCTTGGACCAAGGAAAACTATGCTCAGGACATATTCTTTTACTCTTCTATGGCAAAACCAGGCTTATACTTTAATTACAGATTTTTACAAAGAATAGTGAGTAACGAATACAATTACAGGCCCTTCTGGCAGACAATCTTGGTTGATACCCAACAGCCACTTGTCCACCCTCTTCTCTTGCCTACAGAGCCCCATCTCTATTAAAGACATTAAAAATATCAGACACTTGTTTTCTCAGCCTTCCTTGCAGATAGGCTAAGGGCACGTGGTCATATCCTGGCCAATGGAAACTGAGGGGAATATGTGCACAGAAGATCTCTGAGGAAAGGTTTTCTTCCCTAATAAGAGACTGATGTTTGAGAAGTGATCTCTTCCTTCTCTACTGACTGGCTTTAAACCCAACTGTGTGAGGATATGTGCTTGTTATTGTGGCAGCCATCTTGTGGCTGTGAGAGAAAAACCGAGAGCTTGCTAGTGAAGTAGACTCCGTGCTCTGACATGGTGGAGCCGTTCAATTAACCAACCCTGAAAACACCTGCCTCTGGACATCTTCTTTAGTGCAGTTGGGAATTTTGTTACTTGTAGCCAAAATCATTCTAACAATGCACTTATGTTATCTACAAATTGGGGCCCATTTTTTGTTTTCCTTCACTCATTCATTCAGCAAATGTTTACCGAGTATCCACTAAAGGCTAAGCACACTGCTAGGCACTGGGGCTGTAACAGTGAGCATACTAGACATTGTTTCTGTGCTTCTGGGGATTCCAGTCTAACAAGAGACAGAAACTGATTACAGAGTTCTGAGACATAACATTTAGCTTGATTTGGTTGGGAGTTTGTGGTCAGGGAAGGCTCATATTTGAGTGATATTTGAGATGCTATCTGAAGGCTAAAACCAGTTGCCCTAGAGTTGACTCCGACTCATGGTGATCCCATGTGGGTGAGAGTAGAAGTCTGTTCCATAGGGTTTTCAATGGTTGATTTTTCAGTAGATCACCAGACCTTTCTTCTACACCGCAGCTGGGTGGACTCCAACCTCCAATCTTTGAGGTTAGCAGCCAAGCACTATAACTGTTGGTACTACCCAGGGACTCAGTAGGAATTAATCTGGTAAAAAGA
The DNA here is from genome assembly GCF_000243295.1 of Trichechus manatus latirostris. Taxonomy (NCBI): domain Eukaryota; kingdom Metazoa; phylum Chordata; class Mammalia; order Sirenia; family Trichechidae; genus Trichechus; species Trichechus manatus. The sequence continues at coordinate 5,045,006 of NW_004444040.1, forward strand.
GTTGTTCTCATTGTGCTTTTGTGAATGAATTAAAAAATATAATGTCCTAAGAGCCAATGAACAGAGCCCTAGTGGTGCAACAATTAAGCATTTGGCTGCCAACAATTAAGCATTTGGTGCAGTGGCTAAGAGTTCAGCTACTAAACAAAAGGTCAGGAGTTTGAATCCACCAGTCGCTCCTTGGAAACCCTATGGGGCAGTTCTATTCTGTCCTATAGGGTTACTATAAGTCAGAATCGACTCAATGGCAACAAGTTTTTTTGGTTTTTGCTAACTTTTGGTTTGGCGATTTGAATCCACCCAATTGCTCCATAGGAGAAAGAACTAGCAATCTGTTTCCATAAAGATTACAGCCATGAAAACCCTATGGGGAAGTTCTACTGTGTCACATGGGGTCGCTATAAGTTGAAAATCGACTCGACTCGATGACACTCAACAACAAAAGCCAATTAAGTCAATGAATAGAATCACAGGAGAAAGAAAAGTCACCTGTAGTTGTAAGAATATGTAGCTGACTGTCTCCTGGATGGGAGTGATACATGGGGGTGACACATGGGCTTGATGTGGCAGGGTTCTTGTGGACTCCCCTGACCCTCTTACCACGTGCCCTCCACATACCTTATCGTGAACATTTTTATAAATAGAAAACATTGTAGTGTTTGTGGTAGCTGAGGTCACAGACACCAGTTTTCACTTGCTCATTGTGCTCGTTATAAATGATCTAATAAATTATGCCTTTTGGCTAAGAATTTCCATAATTGGTTTCAGCCAAGGGCACTTTTTTGTTTGTGTTTAAACATTCAGCCATTTTGATTTATGTGAATGTGAAAATATCTACATTTTTTCTGCCTTTAATCCAATCTACAGAATATTATTTAGCACAGGGAAATCTCCAAAATAGCTGAACCTTTCCACTTATTTAGATTTCACTCAAGAGTCCCCAGGGTAGAATGAAAACATTTCGGAGCTAGGATAATTTTACAAAAACTGCTTAGAGCTCGACAGCTATTTCTGTACTTTCGGAATTCTGTAAACATATGGGGGAAAATCTGTCCGCAGTTATGCCAGAGCAGCTCCTGAGCTCTGAATTCTCCTATCGTTTCATTGTTGGGAAGGCCTAAAGCCCAGAATTTTAATACCCGTGTTGGAAAGGCCCTTTCTGCGCCTGCCCTGTTAGACAAGGTCAGCTGTTCTTTCTTCCTTAAGAAACCTGTTTGTTTTCTTCCTTCCTCCCTTTCTCCCTCTCTCCTTTCCTCCTTTTCACCCTTCCCCCCTTCCTTCCTTCCTTTATCTCTTCCTCCCTGTCTCCCATCCTCCCTTCCTTCTCCTTTTCCCCCTCTCCCTCCTTTCTTTCCTTATCTCATTTCCAGATAGCCATCGAATTTCCACTAGTCCTGTTATTACCTTGAACATGGTAACACTTCCAGTTTAAGGGAATCACCCTTGTCTTAGCTATCTAGTGCTGCTATAACAGAAATACCACAAGTGGATGGCTTCAACAAACAGAAATTTATTTTCTCACAGTCTAGTAGGCTAGAAGTCCAAATCAGGGTGACAGCTTCAGCTGAAGGCTTTCTCTTCTGTTGGTTCTGCAGTAAGGTCCTTATCATCAACCTTCCCTTGGTCTAGGAGCTTCTCCATGCAGGAAACGCAGGTGCAAAGGACACCCTCTGCTCCTGGCACTGCTTTCTTGGTGGTATGAGGTCCCCATGTCTCTCTGCTTGCTTCTCTCTTTTATATCTCAAAAGAGATTAACTTAAGACACTATTTACTCTTTTAGATCTCATCAGTATAACTGCTACTAATCCATCTTATTACATCATAATGATAGGATTTACAACACATAGGGAAATCACATCAGATGACAAAACAGTAGACAATCATACAATACTGGGAATCATAACCTAGCCAAGTTGACAGATATTTTGGGGGGACACAATTCAATCCATGACAACCGTTATGTTTCATAGGTCAAGTTTATCATTTTTTAGGTGGCAGTAGAATAATTGGAGTCCTAGGATGGTGCAAATCATTGCAAACTGTTAAGCGTTCCACTACTAGCTGAAAGGTTGTCAGTTCCAACCTTGCCAGGGTTGCCTGGAAAGCTGAGCCTGGCTATCTGCATCTGAAAGTCACAGTCTCAAAAAACCTTGGATCAGTTCTACCCTGCACACATGGGGCCACCATGAATCAGAATCGACTGACGGCACCTTATAACTACAATAGAATACTTTCTATTTATATCAAAAGGGGTCGTCATCATTAATGGTAGGAAAGATTTTGTAGGGGAGGGGAGGGGGTACAGAGAGGGAAATTTGTCTTAAGTCTCCAAGACAATGAGTATTTCTGAAGCCAGGATCCTGGGTTGTGACAGCTCCAAAATATCACCACTTTTCCCTCTTTGACCAGGACATGTCATGGGGACCTTCAGCATTACTTCACATTTAGACTTTCCTTGTCCAAATGAATTTATAAATAAGCTTTTGACATTTTCTTCAAATTTTCTTCAGATTGTACACATATGCATACTGTTATAGACATCAAAGATGCACTGAAAGACGTCTGTTCTACAACTTTAAACTTGTGTGCTTTTAACTGAACCATACAATCTCTAATAAACCATGAAGTCATATTATTTATAAATACTTGTACTAATCTTATGACTAGCACAATTATATTGCATTGTACTTTTAAAATTGAAGTGTTATTATGTTCAAAATAAATATTTAAAATACTTTATATTTTTTTAAAATCAAATGATATTTGTTCACTTCTAAAATATCACTGAAACTGAAAAAAAAAGGAAATATCTTAGACTTCTCTTGATCTCTGGGAAAGTTTGATCTTGCCTGTTTCAACCAGGAAAGTTTCTTTTGGTATTGTTACCATGAGTTTCCTAATTATCTGAACTCTAAAAATTTCTATTAGCAGGTAAATGTAAAGCCTCAGTAAGTCAGACCTTTCCTATTTGAATTCTGAAAAATTTCTACCTGTTAGGTATATTTATTGAGACAAAGTAATATACATTTCTTCCTCAGGGCATGTCTTAATCATCTAGTGCTGCTCTAACAAATACCACAAGTGGATGGGTTTAACAAAGAGAAATTTATTCTCTCATAGTCTAGTAGGCTACAAGTCCAAATTCAGGGCATCAGCTCCAGAAGAAGGCTTTCTCTCTCTGTCGGCGCTGGAGGAAGTTCCTTGTAATGCATCAGTCTTTCCTTGGTCTGGGAGCATCTCAGTGCAGGAACCTCAGGTCCAAAGGAAGCGCTCTGCTCTCAGTACGGCTTTCTTGGTGGTATGACGTTCCCATACGTCTCTGCTTGCTTTTCTCTTTTATATCTCAAGAGAGATCGGCTTAAGACACTATCTAATCTTGTAGACCTCATCAGTATAACTGCCGCTAATCCATCTTATTAGATCATAGTGATTGAAATTACAATACATAAAGAAATCACATCAGATTACAAAATGGTACACAATTATACAACACTGAGAATCATGACCCAGCCAAGTTGCCAGATATTTTGGAGGGACACAGTTCAATCCATAACAGGGCATTTCTTTCAACCTTGAAACCTCAACATACTACAATGCCTAGCAGATAATAGAAGCTCAACAGTAGCCACTAGAAGGGAAGTCTCAAGCAAAGAAATGTATTCTAGATCTGGCAGGTTTTTTGAACCAAGAAAGACTTAAGAAAAACAAAAGAAATGCCAACAATGTACCTCAAAAGTCTGACTCCAAGAGTTCATTTTGAGTGGCAATACATTTTTTTGTTAAAATACATCTTTTACCATATAGATCCACTTTGATTTTAAATGTCTTTGTATTACTTAATAGAAATTGTATATATCTACTTCACTACATGCACTGGGCTTCAGAGAAATAAAGCTGACTTTTAAAAAAAATCTAAATTAAAAAAAAATTTTTTTACATAAATAACTCACGACTTCTACGTTTGCCAACCACTCCCTCCCCCCTCATTAGGTATTTTCATAAACGTGCTGTGCTAATTTTTTTTACAGCAGCATGTAAAAAAACCTTGGGGTGGGGGGTAAACAAACCTAGAAGTTGTGCATTATTTGCTTAAAAATACAGTAATACAGTAATCTTTTCAGTAAGTCAGATATACCGTAATTTTACGAAAATAACCCAGGCCTTCTGCTTTTGTTTGTCAGCGGCACCCTTACAAACGCCGCCATGCCAATCCTTTTCCACGTTGCTGTAAAAAAAATTAGCATAGCACGTTTATGAAAATACCTCATGGAGGTAGGGGAGGGCACAGCCAGCAAACAAATGCAGAAGGCAAATGTTGTTTGCTCAAAATACGGTATTTATTAATATACTTCCAAATATTGTTCTAGGAAGAAAGGAAGAGAAAACAAAACAAAACATGTGAGAGTATGCTGAAAAAGAGTCTTTCACAAAAGAAAGGGGATATTGTTCACATAAACTTGACAGTTAGATATAGCTTACTTATCTCTGAAACCCTGGTGGCATAGTGGTTAAGAGTTCAGCTGCTAACCAAAAGGTCGGCAGTTCAAATCCACCGTGCCCTCCTTGGAAGCCCTATGAGGCAGTTCTACTCTGTCCTACAGGGTCGTTATGAGTCAGAATCAACTGGACGGCAATGGGTTTGGTTTTTTGTTTTTTGTTTTTTAATCCATCTCTGATGTCTACAAGACCTGCAGTTATCTAAAACTAGCTCCAAAGACACATTGACCAGCTGACTCTTGTGTTGAATCCCAGCATATCAAGAATTTGTTAAAATATTGACTAAGATTATTATTCTTGTCATGTGTATATGTCTATGTATCTTTCTATTTACAGATTTCTATCTCTGTATTTATATGTATCTATCTCTATCTGTCACTCTATCTACATAGATACCTGAAACCAACAAAAATGCCATATATGGAAAGCTAAAACAAAAAAGAATCTTAAAACTTTTTTATTTTTTAGTTTAAGAAAGAATCCAATCTAATATAGTTATGTTCTTTCATGGTTCTTGAATGTATTCATTCCAAAATAAACTACTATGTAGTAGGCTCTGAGATGGGAGCAGTAAGAGCGATAAATGTTATTGATGCAGTAGTGTCAGGATGGTGCACAGAGATCATAGATTTTGAATCAGGTATGTTACAGGAATTTTCCTGGAATGGAAGAGAGAAAAATATATTAGATTGCTAAACTTTCTGATAATTTATTACACAACGATAGAAAACTAATGCAGGAAAGAAGAGGTCTTAGATTTAAGATATAGATAGAAGTTAAGCATCAGAATAGATAGAATTTGGTGGGTGATTGTTGAGCAGTTGAAAGAAAAAGAAGAATGACTTTAAAGTTTCTGGTCTGGTTCCACAATGATGCCATTAACTGAATAGAAAATGTGAAAGAAGAATATTTTTAGAGTAAGAAGTTTGAGTTTGCTACATCTGAAATGAAGATGTCTAATAAGAAATTGAAAATATAATCTGAAGCTCAGGAAAGATGCAGGCTCTGAAGAATAAACATTTGAAAGTGATTAGCATATGAAGTAGTTGAAGCCATGGTGGAGGGTGAGAAAGTTTAGATACCTTGTGTAAAGATGTTCCTCAGTGGTCTGAGTTTTGGAAATAGGGCTTTCTTGAGTGCAGAGAGGTACAGAGTACCTATGGTGACAGGGATATATTAGGTAATGTGTTATCTTAAGATTGTGTTCCATCTTGTTTACAGTAAAATGATTTTAACATTCTGGCTTGTGAAGCATAGATAGCAAATAAATGGCACTAAGGCCACCACTCTCCTAATCTGAGCCTATGGCAGACATCACTAATTAATCTGATCATTTTCCCCTCAGAACCAGCGTGATGTCTTAGACTCCTGCTCAATCCAGTGCCCTAGGCAGCAACTAATTAGTTCACACTCATTTGCCACTCTGGGTTAGTTCCAAAGCCATATTAATTTAATAAATTGATACATTGAGTTGAAAAAGAACTTGTTTGTTTTTTTAAGATTTCATTTCTATTTTTTGGATAGTATTTTTTAACTGTTCACATAATGTTTAATAATATTGGTCTCCTGAGGAACTTATGAAGATGGCAAAGAATGGTTCTTGCAGTCTGTAGACTCTAGCTCAAACACTACAAGGCTAAATTGCACTATTAGGAAAAACAACTATAAATAGAGATTTCATTCAATCCTTCAAATGGGGCTGAATGACATTGTGTCCAAGTCATGAAGTTCAAATATTATAATTTCTAGTTTCTATCCTGAGAGCTAGGGGCAGTTCATGCACTTCCAATAATGATGGCATAAAGCTGAGAGCCAATATAAATGCACAGGAATTGATCACTTTCCAACAGAAATGGTTAAGATTTGCACAAAGTCATGCATATTAATCATCCATTTGTTGTCCTATTCTGCCACATCATCTTGAAAGACACTGAAAACTCTAGAAGCACTGTCTGAGACATAATTTATATGACCCAGCCTACAAAAAAGCTTAGGCAACTCCACTTCTGGATCCCAGGGTGTTAACACGTTAGTCACCCCATAAAAGCTCCCTATTTATATGGAGTTGTAGCATTGCATCACAGGTGGAGAGGCCTAAATTGTTTTTGGAGGAATATAGGGTTCTGCCTTCAGGATCATGACCCATGAGTCACATCCAGGGTTCCCAAAGCTGAGGCCAGTGGGGAGTTGGAGGAGCTTGGCTCAAACTCAGGGATGTGACTCGTTAGAAAAGATGAACTGGTTTTGAAAAATAACAAGAACCACCTTTTATTCTCTGTGTACCTACCTTCTTGCCATAACCAGAATAAATGGAGATTTGGAAGAGTTTATAAGATATAACTTATTACCATCATTATTTATTTTTAAAGACCTTTGTCCATTTTGCTATTAGAAGTGGTAGCCAGAGCCATCCTTTAAATAAAAGATAGACAAAATGATCCTTGCTATATTAAAAAAAAAAAAAAAAAAAACTTGCCAGATTTACACAATAAATTGAGTAAGGTTGTGACAGATTCGTATGGTGTGATATCCAGGTCTCATCCCTAATATTTTAAGGAATTCTGATTAGTAATGTATGAAGCTCATTAGTAATAAGCTAAAGGCAACTGTTGACTTACTGCTCTAAATACAGTGAGGAGTGACCTGTAGGCAGAAATAGTACAAGTGGAAACTGTGGTGACTGTCATATCTTATATTCCCATGTACAAGGGAAAGCTTGCAATCTCCAAAGAGATAAGGGATATCTGGTTTGGGCCAAAGAGAACAGCACTATGATTTCAGGCTACCAGAGAATTCTTATACTGAAATTTTCAAAAGTTAAGTTGAAAAGAATTTTAATATTTTAATATATGAACACCAATGCCTGTGACTGCTAAATTTTATTCTAAATGATTCTGAGAAACTGTAATTCCAAATATCAAAGACTTGCCATTTTCTTCTTCCATTTTTGGATTTAAGGCCTAGAACTTCACCAAAAAAACCAAACCAAACCTGTTGCCGTTGAGTCAATTCCAACTCATAGTGACCATATAGGACAGAGTAGAACTGCCCTGTAGAGTTTCCTAGGAGTGTCTGGCAGATTCAAACTGCCGACCCTTTGGTTAGCAGCTGTAGCACTTAACTACTACACCACCACGGTTTCCTAGAACTTCACAGAGCAGAAAAAAATGGAAAAATCTAGCCTGCAGGAAAGATGAGAATGATTGGAGACATACCTCATGTTCTGAAAGCTGAATCAATTGAAACCTTCTCTCCCCATAGCTAAGCTGGGTGAGGAGCTGGCTTCAACAACAGCCCCCCCACAACCACCCCTAACCACTGATATGGGCCCTCCAGGACCTGGAACCTGCCATCTGCCCTAGTTCCCACCCTAACTCCTACAACACTCTCTGTGTCTCTATTATAAACTACTCAGAGGGGAGGCATTTTCTTCGTTTCCCATTCCTTTGCTTTCCAAGGAGAGGTTTCTTCTCCCCTGCAATACTTTGTCTTCTGCATAGCTCCTAAGTCCAACCATTCTCTTTTTTTTTTTTTTTTTCCATCTCTACCTGGAAGATCCTAATTCTAGAGCCACTGCCATCTTGCCTGAATTACTGCCCACCATTTGCCACCATGAGCTATTCTACTCCCATAAGCCAGAGACATAGTTTCAAAATGCAAACATAATATCTCCTTCCTGCTTCCAACCATTAGTGGTTTACCTTGCTCTCAAAGGTATGTCCTACAAGGCCTTAGATCATCAGCCCCTCCAGCCACAATGACCTTCTGACATTTCCTCAGAAGTGTCAAGCCTATTCCCACGACAGGGACTTTGTACATGCTGCTTCTTTCCCCAGGAGCACTCTCCCTGCCCAGCTGCTCATTGGTAAGAGCTTTCCCTGAGCCTGCGGACCAGTCACGTGCTCTGTCGTCAGCTCTCACAGAGCCTGCAGCACTTACCACAATGTGGGTAAGTTGTCTCATGTCATCTCCCCAGCTGGACTTAGAGCACCATGAGTGCAAGAAGAACATGTCTGTGTGTCCAGGACTAGTACAGTGGCCACCACATGGTAGGCACTCAATAACTGCCTATAATGTACTTCCTTAGAAGCTCTGAGTTGAAAGTATTTTTCTCTTGGCTACTAAATGTAAGATTGGCGTTTCGAATCCACCCAACAGCACCATGGAAGAAAGACCTGGCCATCTGCTTTTGTAAGATTATAGCAAGAAAACCCTGTGGAGTGCAGTTCTACTCTGAAGCACATAGGATCAACATGAGTTGAAACTGACTTCAAGGCAATGAGCTTGGCAACAGGCAAGCACTTCCTAGAAATGTGTCAACCTCTGGTTTCCACTCAGTTAAATTTCCTAATTTGATCTTTTCTAGCAAGGTGATTGCTTGTGCATTTCCTTAGAGCTCCATTCAGCTAACAAATTCTCTCTTTCCCAATTCACGGCCTTTGCAGATCCCCGTCCACCAGGATCAACGCTGCTCTAGATCTGTAGGCTAAGCAGTGAAAATACATTTCAGGGACTGTAATTGTTGTCCCAGGACCTCTGCAGATCTTTGCATGGCTGAGTATGCTTTGGGCCCTCAATAAATATTTGTTGGATGAGTGGATGGTTGGATGGTTGGATGGATGGATGGATAGATGGATGGATGGATGGATGGATGGATGGATGGATGGTGCTCTGCAACTGTGGACAATTTCCTTAGTCTGTTTTATGTCTAAACTTTTTTCACCTCTCCGTGAATGAACAGTCAAATCCCTTCTTCTCCAAGGAAATTGTCAGCCAAACCCTCTATTAACTAGTAAACCAAACAAGTTGCTGTGGAGTCAATTTCAATTCATGGTGATCTCCTGCGTGTCAAAATAGAGCTGTGCTCCAAAGAGTATTCAATGACTGATTTTTTGGAAGTAGATCATCAGGACTTTCTTCCGAGGTTCCACTGGGTGGATGTGAAATTCCAACGTTTTTTTTTCGTTGCACCACCCAGGGACTCAAGCATCTATTAGTGCCTGCAAAATAACTAAAGCAGAAAGAAATACGTGCTGAAGCCTCTATCCTCAAGGCAGTTTGTAGGGAGGATAATTACTTTGTGTCTCTAAATATTTAAAGCTTCTTCAAGGGAAAACTCTATGAATAAAACTCAATGACAAGGTCACCATAGCAGATTCCTGGTGATTGCTGTGTGCAAATCCTTTAAGTATAGCTCTCCTTTTTGTTGGCATCATCTAAGCAAGGTTTGAAACAGATTTCTCCCCTTTCTTCTTCTACTTACAATTAATCCTCTCCAATAGACACCCATATTACCAGAGAGAAGCAGACAACCGGAGTGTATTCCAGATGGACTTCCCCTCTACAATCAAGAATACTTCTCCTCTATTTGCGATGAAATCTTGCTTCTGAGTAAGTCAGCACGCCTCTGGTTCTCGAGGTAGCAGATCCTCTTCTCCCTTCAGACCCAGGCTCCCCAGCTCAGCCCCACTCAGCATTTCCTGGTTTCTCACTGAGGTTATGGATACACATTGAGCCCAGAACTCATTGCTTTTTTGGAAAGGGCAAAATAAGAGAGGGGATTTTCCATATTCACATTTTTCCACAGAAATGTATTCATAAGCTTTAAACTTGCCCAAGCTATGTTAATGTATGTGGTTGGCTTCTGTGCCAATTTTCATTGTGAATAAGATGCTAAATAAAAGGGTTCTTGTCTTTCCCCTCCCTCCACCCCTCCCATAATTTTAAGTTCATAAGCCCATTTTGTAAGTGAATCAGGTCTTAGGAGAGAACCAGAAACGATGTTGTTCTTTCAGCTGCTTACAGTGTTTGCTTTAAACCCCTGATAGGAACATGGGGCTTGTGACAGCAGCAGCCGAGGTAAACAGATGACTTTATATATAATGCTTTTTACAAGGTGGTTCAGTTCATTTCTAACCTTGGTTTTGGCGTCATGGAATGAGCCAGGGAAATTCTGCCCTGCACCTCCTCCCTTCAAGGGCGAGAAAATGTCCATTTCCCTTGGTTTCAAAGCCCTTTCCCTACAATGTCGCTTGCACAGTGTTGTACCCCCAAATACCAGGGAACCTCAATCGTGTCGGCAGGTATTATTATTATTGTTGTTGTTGTTATTATTATTTTAGCCAGGTGACTATAAAATGTTCGCAATAAGAGCCGCAACCTTTATGAGCTGGGAACTGGCAAGTCCTGACCTGTCCTGGTTGTCAGGTTTCAGTGCATTTTGGTTCAAATGTTCCCTGCTTGTGTTTATTCCTGGTCACACCACACCTCCTGGGACTGTCTTTGTGGCTTTTGCTCAGCTGCTGACTCAAGTTGCAGAAGGCATGGGGGATAGTGGAGGAGGTCTGCAAGACTCCGGTCAGAAGAAATGGCCCCAGTGGCTCTTCACTTCTGAGACATCCTCCCCTTCCCTGGAAGGTTTCGGGACTGTGTGCCATAATACTAACCAGCTGGGAATAAGTAGGGCTACAGAGGAATTAACATAAGTGGTATACTGAGGACCAAGGCCCTTGATGTAAGAGAGTACACATGGACTTTCTATCAGAGAAGCCTGGACTCAAACACCAGTCCCCCCAAAAAATAGCTATTTTCTTGCTGTGAGACTTTGGGCAAGTTCTTTAGCCCCATGGATCCTGATTTCTTCACCTACAAATTAGCAATAATAATAGTATCCATCTTAGAGGGTTGTGTAAAGAATATAGTAGGAAATGAAGGTACAAAGCACAGTCCATGGTCTGGCACATGGCAGGATGCAATATTATTGTTGTTTTCGTTAGGTGCTGTGCAGTCATTTATGACTCATAGCCACCCTGTGTACAACAGAATGAAACACAGCCCTGTCCTTCTCCATCCTCACAATCGTTGTTATGCTTGAGCCCATTGTTGCAGCCACTGTGTCAATCCATCTCATTGAGGATTTTCCTCTTTTTCACCAACCCTCTACTTTACCAAGCATGATGACCTTCTCCAGGGACTGATCCCTCCTGATAACATGACCCAAGTATATGAGATGTAGTCTTGACACCCTTCCTTCTAAGGAGTATTCTGGCTGTATTTCTTCCAAGACAGATTGTTTGTTCTTTTGGAAGTCCATGGTATATTCAATATTCTTCACCAACACCACAATTCAAAGGTGACAATTCTTCTTCAGTCTTCCTTATTCATCATCCAGCTTTTGCATGCATATGAGGCAACTGAAAACACCATGACTTGGGTCAGGCACACCTTAGTCTTCAGGGTGGCCTTTGCTTTTTAACACTTTAAAGAGGTCTTTTGCGCAGATTTGCCCAATTCAATGCTTCTTTCGATTTCTTGACTGCTGCTTCCATGGGTGTTGATTGTGGATCCAAGTAAAATGAAATCCTTGACAACTTCAGTCTTTTCCCCATTTATCATGATGTTACTTATTGGTCCAGTTGTGAAGAGTTTTGTTTTCTTTACGTTGAGGTGTAATCGATACTGAAGGCAATATTATATTATCTATTAATTGATATTTAATTACAGTCACTAATACAAATTAATATTGATGGCAAATTATAATCTCCATTATTAATACTTATTAATAATCCATAATTAATTATTGATAATTAATAGTATTAGTAAAAATAATAGGTACTAATATTATTCAGTGATTAATCTCGCAGAAACTCTTTTTCTTCATCTGGAAAGCGAAGATATTAAAATGGACACTGGGAAAAAAACTGATTCTGAAGATTTTTTGTGAAGATGAATAAATAGCTTCTCACAGTACCTGGTCCATCAGCTTGTCACAAAGGGTCACTCTTTTTAATGAGAGGTGCATCCTTCTTAGTCCCTCCACCAAGGGACACATTGCTTTGCTTCTCAGCAAATATGACGGTCTTCTTCTGACCGTGGGAATAAGGCTCTTGCTTCCCTTGATGTTTAAAAGGATGGCCAGCTCAGTGATCTCAGAGACAGATCACAGCCCATTGATAGCCAGGCAAGAGGCTGGATGGTTGGACTAGTCCTCAGGAGAAAATGGTCCCTCAGCCAGGCTTGGCCCAACCCAGGCCCCAGGGCCATGGATTCTGCTTGGCAGGTTGGGTGCTGAGCACAGTGTACCAGCTGCAGTCTGTACACCAGGCAGGCCTTCCCACTCCTCAGCTCTCTCCTGCCTCAAGGAAAGGTGCACGTGTAAGGTGGCAGACTGAATTGTTCCATTAGACCTGCAAGGAAGAGGTTAGTTAGTTGCTGTCAAGTTGACCCTAACTCATGCGACGCCATGTGTGTCATAGTAGAACTGTGCTCCACAGAGTTTTCAGTGACTGATTTTTTGGAAGTAGATTCCCAGGTCTTTCTTCCAAGGTGCCTCTGGGTGGACTTGAACCTCCAATGTTTTGGTTAGCAGTCAAGTGCTTTAACCATTTGCACCACCTAGGAATGCCTTTAAGCCAGGTGCAAGGACCTTTTGACGGTCTGTTAAAGACTGTGGACTCCTTCCTAAGGAATCTATTAAATTCTTAAAATAGTAATACATGCGATTACAAAGGAAACCAATTATATCAAACTAGAGCTACCAAAAGATTTTTAAAATTATGGCATAATAATAGATGTGCTACTGTAATATCACATTAAATAGAAAGATCTCTCAGTGGATCTAAAAACTATCATAATATTCAAGTAGTGATGAGTGAAAATAGCATCTTAAGATATCTTTGATATAAAAATAATCAGTGATTTCTTTTAGGGACAAAGTCACAGTTCCTGCTGATGCTACTGTGGTGTTGCCTATGTGCATACTTACAGGAAGTGCTACATTTCAGTCAGAGCTTAGCACAAATAGGGTGGACTTTTCTTCCCCTTAAAATGGACTGAAAAGGATGTACTAACCTCTCATTAAAAACAGTGTCCCTTTGTTACAAGCTGATGGGGCAGGTTTTGTGAGAAGCCATTGATTCATCTTCCAAATCAGTTTTTTCCAATGTCCATTTTAGGGAGGAGAAACTTCCATGTGCTCTTTGACCTTTGTCTCAATACTCCTGACCCTTGGTCTTTGCAGTCCTAGGGTTGGTCGGCAGAACCTACCTTCCATGCTTAGCCACTTGATGAAGGTTGGATTGATTTCTAAAGTTATGGTATGCATCCAAATCATCCAGAGTTCTGTACCCTGTCCTCTTCCCCAATTTGAACTGGTGGGTGTTGGGAGGGGCCCTGGTTTCTATGTTTTAAACTCTCTAAATGCTTCCAAGGCAAGTTATCCTTAAATAACATGGTATTTCTGCTAAAACATAAGCCTAGTTTACCAGGTCTTTTCCAGATTGAAAACTATTATTTTATTATTCTGTATTTGCAGTGGTATGATATACAAACCGCCACCTATCTATCAGTTTGTTGTTCTGTGGTGGCTTTCTTGTTGTTATGATGCTGGAAGCTATGCCACCAGTATTTCAAATACCAGCAGAGTCATCCATGGCGGACAGGCTCCAGTGGAGCTTCCAAACTTAGACTAGAAGGAAGGGCCTGGTGATCTATTTCCAAAAATTAGCCAGTGAAAACCTCATGGATAACAACAGAACGTTGTCTGACTTACTTGCTTTGGGCATGTCAATCAGGAGAAATGGAATTAATCGCAGGAGGAGAACATCACGTGTAGTGAAACAGAGGGCCAAGGAGGGTGTGGGGGAACTTTGGTTCAATAGCCACAATAGCCACAAAGATGGACTCAGACAGGCTGGCAATTGTGAGGATGATGCTGGACTGGGCAGCATTTCGTTCTGTTGTACATAAGATCGCCATGAGTCAGAGTCGACTCGACGGCAGCTAACAACAGCAATGGTGATATACAAATGCATTCGCAACTATAAAAAATACCAATAAGAGGAAGGCAAGAAAGAAGGAAGGAAGGCAGGAAATTGAGAAGAAAGGAAGGAAGGAAGGAAGTTGGGAAGGAAGGAAGGAAAGAGGATATCTTAAGCACCCTTAAACCTATAGAGAAAGTAATTTTATCAGCAGAACCTAGAGACAAACATAAAATCAGGAAAATTAAGGATGAATTGATTTCAGAATTCAACAAATATTTATTATGTGCATACTATGTTCTAGGGCAGAGGTTGCAAACTCAAAACACATACAGAGGAAATCTTCAAGAAAGGAAGGTGCTGATACAAAAGATTCAGGGCCCTCTCTGTCTTCTATTTACCCAGTTGGAATGAAATAGACCAGCTGTGTAAGAAAAACAACAAGCTGAGTAGAAGGATCCATGGCATGGAGCCTTAGTTCATGGCGTTGGGGATGGCAATTGTGCAAAACTGGAGAGTACCTGTCAGTCAATCACGTCTCCCATCTACTAGCCACTGTGCCTGCTACCTAGCTACTTCAGCTGTTGCTTTGAGCTTCATCTGTCATATCTCCAATTTTTAAAGAAAATCTGAAATTTTATGAGAAATCTCTTCATGAATAAATGTTGGCAACTGTTCCAATTCCTATTTCTGCAAAACAAATTAACTCAAAACTTATTGACTTAAAAGTAACTTTTATTACGTTAATGGATTCTTTGGGTTCGAAAGCAGATAGGCAAAGTGGGATGCCTTGTTCCTGCTGCATGATGACTGAGGCCTCAGCTAGGAAGACTCAAAGGCTGGGCAGGTGACTGAATATCTGGAGGATGGAATCATCTGAAGGCTCATTTACTTACATGTCTGGTGTTTGGGCTGGGAAGACTCAGTGACTAGGGCTACCAACTGGAGCAAGTAAATGGGGCTTCTCCCTATAGTCTGACTTCCTTACATCATGGTGGTCTCAACGTTAGTGGGACTTCTTCCATGGTGGTTCAGAGCTCTAAGCACAAGTGTTCCCGTGAATAAGGCAGAAGTTGCATGACCTTTTGCGACCCAGTCTTGGACATCACAAGGTGTCACTTCAGCCATACTATGTTAGTCAAAGCAACCACAACTCCATCCAGATTTGAGGGATGGGGAATTAGAATCCATCTCTTGATGGGGGAGTAACAAAATCACATTCTAGAAGACCATGTGGCGTGGGAGATATCGTTGCAGCCATCTTTGAAAAATACAAATCTGTTCCAGTCACTAACTCAACATTTTTTTTTTTTAAAAAATGAGTTAAATGCTGTGTGGATAACAGAAAGCATGTCTGTGGTCTAGACACAGCATGCGAGTGTCTAGTTTATGATCTCTGCTTTAGGGTGTAGGAGTTCAGAGGTGGTTAAGATTCAACTCCTATCTTTCAGAAACACAGTCACTATTGTGGGTTTTTCAAATTTCTGTGAATTACATACTCACATTTTTTGTACTATTGTTGCAGTTGAGGGAAGTTAGTGGAGGGCAAGGGGAGGGACTGAGTGGCACTGTATATTAGAATAATCTGGAAAATGGACCCCTCTCATTCCCAACTTCCATAAGTTTACTCTATATCCAGAGGAGGAACATTTATGTTTTTTTAAATGTTTTCGAGAAAGTTCAGAAGCATGAATTCCCTACTGTCCCTTGTTGATAAGTACTGTTTGAAAGACACCTCCATTTTACAATTGGTGATTAAGATAATTTCTACATAATGTTACCTAAATGCTTCATTTGCTTGTAAGTAATACATAGCTTTAGACTCAGAAGAACCCATTGCCCAACTCCCTCCATCCCTCATGATCAATTCTTATTAGATATGCTTGGATATTGACACGAGGGCTCAGAGTGATAACTTAAAATGTGCCCAATAGCCCAGAAAAGGACAAGTGCTTTACATAGTTACATTATTGTTCTCTAGTCTCATTCATGGAAATAGTGACCTTCAATTGCCTTCTGAAGAGAGCCTCCCTTTTATCTCCCTCTCCCCAGCCGCATATATATGAAAGGATGGAACTAAAATTTCGCATCCCTCTTCTTATTTAATAAGGGATATTTTCCTCTGATAAACATTCTGCTTCTGGTTGTGACTTTATTTACAAACAGTTCAGTGACTCACAAGATGTCTTTGTGAGGTCTGGCTGCTCAACCTATAAGGTGATTCAGAAGGTTGTATATGAACCAGGAATTCTGTGTCCTTCACCATGATCCTGTGTTCCAGGGTGCGGTATGTGGGTAGGTTCGGGTTTATTGTCCCAATGTTAATTCCGTAAATAAAGTGGCAGCCCTGGCAGCCCAAGCCCAGCCCCCTCAGCACTGGCAGGAGTCCAGAGAGGTGTGTGATCCCAGCCATTGTCTGAGCTTACCTTTGCAGGTAATGGGGCAGGTATGTGGCATTAAAGAGCAGAAAGGCTGGTGAGGGCTGGTAATTGTTTAACTCTTCCAGTGGCACACCTCTGCCTACATGGACCACACCTGCAAACCTGGCAGGACGTGCAGAGCATGACTGGACAGAGGTGCTTGGTACACTGGGAGCCAAAGAATGGGTTTAGGCAGGAGCGCAGGGCTGACATCGGAAGCCCAGCCCCTGGCCTGCTTGAAATCGCAGGACTCAAAATGCCTGTGCTTTAAGGAGGTGGCTGCTCATTAGCTGGGTGAAATTAACCAGTCATTTCACTTTTTTACACCTTGGTTTCCTCCTCTGTATAGTGAGCGATTTGAGCAGATGATCCCTAAGCTACCTTTCAGCTCTGACATGCTCTAGTGCAGGGTTCTTAAACTAGAGGAACCATTCGAATCCCTTGGAGGGCTTGATAAACCACAAATTGCTGAGCACCGCCTCCAGAGTTACTGATGCAGAAGGTCTGATGTGGGACCTGGGAATTTACATTTCTTACAAGCTCCCAGTAGTTGCTAAGCCCCTGGTCAGGGGATCACACTTTGAGAACCAGTACCCTAGCCTATGACTCCTGGTTATGCTCTGAGAATCTTCCTGGGCCATCTCACACAGCTTCTGTGTGGTTTGAGTAGGGCTGCCTTGCTCAACGAGTGAATTTTTGTTTCCTGAATTTTCCTAGCCCTTTCCTACCAGATTGGCTATCTTTGGAACACTAGAGGTTGAAATGAAAGAACAAAATAAGACATAGCTCAGTTAGTCAGGCCAAGGGGCTATATTTTTCCACTTCTATGTCTTGTGGCATAATAGTACTGTCTCTTGAACATAAGAAACACATGAGAAATATTTGCTGATAACACAGTTTATAAAGACAATGTTCTACATTCTATCTTGGTGAGTAGCATCTGGGGTCTTAAAAGCCTGTGAGCAGCCATCTAA